>NC_061100.1:126386149-126509117 GCF_015104395.2 Macrobrachium nipponense | reverse complement strand
GATAGCAGATATATACATGGTGATTCTCTTCCCTGAAAAGTGAAAAAAGAAAAAACGCTAGTGGTTCACAGAGGTATCGGAAGAGGACAGTTTTCCTCATCCCTTAACACGATCTGCAGCAATTCTTATGTCTTAGCCATGGACTATTGCATTTTACCTTGAAAAAAACCTCCAATCATGTCCACTTCTAGTCAGGTCTGCACGCGGACAGACTCAGAGTGGAGAGGTTTTATAGGTCATTTATAATAGATTCTGATAGAATATCCAGATACTCTTGGAAAAGCCTTACGAAACATGCTGTGAGAAGAACGTGACTTCTGTGAATCCAACCTCTCTAAGGCAAAATGAGGCATACATCCTCTCTTCCTTTGACGCCCAATTATCTTAATATCTGTTAAGAATTTATAACTAGGGAAAAAAGGCTAAAGTTTATTCCCCTTCTTTAAATTTAAAGATGTCTTATATTGCTACCTCTCTTGGTTCGAGGAAAAAGAAGCAGTCTAAAGGAAGCCTGTTCGTCTTCTACCTTACAAAGAGATCTATGAAGAAGACTTTCCGCAGGTTCTCACAACTCTTTTCAATAAATGTTAGACATACGTTAACAGTTATTATCTTCGATCGAGAAGGTTCTCACGGACATGCAAAATCTTGCATCGAACCTCTTAAGGATCGTTACGTTCCGTGTCTGTTCCCAAATAGGTCTTTTGTTAACGCGAACCGGGGCGAAAAGAGAGATTCTCGATGCTCTTTGCGATATGAGAGAGTCGTGGAATTGGCCTAAGTGATTAAAATAAATCATTTCATCATTCCTTGTAAGCGACCCCTTTTCGATTAAATGGGTAACGAAATCAGGAACGAATCTTGCCGTTACCGAGCCTGCTGTCCGAGAGGCTACTGGACTCTTAGGTTAATAACTCGCTAAAACGAGAAAATATCTTGGATGGTGCTTCTGGCACAATTTGCGCCAGGCTGGCGCTTCCTTCTAGTTCTTTTTAGGTTATGTGCCATAACATCTATGCCTTTATGGTACCCGACATCCTTCACATGTTAATTCCGTTCTTAGTGGGAAAAAACTTTTATATACGTAGTATAGTCCATTCAGGGAAACAACTTCTGCCACTAAGAGAAAGTTTCCCATCCGACTCACCCAACTTCTCTTGAGCAATATCCGAATTTAAAAAGGTTGTGTGCGTTTCTCGAAAGGATGAGAGAATTATATATATCGCGCGCTGCCGTATTAGAATCCTTTATATACTGTCACATTGTGGTAAACAGCATTTAATCTAGGAAACCTTTGTAAGGATACTAGGAATTCTGTAGTTAACCTCGGTATGTGCATAAGACTTGACCATACCGTAGTCTTAAAGTGAATTCTCTACTACATTCATCTTCTCACTAAGCATGTACTCTAATAAGCCATGCTTTCGTAAGCATGAGAGCATTATACAATATAGAGTTTCGCTGCGTTAGAATCCTTTAAAAATGTTACCTACGGTAAACAGCATTGAAATGTAATATCTTTCTTATTGAAAGAAAGCTTCTTAGCAAAAGGCAGACAATATTTTATTTATGTTTGCTTAACTATCCCCTCAATCCGAGGCTAAAACCACGATTGTAGGGGAGAGACACGGTTATTCATTCCATCCCGCAGGAGAGAGACATGGTTTACCGCCCCCCACTCATGACCGAACACCTACATGATACTGCGTTGGTGTCTAAGCGATAGCAGTCTCGTTAGCCGACTGCCTTACTCTTCCAGAGTTGCCAGCTACTCCATTTAATAAAGGAATCTTATAACATTATTATCGAACTTCAGGAAGTTCTTATAATGCATAATCTAAGCGAAACAAGACTTCGATAAATCTAGAAGCTAAGTAGGTGTTGTCTTAACAATCCCTTTAAGCGTAGTCCTTCCTAGGAAATTCCTGGAAGGATACTGGTAATTGAGTTGTCAGCAAAGAAAGTAACTACGGTATGTGCTTATGATTTGCCGTATCGTATTCTCATACAGCAGATACTCTACTACCTTCTTTCCTGCCGAGGCAGATAGAGAAAGGATATTCTGGCGCCTGGATCCTTGCACCTAGCGCCTGGAATTGTTCCGCGCGCCTGGAATGTTCCGCACGCTAGAAAGGAGACTCGCTCCTGGAACGTTCCGCTTGCGTGGAAGGTCCCGTGCGCCCTGACAGTTCCGAGCGCCTACTAGACCCCTTTTAGAAAGAGCCTCTTGCCCACCCGGAAACGTTCAATGGAAGGATCGTTCTGATTGCCACTCTACTGTAAGGCTCCTTGCTCTAGCCGTCTGTTTTTCTGGCGCAATTTGCGCCAGGCTGGCGCTTCGTCTCTTTGAAGGCGCCTTGCGCCAAGAAAAATTTCCTAGAACGCGGCTCGCGTTTGGTTGTAGGAACGCGGCTCGCGCTAGTCTGTTAGCTGGAACGCGCCTCGCTGCTGGCTATAGGAACGTACCTCACGCTAGCTTGCTGGAACGCGGCTTCCTGGCAGCGGCTGGCTCTTGCTCAGTGTTCTCTTAGTTTTCAGAGAACGCGCTAGATCACTCCAAACATACATTCTTCGTCTTTTCGGATGTAAGATGAAGAGACGCACTTTTTTAAGGATGCCTTATCAATGGCTATCCTTGGCAGTCTGGGACGTTCTACAGAACTGCCGAGGGGACGCCTGACCGGTGGGGTTCTCCCTAACCTTCCTGCGGCTGTCGACTTTCCTCCTCCCCACTGGGTCTGGGAGTTTGGAAGAGGTCTAGGCCTGGAAGCGCTACGGAGCCGATCAGCGCACCCTCCACTGCACTGGGAACACTATATTCACTTCTTACCTTTTTAGAGCTCGCCTTTTGAGCTCCATCCATTTATCTTCAAATTTGCACATATGAATTTGTAGATTCTGTGGAGTAAGAAGGTGATGAGGATGCAACAACTACTAGAATTGTCAATACTCTAACTGCTCGTTAGTACGAGAGCTCTTAAAGCTTCTAAAGGAAGCGTATCTAGTTATATGCTTTCTGACTTCTAAAGTAGGAAGTTAGATCTTATATTTCCTTCATCAAGTTCTAACACTTATACACGTATTAGTGAAAAAAAAAATGACATTTTTATAATAATATAAAGTTTCACTTATACTTACCCGGTGGTTACATATAGCTGTCGTCTCCTGACGTCACGGCAGAATTTGAAATTCGCGGTAGCGCTAATGGTTTGACAGGTGATCCCTCTACTCCCGCCCTCTACCGGGTACCGGGAACCATTCCAACAAATAAATCAGAAGTTTTCATGCCTACCTGTCCATATGAGGGGGAGGAGGGCGGGCTTCGTTATGTAACCACGGGTAAGTATAAGTGAAACTTTATATTATTATAAAAATGTCATTTTCACTTATATAACTTACCCGGTGGTTACATATAGCTGATTGACACATTTAGGTGGTGGTGGGACAATGGCAGCTAAAATAACAACTGTTGGAATTATCCGAAGATATAGGTTCCTTACCTTTAAAGACCGCTGACTCAGTGGTTACTGCCTCTGTAGTCTGCTGGCCTTTATTGTACCGACAGGATATATGGATCCGTGCGTCGGACACAATAATAAGTACTTGCCGTTGAGGACGTGACCGTAACGGACAAGACTATAATGCCCCTGCTCAGGGCGCAGTACAAATCACCACAAAATACAATGAAAAAACGAGGGATCACCACAACCGTTTAAGAAATACACCAGACATTAAAAGACTGAAAGATACTCAAAAAACTCCCTGTATCTTCAGACAACCTTAAAAATACAAAAATCAAAAAACATAATCAAGGAGAAAAGTTAGTGAGGATGGGATACATCCTTCTCTCCCTCACCCAATACCGTGTCCAGTCACAATGAATGGCCCCAATGTACTGCAATTTTCATATGTGGTTTGACAAATCTGTCAGATAATGAGATGCGAAGACAGAATTGCTTCTCCAATATGTAGATTTAATAATGTCTTTCAAAGACAAGATTACGTCTAAAGGCATAGACGTAGACACTGCTCTAATTTCATGAGCTTTGACTTTAAACACTTTGATATCTGAGTCCTGACATTGTCCGTGTGCCTCAGAAATCAAATTCCTTAAAAAGAAGGAGAGCGCATTTTTAGAAAGAGGACGAGAAGGATCATTTCACTGAACACCACAGGTTATCACTCTTACCTCTTATACTTTGGTCCTTTGCACATAATGTCTAAGTGCTCTCACTAGGACAGAGAAGAACATTCAGGCTCATTAGGCCCCACTAAACTCCGAAATGTTTTTCTTATAGAGAAAGAACGAGGCCAAGGACGTGAGGGATTTTCATTCTTAGCCAAAAACCCCAGCATTGATGAGCAAATGGCATTGCCCTTAGCGAATCCAACTCTCTTATCAATAGCATGCAGCTCACTGATTCTTCTAGCTGATGCTAAAGCACAAGAAAAAGGGTCTTCCTGGTCAGATCTCTAAAAGAACTAGAGATCGGGTTCGAATCTATCTGACATCAGCCATTAAGAACTACATCCAGGTTCCAAGCTACTGTTCTTGACTCCTTTGTCTTGGTCGTATCAAAGGAACGAATCAGGTCTGAGAGGTCTTGATTATTAGAAATGTCTAATCCTCGATGTCTGAACACAGAAGACAAACATAGCTCTATAACCCTAATCTCTGGGTAGAAAGCTTCTTCTTCTCACGAAGAAAAAGAAGGAAGTTAGCTAACTGAGCTATAGAGGTCTTAGAAGACGAAATTCCTTCTTCTTTGCACCAAGCTCTGAATTGGACCCCACTTTAGCTTGGTACACTCGATCAGAGGATTCTCTTCTGGTCTAGCAATAGCCCTTGAAGCTCTCTTTGAAAATCCTCTCTTTCTGAGGAGATGCTCGACAGTCTGAAGGCGACTAGTCGAAGAGCGAGGACAAGTGTGATGGAACCTCAGAAAGTGGGGCTGTCTGAGTAGATCCTTCCTTAACGGTAACTCTCTCGGAAAGTCCGTCAACAGCAGTAGTAGATCCGGAAAACCATTCCCTGGGCCGGCCCAAAAGGGGGCTATCAGAGTCATCCTGACGTTCTGATGACCTCTGAACTTTGCCAGAACTAATCTTAGCATTTTGAAAGGTGGAAAGGCATACAGATCCAGATTTGACCAGTCCAGAAGCATGGCATCCACTGTAAACGCCTCCTGTCGTTGGAACTGGGGAGCAATACAGTGGTAGACGAGCTGTCTTGTTTGTGGAGCGAAGAGATCCAACTGAGGACATCCCCAAATCCCCAAAGCCTTCTTGCATATTTGGAGGGATGTAACGTCCCTCTGTGGAGAGGACTTGTCCTCTCCTGCTGAGAATGTCTGCCTTTACATTCTTCGAGCCTTGAATAAATCTTGTGCTCAAGACAACCTTGTTCTCTTTCGCCCAAATGAGTAGGTCTCTCGCCGCCTCGCACAGAGAGAACGAGTGTGTCCCCCCCTGTTTTTTGATGTAAGAGAGAGCCGTGGTGTTGTCTGCTTGAACCAGCACTACTTTCTCTTACCTCTGTCTTGAAGTGCATTAGAGCCAAATGAATCGCCTTCAACTCTTTTAGATTTATGTGCCAGGTTCTCTGATGAATCTGCCAAAGTCCCGACACTTCCTTTTTCTACCAGAGTAGCTCCCCACCCTTTTGTCCGATGCGTCTGATCAAAAGAGTAAGGTTGGGGCTCAACTGGCTTAGAGACAAGCCTTCCTCTAGCCTTCCTTCTGATTTCCACCAAAGTAGGTCCTGTTTGATTCCTTCCGAGATGGGGAACACGAAGGAGTCTGGGAACTTCTTCCTTTGCCACTTCTGCTTCAAGTAAAATTGAAGTGGTCTCATGTTGAGCCTGCCCCAGACTTACAAATTGCTCTATTGAAGCCAAGGTTCCTAAAGGCTCATCCACTGATTCGCCGAGCAAGTTTGTCTGACGAGAAATTCGTCTATTTTGTTCAGGCATGAGTCGATCCTTTGGCGAGACGGGGAAAAGCCTGAAAAGAACTGAATTCAGTCTCACTCCTAAATAAAACTATCCTGAGAAGGAGTGAGACAGAACTTTTCCTTGTTTACTAACAAACCTAGGCTTTCCGTCATCCTTAAGTCTTTTGTAAGGTCCTCCACACACTTCTGTCTGGACCTTGCCCTGAGAAGCCAATCGTCTAGATACATGGATATTCGTATCCCGTCTAGATGAAGCCACTTTGCTACTGACGACAGAACTCTGGTGAACACTTGTGGAGCTGTCGACAGGCCGAAGCAGAGGGCCCTGAACTGATAAATGCGGCCCTGGAACACGAATCTCAGGAATCTTCTCGATTCCGAATGAATCGGAATATGAAAATAACGGTCCCGAAGGTCTATGGAAACCATCCAATCTCCAGGATGAAGAGCTGCTAATACCGATTGGGTCGTTTCCATAGAAACTTCGTCTTCAGGACAAAGACGTTCAGATCACTGACGTCCCAACACCGGTCTCCAACCCCCCGTGGCCTTCTTTACCAGGAAAAGGCGATTGTAAAATCCTGGTTCCTGCGGAGAGTCCACTAACTCTATGGCCCTCTTTGCCAGTAAGGCGAGAACTTCTTGATGGAGGGCAGCAAATTTTTCGGAGTTCTCCGAGTAGGCTGACAAATTCACAGGAAATTCTGTGAGAGGGGGGTGCTTGATGAACGGAATGGTGTATCCTTCCTTCAGGACCTGGACCGTCCAAGGATCCGATCCGAGATGAAAACCAGGTCTGCCAGAAAAAAAGGTTTGTAATCTGGCTCCTACTGCTGTGGGAGGGACTACGGGCCTACTCTTGATGGAAGAGGGAGTGGTTTTAGAAGAGGCTCTACCTCTCCCACGAAACTGGAGGAAGATCGAACGGGAGCTCTCCCTCGAAATGGTTTAGGAGCTTCCGTGGAGGGAGCACTCCGAGGAAGCAGAAAGAACCGGTAGCTATCTTACCTGGGCTTCTTCACTGACTGTGATAAAAGATCCTGGGTCGCTTTTTGTGTTAAAGATTGAGCGATCTCGCTCACAATCTCTTACGGAAATAGGTGTTTCTGTCCAAAGGAGAGAAGAGCAAGGCAGAACTTCTGGTTCGATGAAACCCCTTTCGACAAGAAGGAGCACCAAAGCTGTCTCTTCTTCAACACTCCAGAGGCGAAAATGGCAGCGAGCTCCGAAGCTCCATCACAGATGCCTTTATCGATACAATCCAGTACCGAGGCAAAATCCTTCAACTGCTCCTCCGAAAGTCCAAATGACTTGACTTTCCTGGCCAGCGAAGCAATGGCCCAATCCAGGAAGCTAACAACTTCGAAAACACGGAAAACACTCTTGCAAAGATGCTCCAGTTCATTTGTTGAAAAAAAAAAACAAAAAAAAAAAAAAAAATCTTAGCAGTATTAAGGGCTGCTCTGCGGGAAGAGTCCACGAGACTAGGAAAAGTCTCCCTGAGCGGAGGCAGTCACACCCAGGGAAAAAAACTTCTCCAGTGTCATACCAGACACGGCTCCTTGACGAAAGTCTCGAAGGGGGAAGACAAAAAAAATTTTTCCACTGTTCCCTCTTCTCCAAAAGCCAAGCGTTAACTTTTCTTGATCGCTTTCTTAGCCGAAATCGAGAGGACGAGACGCGTGAACGAGGACGAGGAGTCAGCTTACTGTCCTTTTTCCACTGCGAACTAGGAGAAACTGGAACGGAAGGCGCAAAAGAATCTCCAAAGTTGTCAACGAAAGATCGTAAAAGGAGTTTATACCCCGACAAATGCTTGTCTTTTTCTGTAAGTCCTTCTCTTTCTTCCTCCAAGTCCGAAGCTTCCTTCGACGAAACTGGCGAACATTCCATCGGAAGAGGAATCCTGTTCGGCGAAGTCACACCCTGACGCGTCCGAGGAGGGTGTGAGAAAGCAGGAGAAGACGTCTGAGCCTGTACTGAGACGTATCCGGGCGGCTGAGCTGGCGGCTGCGTTGGCAGCTGAGCTGGCGGCTGAGGTGGCGCTCGAGCGAGAGCCTGACGTGGCGCCATAGACGGAGTCAGGAAAGGAGTCCGACTAGGCGCCTGAAGTGGCGTCTGAAGAGGAGTCACATGGAGAGTCTGAGCCTGAAGAGGCGACTGCAAAGGAGCCTGCGAAGAGGACTGCACAGTAGTCTGCGGAAGATGTAAGGCGGCGGTCGGGAGCGCATTCGGGGACGAAAGAGACTTGCCAAAAAAGCTCCAAGATACTGCCTAACTTGGCATTCATCTGTTCAAACACCGAAGGTTGAGGATCCACCGACGTAGAAGGCGCGGGAGGTGTCGAAGGATGATCCACAAACACGTCTGGAGCCGCAGGAAGTTATCGCTTGAGGAGGCTCTGGAGAAGGCTCCGAAGGGGTGTGCGGGTGTTTCGGGCTTCTCCAATTCTATGAGAGAAGGGCGATAAATCGAAACCGCCGGAGAAAAGGCTTCAGGCTCCTCCCAAAAACTACAAGATGTTTCGCAGCAGGCGAAACATCGCGCGACCTTTTCAGCGGTCTAGAAGTCTTATTACGCCAACCTCTATAAGAGGAAACATCTGAACTAGAGTCACTGACAAAAGAAAAACACTTCCTCGCAACACCTTTCCAATGGTGAGCGACAGCATCCTGGGATACGGCTACAGGATTGCTTGGGGAGGGGGCGGCTGCTCGGGAGCAGGTCCCGCTCGCCTCCCTTCGGTTTTCGGCATGCCTCCTCCCAGGATCTGGGGAGTTTGACAGGGGCTAGACCTAGGAGAACGAAACGGGCCGAACAACCACCTCCTCCACTACACTTGCACTAAGTAATTTATCACACTTAACTACCACTTCTCTGTCTCACCCATTTTCTGCATAGTGGTGAGGAAAGAGACAAATTTCGAGTCCATATCGGCTCGTAATACTGACACGGGATCGGGATCGGGAGATACAGATTCGAGGGCAGGAGCAACCACTACGGGGTTAATAGGAACAGGATTAATAGAATTCAGAGGAATATCCTGGCTACTCACTAACTTAGAAGAAGATCTCTGTGAAGCCTTTCTGATTCTATCTTTTTCTAACTTTCTCATATACTTTCCCAGTGCCTTCCACTCATGAGATGTTAGAGACTTACATTCTTCACACGTATTCTCAAAAGAACATTCACGTCCCCTACAACTAACACAAGTAGAAATGAGGATCAAGTGAAGCTTTAAGAAGTCTAGTCTTACACCCACTACTACACACCCTATACTGAACAGAGCCGGTGTCAGACATCGTGAAGAATTCAAAATAATTCCTAAAAAGGACAACAATATCAAAACCAAAATAACTATAGCGCTATCAAAAAGATCAGTAAACTCAAGGTACCATCACCAAAAGGAGAAAACCAAGATGATCAAATCCAAATTCCAACCAGCAGAGGAACCGTGTTACCGGTTCCGACGGCAGGAAACTTCTGATTATTGTTGGAATGGTTCTGGTACCCGGTAGAGGGCGGGAGTAGAGGGATCACCTGTCAAACCATTAGCGCTACCGCGAATTTCAAATTCTGCCGTGACGTCAGGAGACGACAGCTATATGTAACCACCGGGTAAGTTATATAAGTGAAATCAATATTTCCCTTATTGCAAAATATAAGTGTCTACCGAAAAATTCGGTAGTTTCACGTAATATATTCTTCGAAATTTCGAAGCCAAATTCATTAAAAAGTTAATAAAAGCGTATGCCAAACCAAAGACCCAGTACTTCCCTGCAGAAGACAGCCCAGAAGGTCGATGGCGATGAAAAAACGAAAATCAAGTCAGGAGGTAGCAACAACGTATGTTGACACTACCGCGACAGAGAAAATCTGGTTCTAGAACGGTAATCGTTCCTATTCCTGCCACCCAGCGGCAGGGGCGGTAGATCACCTGACCTACCTGCAGCGTGTGCCGCGAAATTCGAATTTCTGTCGGGGACGACGGAGTTCTATAAAACTAAGTATATATCTGCTGGGTAAGTTCCATGTACAAAACTAATGGGTCTGTAATAAAAAAAATTTCTTGTTAAAAATTTCACCATTTTTTACACAAAACCCATCAGTTTATGCTTTCCATAAGCACAGCTGGTAACTCAAGGTGAAAGGCTTCTTACCATTCAGTCTATTTTAAACATGGCACTGAACCAGGCAGCTTCTTAAGCCATCATGGCATGAAACCGAAGTCTTTAAGACTTAAAAGTATAGTTGTTTTCCCTTGTCCACAACTAAAATAATGTTAGGTTGAAACTAATTTTCATAACTATTAAACCAATAGCAATCATCAGAGTGAAGTCAAGAATTATATAAGAAAAGGAAAAGTAAATAAAGTTGCAAAATCAAAAGGAAACAACAGAAACGAATTAAGCATTGAGAAATCTAGGCAAAGAGTAGGTGCACACACTATTGGAAAAGATCTGGGATGTAGAGGAAATGCCAAGGGACTGGAATGATAGTTGGATGATTAAAATGCATAAACAAAAAGATGTGTTAAACTGTGGGTACTACAGAGGAATAAAGCTTTTGGAGCATGTATTCATGATACTAGAAAGAATAGTAGAAGGAAAGCAGCAGTTTGAGTTTATGAAAGGAAAGAGAACAGTGGGGGATATTTTTATAGTAAGAAGTCCAAGAGAAGTATCAAGAAGGAAACAGGAAAGTTTGCATTTGTTTTGCGGATCTTGAAAAGGCAAATGACAGCGTACCAAAAAAAGTAGTCTACAGTATTGGTATTAGAAAAAGAAAGGAGAACCAGAGAAGTTGGTAAGGTTAGTGAAGCAATGTAAGAGGGGCCAAAAACCACTGTAAGTACAGACAAAATATGGGGAGACTGAGGTATTCCCGGTGGAGCTTGGCCTCAATCAGGGATCAGCTCCAAGTCCATTCTTGGTTTCTCATTGTTTAAAACACTGACCTCAATTAAGGGACAACAAAGAACTGTGCAAACTGATGTTTGATGATGATTTAGTCATTATAACAGAAACAGAAGAAATGCAAGAAAGGTTTTTAGAATGGAAAGGAGCCCTAAAGAGGAAAGGATTGAAAGTGAACACTGGAAAGACAGCTAATGACTAGTAGTAGAGAAGGACATGAAGAAGTCAACATTCAATTGGTAGATGGTACAGTGCTAAAGCAGAACAACGAGTTTACTTGGAATCAATAATAACAAGAGGAAGGAGGTACTGAAAAAGCAGCGAGACAGAGTGAAAGAAGCATGGCAAAACTGGAGAGAAGTAACTGGAGTTGTTTTGTTGTTTCAAGACTAAAAAATGCCATTGAGGCTCAAAATAAAAGATTTATGTGACAGTTATATGAAAGACACTTGGATACTCAAGATGAAAGAGGAAGGACTGTTGGAAAGAATGAGATGAGGATGGTGAGATGGATTGCTGGAATATCATTACTTGAAAGGAAGGAGAGTTAAGATATAAGAAGAATGTGTGGAGTGGTACCTCGACATACGAAAGGCTCAACTTACGAAAAACTCGAGATACGAAAGCAAATACGAAGATTTTTCTGGCTCTACGTACAAAAATAGTTCAAGTTACGAAAGGTTGTTGCTGTAAAGTCCCCGAGGTTCGCCCAACCACCGAGAACAATTTTTAAAACTAGCACCCGCCCCCCAACTGAGTTAAACTCGCCACCATCCTCCGCTCTGCATTGGTTCCTGATGCTAGTCACCCATAAGATCCTGCTCTCCTATTGGTCAGCATCTACCCCTTGTGCTCTAGTATTCTATTGGTGAAAGGATGCTGTAAATTGAAAAACTTATTCATGCAATACATTTAATAAAAAAAAACCATTAGGTAAAGATAGAATAAAGAATAGAAATGAATGGTTATTTATACTGTTTGGTAGTTTCAGTAGTTGAAGAAAAATAATGAAATTTGATTAATGTACGTACTGTGTGCTAGGTGAAAGTGGTTGCTTGACGAACGTTTGGTACTCGTAAGTGCTGAACGTAAACAAAACTTTGGAAGCTTTTTTTTTTTGTTTGATTGTTTATTATAGTTAATGGTCACTTAATAATTATTTGAAATGAGTACATGCAATATATTTAATAAAAAAATTGTGAATTAGCTATCATAAAATATAAAATAAATCAGACTGCTATCATCGAAGCCAACAAATACATACATGTATTTTCTAGAATTCTTCTTCTGTTTTAATATTACGTATATATTTCATTATAGCTGTCAGTAACTCGGTATCTCCATTAGGTAAAGATAGAATAAAGAATAGAAATGAATGATTATTGCAGGCAGTTCCCGGCTTACGACGGCTTCGGCTTACGATGATCCAAGGTTACGACAGGTTTTCTGAAATATTCATTAAAAAATCCGGGCTGGGTTACGACGCTTTTTCCGACTTTACGACGCTTATGCTTACGACGTTCCAAGTTCACGACGTTTTTCAAAAATGCATACTATGATAAAAATCCTTTCTAGTTTAGCACAGTATATTAATAAAAATAAGTTGCTGGTTAGATTACAACACAAATTTTGAGGTTATGATGTTTTTTTTCAACACTTTTTATGTCGCATCATATGCAGAACTAGTTTCCGAGTGAATGGATACTAGCTTCGATGTTCCAAGTTTACAACCGTTTTCAATAATGCATACTATATAAAAATAATCATTCCTTGTTTACAGTAATAATAAAAAAACAGTTTGTGGTTAGATTAAAACACAAATTCAAATGTCACAACGCTTTTCGATGCTTTTTAATGACGCCTCATATGCAAAACTAGTTTCCGAGCGAATGGATACTAGCTTACGACATTCCAAGTTTACAACCATTTTCAAAAACGCATACTATATGAAAAAATCATTTCTTGTTTACAGTAATAAAAAAACTAAGTTTCTGGTTAGATTACAACACAAACTCAAAGGTCACGACATTTTTTTATGCTTTTTAACGATGCCTCATACGCAGAACTAGTTTCTGAGCGGAGGTCCCATATATAATTTATGCTATTAACTGTAAGGTAAAGTGACCGGACAACGACCTAACCTGGTCGAGGACACTGTGGAGCGTAACAATACCAAACAACGCCACTTCAATCACGTGGTCGCCTTCGTTTCGCTAGGTTGTCTCTCGCTAAGTTGCTGGATTTTTAGCAGTTTTCTTACCTTTACTATGGCTCCAAAACGGCAGAGTACTTCCTCCAATGATAGCTCATATAAGAAGAGGAAAGTCATCACCATGGAGGTAAAAAAGTAATTTTGTTGAAAAATTATTTTTTCCTATATACAAACCTAGGTTGTCTAACAAAAGGATATCCGCGGGAACGCGCCGCCGCCGCTACCGCATACAAAGAGTTCAAACTTGAATCGCTGTACCTGGGTCTGGGGTAACTGCGCGGGGTGAGCCCGGGCCAGCTTGGGTAGGTCATTGTGATACCATTCTTTGAGCCGTTAGAATACTTAGTCTAAACAGACACACTCTTCAAAAGGGGGGCCATAACTCAATGAGGGGTGGATGAGGAGGGCCATTAATCTGTTAGACAACCTAGGTTTGTATATAGGAAAAAATAATTTTTCAACAAAATTACTTTTGTTCCGACTAAGTACAAACCGTCGGTTGTCTAACAAAAGGAGACTCGAACTGAGGATGGGAAGGTGAGTGACCTGAATGCACCCTTTGAAGAGCCGCCAATAACTTCACACGACCTGATGTTAACCCAGACCCCCTACTCCTCATGACACTTTACACGGTAAGGATTCAATAGGGGAGAACCCAAGGGGCTCCGGCTGTTGTCCTAACCTATGGTACTAATACTCACTCAGAGAGCTGTTCCTGAAGGATTCTTAGCCAATTCATTCTACTTCCTAGGTAAGTCAGTTAGTGGCCAAGTTCGTAGCATGGGACAAGTACAGTCATACGTAGGATACTACCAGGAAACTCACTCATACCCCTTACATTCGGCCAGACTTAGGCGGGAATTGCTGGGAGTGTGTGTGTGTATTTCCAAATTGAGGTACGCAGTGCGGGTGACCAATGCCTAGAGGATCTCTTGGGCTGCGACAATGGGGGCCAGAGAGAACACCTCTAGAGATTTGAACGTAACTTCTCGTAGGTTAATAAAGGAGGTGAAGGGTGGTTTTTGACTTCCAGGTGCCTGCTCTCAATACCTGACCCACTGAGAGGTTCTTCCTGAAAGAGCATAGAGGAGCCTATGCCCCTAACTTCGTGAGCCCTCACCTTTGGCATTGGTACTTCCTTGTTTTCGTAGGCCCTTCTTATAACTTGTCTGATCCAGAAGGAGATGGTATTCTTAGCCACCTCTTTCGGATGCTTGCCCGTGGCCACGAACAGCCGTTTGATAGCCGGTCTGAACTGTCTCGTCCTCTTGAGGTATGCTTTCATGGCTCTGACCGGGCATAGAATCAGTTCCTCTTTGTCAAAGCCGGTAAAATCCCCCAAGGAAGGAATGGTAAAAGAGGAAAACATCTCCTCTGGCTTGTATGGGTCTTGAGTCTTGGCTACAAAGCCAGGGACAAACGAGAACCCCATCTCCCTCCAACGCCTGGTGTGTGACACTTCGTAGGACAGCGCGTGTAGTTCGCTGACCCTCTTCGAAGATGCCAGGGCTAAGAGGAAAAAAAAGGGTCTTCAAGGTGAGGTCTTCAAGGAAGCTGAATGTAAGGGCTCATAGGGAGGACCTCTCAAGGATTCCAGGACTAAGGCCACATCCCAGTGGGGAGTCCGTAGCTCTCTCGGGGGACAGGTCTTCTTAAAGTGCTTGAAGAGCAACAAAATTTCTGGAGATGCAGCGAGGTCCATGCCTTTCAACGCGAATACTTGATTTAAAGCCGCTCTATAACCCTCCACTGCCGATATGGATAGTCGTTTATCCTTCCTGAGGTGGTGGAAAAAACTCGCTAGTTGAGGGATGGTGGCCTCGTCTGGGGCAATGCCTTTATCTTGACACAATCTTGAAAACAGTCGCCACTTTCCCTGGTACAATCTGCCTGAGGATGGTTTCACAGGATTGGCCATGGCCTCAGCTAACTGCCTGGAAAAACCTCTACCACGGAGGATTTTGATGACAGTCTGAACCCGTGTAAGCGGAGGGCCGACGGATTTGGGTGTAGGCATCCGTTGTTGGGTTGGGCGAGGAGATCTATTCTGTCTGGTAGGCTTACCGGGTCCTCTAACTGGAGATCCAGCACTTCTGGGAACCAGGGGGCTTCCGGCCACCAAGGAGCTACTAAGGTTACTCGTAGGTTCTGTGAGTAGCGAATCTTCTGAAGGATCTTCTGGAGGAGGGGGAAAGGCGGGAAGGCGTAAGCGTCCAGGTTCTTCCAATCTTGCAGGAGGGCATCCTCTCCCGCTGCCTGCGGGTCTGGGAGTGGGGAGAAGAACACTGGCAGTTTTCTGTTCCATGCGGTGGCAAAGAGGTCTATCGACGGAGAGCCCCACCTCTTTATCAGGCCATCTGCTACTTCTTGATGGAGGGACCACTCTGTGTTGATTATCTGTCCCCTCCTGCTCAGATGGTCCGCCCAAACATTTTTCTTGCCTGGAATATATCTTGCCTTGAGGGTGATGTCCATTTCCTCTGCTAACTCCTGGATTTGTACTGCCAGGCGACAGAGATCCAGTGAGACTGTGCCCCCCTGTTTGTTTAGATATGCCACCACCGTGGAGTTGTCTGACATTAGGCCACGTTTTCCTTGGAAGTTGAGACAGGAAGTGCTGAAGAAGGAGGAAGACTGCCTTCAATTCCAAGACATTGATGTGAGCTGCTTTCTCTTCTTCCGACCACAGGCCGCTCACTTCTTCCTCCGTCAGGTGCGCCCCCCACCCTTCTTTTGATCGAAATAGGTCGTGCTTTGGGCCTTATTAGGACGACGGTGGTAACCATAGTAAAGGACAAGGAACGTATTCTGAAGCATGTTAAGGATGCTGCACCGATGAAGGCAACGGTGATAATGTGAAGCAACATAGCCAGAGCATTGTGGAAATGAAGAAACTACTGATGATCTGGCTAGAGGACCAGAACCAGCAACGTGTTCCAGTGAGCCTAAGTGTGATCCAGGAGGCTAGAGCTGCACAAGGCAGTAGTGAAGAAGCATGGGGAAGGCAGTGCTAGTGGAGAATTTTCCGCGAGTAGAGGTTTTAACTGTTTTAAGGCTCGTGCTAATTTGCATAATGTGAAGCTGCAAGGTGAAGCTGCTAGTGCTGATAGCAAAGTAGTAGACAGTTTTCCTAGTGGTTTGGCTGAAATAATTAAGGATGGTGGTTACACAGCTGACCAAGTATTTAATGTAGATGAGACTGGCTTATTCTGGAAAAGGATGCCCAACTGTATGTACCTTTCCAAGGAGGAGAAGTCGGCACCTGGCAATAAAGCTGGAAAGAGCGACTGACTTTACTCTTTGGGGCCAATGCTAGTGGCGACTTGAAACTTAAGGGCATTTTCAAGAGTCAACTCCTTGTCATTTGGAAGTCTAACAAGAAGGATTGGGTTACCTTGATGGTCTTCGAAGATTGGTTCAATGACCACTTCATACCAGCAGTGGAACGGTATTTGTCTTCGAAGGGTCTGCCTTTTAAGGTTCTTTTAGTTTTAAACAATGACCCTAGTCACCCTTCAAATTTGAGTAACATGCACCCTAATGTGAAGGTGGTGTACCTTCCACCGAATACAACATCGCTTATACAGCCGATGAACCAGGGAGTAATTGCTAACTTCAAGACATACTACCTTAGAAGGACAATACGCTCTGCTTTGAGGGCCATCGAAGGTAACAAGGAGTTGACTTTGAAGCTGTTTTGGAAGGGCTACAACATCGCTGATGCAGTCTGGAATATTGCAAGTCCTTGGGACGAGGTGAAGACGACCACTTTAAATGGGGGCTGGAAAAAACTGTGTCCACAATTTGTGCACAGTTTTGAAGGATTTGACCAGGC
Organism: Macrobrachium nipponense; assembly: GCF_015104395.2. NCBI lineage: Eukaryota > Metazoa > Arthropoda > Malacostraca > Decapoda > Palaemonidae > Macrobrachium > Macrobrachium nipponense. Next base: position 126,492,201 of record NC_061100.1, on the reverse strand, counting down.
AGAAGTGTCGAGACTGTGACAAGGAAAATCGTAGGGCTAAGCAAGAGGCTGAAACTAGATCTGGAAGCTGAGGATGTTACAGAGCTGCTGGCATCCCATGGAGAGGAGTTGTCATAAGAGGACCTCATTGAGCTGGAGCAGCAGATGATTGAGGAGGAGTTAGAGGTACCAGACCCAAAACCCAGGGCATTAACTCTCAAAGGCTTGTCAGAGGGTTTTACTCATCTGGAGAGAGCCTTGGCTACTTTTGAGGGAGAAGACCCTAACGTTGCCAGGTCTGACAGAATCCGGAGAGGGATCATGGATTTGGTAACTTTTTACAAGGAAACCCTGAAGGAGACGCAGGTGAAGAAAAGTGTGCAGTCTAGGCTTGACACTTTCTTCCACAAGTCTCCAGTGCCACCTCCCACTCCTAGTCCTGGTAAGGAATTCTGAAATCTTTTAATTTATTTTGTTTACATACTGTAATATAAAATGTACATACGTATACTAATATGAATGTGTTAATTTTTTAATATAAATGTTAGTGTATTGTAACTTCATTAATTTTCATCATTTGTATTTTATTGCAGAAGTTATGCCAAATCCAGATCCCCCTGTACTACCTGGACCCTCCGTAGCAGCCCGTCCACCTCTAGTAGGTAAGGAATTTAATTTTTCTCATTTTCATGTTGTAAATTGTTTGTACTACATTATAACTTACATACTATGTACTATTACATAATGTGTTTGATGTTGCATAACCTAATATTTTTCTTTATGTATCATTCCAGAACCCTTAGAGTGATGACCCAGATGACCCTGAGCCTTTCCGTGATTTTGACGTCTCACCCTATTCATCAGGTACGGATCCTTAACGATTTTTTTATATGTTTTATAAATTGCTAATAGAAATTTTATAAAAAGTGTATATACACTAAGTACTACATCCACCTTATTATGTACCCTATCATTCTTTCCAGATCTAGATCTAGCCTCCTCAGAGCCCAAATCAGTTGACACTACTATCACCTCTCCAACTCCATCAGATAAAGGAATTCTTCATTTTTTATATTGTACATATGTCAAACAATAAATAATACTACATATACCTATTGTATGCAGCAGTTAATACTCTATCTTTTTTATTTTTTATCATTCCAGACTCCCAAGCACCTGCAAATTCCACTCCATAGCCCAGCCATTCTCATCTAGTACACCATACCATGCCCATCCCAGTAAGCAAGCCAACCACTAGAATTTGGTAAGCAAACTTTTTCTTATGAATTTTTATACATTTTATTACATATGTAATATGCACAAAGTGTATATACATTAGTATATATTTAGTAAATGTAACTTTACTAATCATATGTACATTATCATTCCAGACTGACATGCACCTTGTACATAAACCAGACCTCTACATAGCCTACATCTTTTCATTTCACTAAAAGTAAGGAATTCTCAACTGTTTTTAATGTGTATAAATTGTTAATTATGTAACAGTACATTTTGTACTTAAGTGGTTACATACTGTCCTTTAATATTCTATATCATTCCAGGCTGCCCATCACCTTTTCAAGCTCCCTCATCCTAGCCTGTCATCTGTATAAAGCACACTGAAGTTAGGTATGGAATTCATCTTTTTTTAGTTTTTACTGTACCTAGTACTAAACATAGCTTTCTGAAATATACCTGAAATAATATAGAACTTCTATTACTGTACATACACATACGTCCTAGCCTGTAATTATCCTTACCATTGCAGGCTCCCTACACATGCATACTATCTCCATCTCCATCTCCCACAACCTAGCTAACAGCTTTGAGACTCACTAAAAGTTGGTAAGTATGTAAGGAATTCCTAACTAAGTTTTATACTTGTTATATCTTATAACCCACTGTATGGTATATGTACTACTGTAATAGTATACTTTATAGCATAGAGGACTACAATACTACATATTAATATAATATTTTTTTTACATTCCAGAATCCCAGAACCCCTGAATGATGTAGGCTATGTGGCCACAAAAAACTTTGTCCAGGGTTACATAGCACGACAACTTTTAACTAAAAGTAACGAATTACATACATTCACTCTTTTACTCTTGATATACTCTACTTTACATATTGCATTCAGGACTTTGTGTAGTATTTTGTACTAATTGTGTACTTTTACCTTCCAGAACCACCATTTTTTGGATGAAAACAACTCCAGATTGTACATAAAACTTCAGGAAACTACATGTAGTGTACCCAAAGGATTACAAGTAAGGTTTTTATAACTTTTTTTATTAGTTTATGTAATACATTTTTCCGACGTCATTCCGGCTTACGACGTGTCTCAAGAACGGAACCCCCGTTGTAACCTGGGGACTGCCTGTATACTGTTTGGTAGTTTCATTAGTTGAAGAGAGATAATGAAAATTTATGGCTTACTGTGTGCTAGGAAAAGTGATTGTTTGGCGATCGTTCGGTACTCGTAAGTGCTGAATGTAAACAAACGGTTGGAAGGTTTTTTTTGTTTTGTTTGTGTATTATAGTTAATGATTAATTAATTAATTATTTGAAATGAGTACATACTGATTATTTATGCATTTTATTGGCATATTCTAAGCTTTTAGCTTCTTAGGTTTAGATGTCAGAACCATAGACTAGGCAACAGCAGCAACTGCTAACATAGGCTAGGCTTATTGCTAAGGGACATATGCTAAAGTCCTAATATATGTAGTAAAAATGATATTTTCATGATAAAATAAAGTTTCACATATACTTACCGATCAGTTACATAGCTTATAGCTTCTTACCTATGGCAGTCGAAATTCAAATTGTTGGCGCCAGCGGCGTTGCTATCTTAAGTATAGGTGATACAAGACCCGCCCACATCCGGGAACCCTGGGTACTGCTAGCCTTCTACCGTCAATTTCGTGTTTAGCCGCCACGTCCATCTGTGGGGAGGTGGGTGGGCTTTGATTATGTAACTGTTCGGTAAGTATATGTGAAACTTTATTTTATCATGAAAATATCATTTTCACATAAGTGATTTACCGAACAGTTACATAGCTGAATCCAAACTACCCGGAAGGAGGGTAGAGGTGGACTACATAAAAATGACAGTAAGACCACATTAAACCGCAAATGTTGACAGTACCCTACCTTGTGATGAGAGGCAGCTGCCAGAAATACTGCCTCTGGTTAGCGCTCTCATCACTCGTAGGAGACGTGGCAGGATAGGCCAGGGTCGTCCCTACTTAGTGGGATTTTGTAACCATGGACAAGACCGTTGGTTGACAAAATATTAAAAAACAGATAATGCCCTTGCCCTGGGCTGCAGAAACCAGATAAAAAACAACAGACCATCACCTATACCAAAAATAATGACATACTCAAAAGTAATAAATAAGATCTGGAGGTTCTCCAAAGTACTATGAGCCTCCAGTCTGCCCACGACTCAACAACCTATAACAAGGCGAGGAGACAGTAGAGGATAGAAAGTTCCCCTATGTTTCCTTTCCCAACACCATGCCCGCTACCGACAAAGGGACCCATTTACAACAACTATCATAGGTAACCTCTACATTCTTCAGGTAAAATGAGGCGAACACAGATCTCGATCTCCAAAACGTAGATTGAAGAATCGAGGAAAGCGACATATTGTGCTTGAAGCTTAAGGATGTCGCCACTGCACGTATTTCATGTGCTTTCACCTTAAGCACATTAGAGTCTGATCTTGGACTTGAGAGTGTGACTCCAGTATCAGACTTCTCAAAAAGAACGAAATAGCGTTCTTGGAGAGGGGTTTTGCAGAATTCTTAACCGAACACCAAAGTCGGTCGGAATTACCTCTAACGGATTGTGTCCTTGACAGGTAACATTTCAGAGCTCTGACAGGACATAGTAAATATTCTTCGTCCATCGGACCCACTATATTAGATAATCCCTTAAGTACAAAAGATTTAGGCCATGGGTTAGAGGGAGATTCGTTCTTTGCTAAAAATTCGTTAACAAAAGAACAAACCGCATTACGATTTTTGAACCCCACCTCTTTGTGGATGGCTTGTAACTCACTCACTCTTCCTGCTGTAGCCAAAGCGAAGAGAAAAAAGTGCCTTCCTCGTTACATCTCTCAAAGACGCTTCACGAAGTGGCTCGAATCGTGAAGACATCAGAAAAAGTAAAAAACTACGTCCAAGTTCCAGTCCACACTATCCTTCTTGGATACTTTTACTGTATTAAAAGATTTAAGTTAAATCTCCAATATCCTGGGTTAGAGGAGATGTCAAGCCCTCTATGCTTAAACACTGAGGGACAGCATAGCTCTGTACCCTTTAATTGTCGATACCGACAAGTTCTTAACTCTTTAAGGTACAGCAAAAAATCAGCTATTTCTGTCACAGAGGTTTTTAGAAGACGAGAAATTATGTCTTCTGCACCACGTCCTAAAGACTCCCCACTTGGATTGGTAAAACGCCGCGGCAGAAGAGCTTCTTCGACAGTTAGCAATAGCCTCTGCCGCTCTCCGAGAAAACCCCTTCGCTCTGACGAGTTTCCGGACAGTCTGAACCCTGTCAGTGCCAGAGCGGACAAATTCTGATGATACCTGTCGAAGTGGGGCTGTTTGAGTAGCGAGGATACTGAGGAAGAAGTCTGGGATGGTCTATAACCAACTTGAGAAGGTCTGGAAACCACTCTTTCCTGGGCCAGAATGGTGCTACCAACGTCATAGACACATTTTGATGTGAGAGGAACTTGTTCAACACCTACTCTGATCATTCCAAATGGGGGAAAGGCGTAAACGTCTAGAACACCGTCCAATCCTGAAGCATTGCGTCGGTCTTTCCAAGCAAGAGGATCTGAAACTGGGGAACAAAAGATCGGAAGTCGATTGTTCCTCGACGTGGCAAACAGATCCACTGAAGGTCTTCCCCAAAGTTTCCCACAGTTCCTGACAAATTTTGTCTTGCAATGTCCACTCCGTGGGGAAGAACTTGGTTTACTCGACTGAGTTCATCTGCCAGTACATTTAACTTCCCACCCTGTACAAACTCGGAACGAGGGAAATATCCCGATCTTGAGACCAGAGAAGGAGATCTTCTGCGACTTTGTTGAGGGAGAATGAATGGGTTCCTCCCTGATTCCTGATATAAGATAGAGCGGTGGTGTTGTCGGAGTATACTGCCACTCTCTTTCCCACGACCAAAAAGGAGCGAATGCTTGCAGACCGAAACCAAATCGCCTTCAACTCCTTCATGTTGATGTGATTCAATCTCTCTTTCTCTGACCATAATCCTGAGATCTTTTTGGTCCCTAGGAGAGCTCCCCAACCTCTGTCCGATGCGTCGGAGTATAATTCTACGTCTGGGTTCCTTAATGTCAGGGAGAGACCCTCTTGCAATCTTTCCCTCGACATCCCACCATCTCAAGTCGTTCTTGATCTCTTCCGACACTGGGAACGAATACGTGTCTGGTTGAGACTTCCGACAGCAACTCGCTTTGAGATAAAACTGAAGAGATCTCATGTGAAGACGACCCAACTTACAACGTCTCTACTGATGATAACGTCCCTAGAAGACTCATCCATTCCAAGGCGGAGGAGGACTGACGATTCAGGAATTGGCTCACTTTTTTGAGGCAAGATTCTATTCTTTCGGGGGACAGAAAAAACCCGAAAAGTCTGGAGAGTCCAGAAATCCACATCCCCAAAAGGGGATCTTCTGGGACGGCACTAATTGAGACTTCTCCAGGTTGATGAGAATTCCCAATTGACTCGCTAATGACAGTCTCTTCCGTAAATCCTTCACGCACTGTGTCCTCGAACCCGATCTGAGAAGCCAGTCGTCCAGGTAAAATGCTGCATTTATGCCCAACATATGCAGCCATTTCCCCAATGGAGCAAGAACACGAGTAAATACTTGAGGGGCCGTCGAAAGGCCGAAACAAAGGGCTCTGATTGATACGTCCTCCCTTCGAACACAAATCTCAGGAACTTCTTTGAACTCTGGTGAATCGGGACATGAAAGTAGGCGTCCTTCATGTCCAGGGACACCATCCAATCGCCTGGGCGAAGTGCCGACATCACAGAATGATTTGTTTCCAATATTGAACTTTGTCTTCAGCACAAAAAGGTTCAATGCGCTTACATCTAGCACTGGCCTCCAACCTCCCGAGGCTTTGGGAACTACAAAGAGTCTGTTGTAGAACCCTCCCTGAGAACTGTCGAGGACTTCCTCTATTGCTCCCTTCTTGATGATTGCATTGACCTCTGCTGCTAAAGCCAAAGCTCTCTCTGATCCTGGAGAATATGCTGTTAAGCTGATTGGTGTATCGGAGAGAGGAGGATCTAAAACAAAAGGAATCAAGTATCCCTCTCGAAGAACTTGAACTACCCATTGCTCTGCACCTCTTTGACTCCATTCTTCCCAAAAAAGATGGAGTCTTGCCCCTACTTGCACGTGAAGGAACGGCTTCTCACTTGTCCGAAGGTTTGGGGGGAGGTTTCTTTGAGGACTTGTACTGTGGACGCAAATTAGTCCTGGGTCGTTGCCACTTAGGTTTATTCCCTCGAAAGGGATGCTTCTGAAGAGGAGAAGACTTAGCTCCTGTCGGAGTAGGCTCTTTTTCGGACGTCTGGAAGACTGAAGAAGGAGATCATTAGTAGATTTCTTTTCTAAATCCGATAGAATTTGTTGAATGGTTTCTTCAAAAGGAAAAAGATGAGATTTACAGAGAGGAGCAAACATGAGAGCCGACTTCTGGTTATTAGTGACTCCTTTAGACACGAAAGAACACCACCTTTCTCTCTTCTTCATCACTCCCATTGTGAAAAGGGCTGCTAATTCTCCTGAACCATCTCTAACAGCCTTATCCGCACAGGACAGAACTCCTAACCAGTCTGTGGCAAAATCTTCTTCTAAAGACTGACAGTCTTCAATCTTGCGAGCTAAAGAGGCAATAGTCCAGTCCAAAAAAGTAATTTTGTCGAAAAATTATTTTTTCCTATATACAAAACTAGGTTGTCTAACAAAAGGGATATCCGCGGGAACGCGCCGCCGCTACCGCATACAAAGAGTTCAAACTTGAATCGCTGTACCTGGGTCTGGGGTAACTGCGCGGGGTGAGCCCGGGCCAGCTTGGGTAGGTCATTGTGATACCATTCTTTGAGCCGTTAGAATACTTAGCCTAAACAGACACTCTTCAAAAGGGGGGCCATAACTCAAAGAGGGGTGGATGAGGAGGGCCATTAATCGTTAGACAACCTAGGTTTGTATATAGGAAAAAATAATTTTCGACAAAATTACTTTTGTTCCGACTAAGTACAAACCGTCGGTTGTCTAACAAAAGGAGACTCGAACTGAGGATGGGAGGTGAGTGACCTGAATGACCCCTTTTGAAGAGCCGCCAATAACTTCACACGACCTGATGTTAACCCAGACCCCCTACTCCTCATGACACTTTACACGGTAAGGATTCAATAGGGGAGAACCCAAGGGGCTCCGGCTGTTGTCCTAACCTATGGTACTAATACTCACTCAGAGAGCTGTTCCTGAAGGATTCTTAGCCATCATTCTACTCTCCAGGTAAGTCAGTAGTGGCCAAGTCGTGTCATGGACAGTACAGTCATACGTAGGATATTACCAGGAAAACTCACTCATAACCCCTTACATTCGGCCAGACTTAGGCGGGGAATTGCTGGGAGTGTGTGTGTGTATTTCCAAATTGAGGTACGCAGTGCGGGTGACCCACGCCTAGAGGATCTCTTGGGCTGCGACAATGGGGCCCAGAGAGAACACTTCTAGAGATTTGAACGTAACTTCTGTAGGTAGAAGGAGGTGAAGGTTTGTTTGACTCTTCCAGGTGCCTGCTCTCAATACCTGACCCACTGAGAGGTTCTTCCTGAAGAGCATAGAGGAGCCTATGCCCCTAACTTCGTGAGGCCCCTCACTTTGGCATTGGTACTTCCCTTGTTTTGCGTAGGCCCTTCTTATAACCTGTATGATCCAGAAAGGGAGATGGTATTCTTAGCCACCTCTTTCGGATGCTTGCCCGTGGCCACGAACAGCCGTTTGATAGCCGGTCTGAACTGTCTCGTCCTCTTGAGGTAGGCTTTCATGGCTCTGACCGGGCATAGAATCAGTTCCTCTTTGTCAAAACCGGTAAAAATCCCCCAAGGAAGGAATGGTAAAAGAGGAAAACATCTCCTCTGGCTTGTATGGGTCTTGAGGCTTGGCTACAAAGCCAGGGACAAACGAGAACCCCATCTCCCTCCAACGCCTGGTGTGTGACACTTCGTAGGACAGCGCGTGTAGTTCGCTGACCCTCTTCGAAGATGACCAGGGCTAAGAGGAAAAGGGTCTTCAAGGTGAGGTTCTTCAAGGAAGCTGAATGTAAGGGCTCATAGGGAGGACCTCTCAAGGATTCCAGGACTAAGGCTACATCCCAGTGGGGAGTCCGTAGCTCTCTCGGGGGACAGGTCTTCCTAAAGTGCTTGAAGAGCAACAAAATTTCTGGAGATGCAGCGAGGTCCATGCCTTTCAACGCGAATACTTGATTTAAAGCCGCTCTATAACCCTCCACTGCCGATATGGATAGTCGTTTATCCTTCCTGAGGTGGTGGAAAAAACTCGCTAGTTGAGGGATGGTGGCCTCGTCTGGGGCAATGCCTTTATCTTGACACCAATCTTGAAACCGTCGCCACTTTCCCTGGTACAATCTGCCTGAGGAAGGTTTCACAGGATTGGCCATGGCCTCAGCTAACTGCCTGGAAAAAAACCTCTATCGCGGAGGATTTTGATGACAGTCTGAACCCGTGTAAGCGGAGGGCCGACGGATTTGGGTGTAGGCATCCGTTGTGGTTTGGGCGAGGAGATCTATTCTGCTGGTAGGCTTACCGGGTCCTCTAACTGAAGATCCAGCACTTCTGGGAACCAGGGGGCTTCCGGCCACCAAGGAGCTACTAAAGGTTACTCGCAGGTTCTGCGAGTAGCGAATCTTCTGAAGGATCTTCTGGAGGAGGGGAAAGGCGGAAAGGCGTAAGCGTCCAGGTTCTTCCAATCTTGCAGGAGGGCATCCTCCCCCGCTGCCTGCGGGTCTGGGAGTGGGGAGAAGAACACTGGCAGTTTCCTGTTCCAAGCGGTGGCAAAGAGGTCTATCGACGGAGAGCCCCACCTCTTTTAATCAGGCCATCTGCTACTTCTTGATGGAGGGACCACTCTGTGTTGATTATCTGTCCCCTCCTGCTCAGATGGTCCGCCCAAACATTTTTCTTGCCTGGAATATATCTTGCCTTGAGGGTGATGTCCATTTCCTCTGCTAACTCCTGGATTTGTACTGCCAGGCGACAGAGATCCAGTGAGACTGTGCCCCCTGTTTGTTTAGATATGCCACCACCGTGGAGTTGTCTTGACATTAGGCCCACCGTTTTCCCTTGAGTTGAGACAGGAAGTGCTGAAGGGAGAGGAAGACTGCCTTCAATTCCAAGACATTGATGTGAGCTGCTTTCTCTTCTTCCGACCACAGGCCGCTCACTTCTTCCTCCGTCAGGTGCGCCCCCCACCCTTCTTTTGATGCATCCGTGAAGAGAAGAATCTCTGGGTTCTCGGACTGAGAGAGATGCCCCCTTGGAGGTGGGAAGGCACCATCCACCACTCAGGGACTTCCTTACTTCTTGGGAGAGAAGAATTTTGCTGTTGGGGTCCCCTTCCTGAGGAGACCATTGTTTCTTGAAACAGCCACTGAAGCGGCCTCATACGCCTTCTGCTGTGAGGCACTAGTCTCCTTCTATTGAGGCCATGTGTCCTAAGATGGACTGGCAGAGTTTTGCCGTGGGAGGGCTGGGCCCCAAAGCTCTCCGCACTTGAGATACTAGGCCGGAGACCCTGTTCTCCGAGGGGAAGGCCTTCATGAGGGATGAATCTAGTGTCATTCCGAGGTACACCAATCCTTTGTCTGGGAGTGAAATCCGACTTGTCGACATTCACCACCACTCCCAGTTCCTGAACGAATGACAAAACTAGCTGAAGGTGCTCCGCACACTGCGCAGCCGTCTCGGCTAAGATGAGCCAATCGTCCAGGTAGCGGAGGAGACGGATGCCTCTTGCGTGTGCCCAAAACTGACACTATCTTGAAGACCCTGGTGAACACCTGTGGGGCTGTGGCGAGGCCGAAGCACAGGCAGTGAACTGCAGAGTCTTTCCCTTGCTGACAATCCTGAGGAATTTTCTGGAGGAGGGGTGAACAGGGACTTGGAAGTAGGCATCTTGAAGGTCTATTGAGGCCATGAAGTCTCCCTCCCTGACACAAGCTCGAACGGAGTCTGCCGTTTCCATCCGAAACTTTGTCAGAGAAAGGAACTTGTTGAGGGGTGAAAGGTCTATGACCGGCCTCCAACCCCCTGTTGCCTTTCTACCAGGAAGAGTCTGGAGTAGAACCCTGGACCTGGATCCTGAACCTCTTCCAACGCCCCTTTCTGAAGTAGCTTGGATATTTCCTCCTCCAGGGCCCGTCCGCGGTCCGAGTCCGGTCGATAGGAAGGGACTTGGATGGGGGTAGGGGATAGAGTGGGTGTAGACTGGAAGGGAAGACGGTAGCCTGACTTGATAACCTGCAGGGTCCAATCTTCCGCTCCTGCTTGCTGCCACACTTGCCAACTGGCAGCCAAGCAACCCCCTACCTTCCGCTGACGGGCAGGATCTGGCCTAGAATTTCTTGCGGGGACCTCCCTCTCTTCTGTTGCCCTTCTGCTTCCGCTCCTTTGATGGAAAGGGACGAGTCTTCTCCCTATGGAACTTGTCCTTCGACACAGAGTAAGGTTTCTTCTCCTCTCGCCTACGCACGGGAAAAGCCGGTCTCTGCGCTTCTCTTACCTGTTGGCTAATCTGTGGTGCTGGCCGTGGTCTATGGCCCGGGGTTGCGGAATTGGAGAGAGCCCTAGATTGGAGAGATCGCTCCTTCTTCTCCGCTGCCTTGCGAACTGCTTCCGCAGGAATAAGTTCTTTCTGGAACAGCGGGTTTTTCCGTAAGTCCGGGAGGAGGTCTCTCACCACTGGCGATTTGGCCTCCTTGAAGGCATTCTCTCTCCTTTTCACCTCCATATTAGCCCACAGGACCGCTAAGTTGTCTGCTTGGTGCGAGAGTGTCTTGATCCCACACTGCATGAACGAAGACAAGTTCTGCTGCTGCTGAGGCTGGAGCTCGGGTAAGAACTGCGGAAGTGCTGCCAGTAGACGTTCCATCCACGAATTCGTAGCGAGGGCCAGAGCTAGAGCGCGAATGAGTCCTTCGGTTTCTGAGGGAGAGAGCAAGAGGTGCTTTTTCTGAAGGGCGTCCAGACTGACATCTAAGAGATCTGCAAGGTCCCTGGAATATGCAGACTCCCTTAGTTTGTCACCTGTTGGCCTATAATACCTGCTGGCCCCCTGAGCAGGGATAGGAAGCCACCTCTGTTTCTCAGATACCCTAGTTGGTGAAGTCGTGGCTTCTCGGGACGCTCTAGCCATGGCGCTTAGCCTAACCTGGTTGCTCCAGGGGAGGCTGACCGAGGGGAGGGGGGCTGCTTGGATTCTTCAGGTTGAGCACCTTATGCACCTCTGACTGAAACTCCTGGTTCAGTTCCTCAGTTTCTGTTAGGCCATTGGCGCTTCTAATCAACGACAGAATCTGGTTGAATGATAAGGGCTCGGGCTCCGCAGGTGAGCTAGTCTGACTGCCGTCCGAATCGGGGTCAGAATCGGGCTCCCCCTCGGAGCATGAATCGGGCTCGGAATCAGAGTCAGAACTGTCACCCAAATCTGGAAACAGTTCCTCTGACTTCTTTTCCAAAAGGAACTTCTTCCTGGCTTCTTCCATCCTACGGGCAGACTCCTCTAGACTGGTGTTCTTCTTCTCCACTTGCTGGGAAACCTCCTTTTTGGAGCTTAAGTAGTCCTCCACCGCCTGTTTGACCAGGTTCGCAATGTCCAGTGCGGGAGTGAGGACCTGGGCCACTGTACCTAGGCTAACTGATGGAGGTGGTGCGGAGGTACTAGGCTCATGCCTAGGCTTAGCTTTTTCGGGCATCAACGCTGGCACTGGTCTCTCAGCGCGACCTAGGCCTTGCGGCATCGAAAGGTCGCCATTGATGCTCCTCCTCCGAGCGTTGTGGCTGGCTGGCTTCTTGCGTCGGGTTTGCCGCAACTTCTGGACGGGGAGGGGGCCTCCGGCTCCTGCGAGTTGGGTCCCGTTCCGGGCTCCTTAGCACTGTCCTCAGGATGGGAGGGTGAGGCATCAGGTCCGTCACCGGATCCCTCCTGGGGCTGGACTGATTGTGCCCGAGAGGAACAGGGGGGGTAACCTTGGCACCTTGGCACCCGGCTGTGTCTCGGTACTGCTATGGTCATACCTAGATAGTTCGGTCCTTTAGGCTAGGCGGGAACAAGCTCTCGGTTGCAGACCCCTTCTTGTTACGCTTCGAGGCAGGAACATGGATCCCAGCCCCTAGGGTAGCTTCTTTCCTCTTACCTGCTTTCCTAGCCCCCGACGACGAAGGTTTCTTTAGCCTAAGTTTCTTGGGAAGGACACTAGGCTCACTAACTAGGTCCCCCGTTAATAAGGAGGAAGGATTACTAGGCCTAGTGTTCTCCAATTGGGCACTATCCCCCTCACACACGTCCTTAGGCCCCACAGTAGTCGGCCTAGGCCTAGGCTTATCGGCATCAACATTAGCGTCACTGAAAACACTCTCATGGCGCCTCATAATAGAGCCTCCACTGATCATTTATTCCACTTGCAGCACAGGTTGAACACGATGCATCAGGGGAACATTCAAAACCCCTACAAGCAATACACCACAGATGAGGATCCGAGGTTAGCGAAGGCAAAGATGTACCGCAACGCATGCCATCGGAAACACACACACAAATCCTCCCCGAAAAACCCACCATAGATCCGCCTTCCATACTTACAGGGAAGTTAGGATGCTAGGTAATACTAAAGGATAAATAAAAGGATAGGAAAAGGGCACTGGGGAAGCACTCAAGCACAGGATGTCAAAGATATATCACGATAAAGAAAGACTACAGTCGGCGGTCATGCGTTGTTTATCTCAAGTCGGGTCAAGGCGGAAGGTGTTGACACGACGGCTACCGCGAAAAGAATGGTATCACAATGACCTACCCAAGCTGGCCCGGGCTCACCCCGCGCAGTTACCCCAGACCCAGGTACAGCGATTCAAGTTTGAACTCTTTGTATGCGGTAGCGGCGGCGCGTTCCCGCGGATATCCCTTTTGTTAGACAACCGACGGTTTGTACTTAGTCGGAACAAAACTAAATACCTCAAATACTTTAAAAATATTCTTCACCAAATGGTCCAGCTCTGAAGAAGAAAACAAAATTTTAGCTGACGAAAAAGCTGCTCTTCGGTGTGAGTCCACTAAACCGGAGAAGTCTCCCTGGGAGGAGGCAGACACTCCCAAAGAAGGAACTTCTCCAGTTGCGTAGAAGCGATACGCTTTACTCTGAAGCTTAGAAGGTGGGAAAGCAAACGAAGCCTTACCTGTTTCCCTCTTCTTAGAAAGCCACTCTGTTGACTCCTTAAGGGCCTGCTTCGAGGACTGAGAAAGAACCAGTTTAGGTAGACACGAATACGCTGTTTTCCTATCTTTAACGAACATTGAAGGCGGTGAAGACGGAGAAGCAGGTTCAAAGTAATCTGGATAAGTGGACAGGAAAAATTTAAGAAGACTCGAATAAGCCGACGAATCCTTGTCATCTTGATCCAAAGCTTCCTCTTCAGACTGCACGGAAGCAGAGTCGAAATCAGGCTTATGTTCTACCCCGGTGGAGGATTTCAACAAACTCATAAGATCCTGGAAATGCTTCTTAAATGGAGCTAAGGTAGAATCGTCTAACACTGTAGAAGTCGATGGTCTTTCAGTCGAAGAACGATTCTTTCTAACAGGTGAAGTCTCCGCACCACGAGTCGACACAGGCGAACAACCAGTCGAAATTCCTATCGACTCACGGCGAGGGGAGTCGAACAAAGACGAGCGAATACGCTTCTCTGGACAGTAATACGGAGTCGAATGAGGCGACCGAGCCGAAACTGCGACCGAGACTCGCTTGGGAGAGTCGAGCGATCGTGAATTATCACAAAGTTTAGTCCGAGAGCCATTGCTTTTAGCCGAAAAATGCGACTGCGGAGGAGATTCACTAAATATCACATCCGGAGCAAAACTACACGAAGGTTGAGGACTCCAATGCCTCTTAGACTTCTTAACAGGAGTCGGTGACGAATCACCCGCAAGAATCGAATGTCTTTTTTAACGGTCGAGACACCAAATCACCTCGCCTTTTGCGCACTGGCGATTGCACTTCGAATCAGAAGACAGACGAGAATCACAAACACTAACACCTTTCCACATCTTTTTGGACGACAACCGCGAGTCGACGGAGTCGACGGCTGACCGTGGGCAAAACTCCCCCAGACTCCTTACGACCTCCGGTATGTTCTTTCCCGGTTGCGGGGGAGCGGGACAGTGACCTTCGTCTGGGAGTCGAGGGGGAACGGACAACCGCCTCCTCAGGCGCAACATTAACACTTTGCACTGCACTAGATTTCACTGTACTATCTACGAAAGCTTTTTAAAAGACATTCCTAACTTCATAACTGATTCAGCTAACACTTCGAACTTTTTATCCATCTTAGACTCAAGCAAGGCAATGGTGTTGGGTTGGGCGAAAACATGGGCAACTTGAACAGGGGTAATCAAAGGAGAAGTAGGAGGACTATTAATTGGAGAAATATTCTCTAATAAAGGAGAGGCAAGGGAAGACTTATTTGTCTCCGAAGGAACAGGAGTAGTTTCTAACCTATTCTTACTACTAGCCCTAAGAGCTGCCTTCCTCTTCCTATCTTTCTCCATTTTCTCAGCATGCGATCTAACCGCCTTCCATCCCTGTTCATCCAATTCTTTACATTCATCACATGTCACATCCATACCATTACAATTTTGTCCTCTGCATTTAGTGCACTTAGAGTGCGGATCGTGACATAACTTAGCTAATCTTGTTTTGCAGCCAGCGCTGCAAAACCTTACAGCAGATGAACTAGAATCTGACATAATTAGCAATAATGACGAAAAAACTGAATAGAGATAGCTAACTGGCAAGAAAAAACCAAAAACTTGTACATCACCAAACAAAAACCAAAATCCAAAATGGCGACGCAGGAGACTGCAGCGAAAATCTCACAGGTGTTACCCCGTGAGCGGCAGAAACGAAAATTGACGGTAGAAGGCTAGCAGTACCCAGGGTTCCCGGATGTGGGCGGGTCTTGTATCACCTATACTTAAGATAGCAACGCCGCTGGCGCCAACAATTTGAATTTCGACTGCCGTAGGTAAGAAGCTATAAGCTATGTAACTGTTCGGTAAGTCACTTATGTGAAAATGGGGTTGAACATTACATGCAGTTGAATATTACTCAAGTATGTACAGTATTTTGCCTTTTTGGAGTCATATTTCTTCCGTCGGATCAGCGTGGTAACCCTAGAACATGTGTTGTAAGCCTGGAAATATAATTTACTGGGGTGTTTTTGTAGGGCTTGGAACGGATTAGCCATTTTACATGTAAAATGCGGTTTAAGATACGAAAAGCTCATGATACGAAGGCCGCCTCGGAACGGATTAATTTTGTATGTCGAGGTACCACATATGTAATGTAAAGGAGAAGGGTAGGGAAACTTGTCTGAGATGCTATGGCCATGTAATAAGAAGACAGGAGGTGGAACCAATCAAGGGAACTAAGAACATGCTAGTGATGGGGAGGATGAGTGTGGGGCATCAGTGAATCAGATGGATGGATGTGGTGAGGAGGGATATGGGTGAGTGGGACTGGGGGAAGAAGATGAAAGGAATCGAAATAGATGGAGAAAATTGACTCGGGCTATACAGCAGCCTTAACATGATTGCCCCTCAAATACAGCCAAAGAAAATGGGTCCAAGCACAGATTAGAGTGAACACTGGTGTGAACACTTGTGGGGCTGTCAACAACCCAGAGTGTAATGGCATTATATTAATGGATTATGGCTGAGGATGAAGATATAGTTTAACTTCTAATTCCTAATTCATGGCTTGTTTATTTTAGTTGATATGTTTGTTGTTGTTAAAGTCACTGTTCACTATCTCTTTAGTGAACCTTTTTCATTTCAGATAGAAATAATGAGGGTTTGCCCCAGTTTACATGGAATGTGAAAGCTGCATGGTTAAAGAAAGCAGAGATTTACAGAAGTAAATAAAGATGGCCATTTCAACAGACTATGTGTTTGCAAAGTAAAAAAAAGTTTTGAAACAGGATGACCCTAAGTCAGTGCAGAATGCAGCAATACAGTATACTACTAAAGAAGTGTGCAGCTTATGTTCGTGTGGAGAGGGGCTTCATCATGAAATCTATTAAGAGACCAATTGGAGTCTCTCAGTGTATTCTGAAATGGGAGTATTGTAGACCATTATTGTGGTATTGTTAAGACTATCTTCCCCTGTATTTTCTTAAGTGACAGAAAGTAAGCATTACTTTTTTTTATGGAGTATTGTTGACCATTATTGCGGCCTTGGTCTGAAAAAGAAAAGAAGTATATTGTTAACACTATCTACCCCCATATTTTCTTAAATGACAGAAAGTAAGTGTTACTTTTTTTTTATGAAGAATAAAAAAAGTGTGAAAGAAACTACAATCACTGGACAAAAATCAATATACTGTATATGTAAGCATAAAGATATGGTAATTGTCATATTAAATAGAGAACCAAGAAACATAGGATGCTTTACAAGTCAGAGGAACTGCATACATACTAATCTTAACTCTATAAGACTTTTTATGAATGTTTTGATTGTATTTGTGCTGAAGGCTTGTTTCTTTTAGTAGAAATTGTATGTATTCACTGGTTTCTGGTATATGTCTTGTTAAATCATTATACAGTAATTTTTTTCTGACGGCCATCATAGTTTTAATGGAAGTTAACATTTAAATAAAAATTGAAGTAATACAGTATAGTGATTTGTGTGTTCTTATGTTTAAGTAAGCCAATTTATTAGGCAAAGTTGTGCTGTCACAGAGATGGACTGTTGAACGTGCATGAGTTTATCTTAACAGAGTACGTAGTATAAGGCTTAGAGTCTTTGTTGTTATCCTTTCACAAACTGCTGTTTCGACTTTATAAACAGCCATTGATTATAAAAACCTTATCAGCAATATTCTGGCCTTCACAGGTATATCAACTGCATGAAGTCCCCTTCTATGATGGAACCCAAGATACAATAAGTATAACGTTTCCGCTACGCACCAAGTCTCAAAGATGAGTCTTACAAAGGTAAGAAATCAAAGACCATTATCCAGCTGCCTCAAGTAATAGGTTCTAAAACCACCAGTGGAACTCTGAAACCCATATATATGATTGCAAACCCCTTATGTAACAAAGTACTATAGACATGCTGATAATACAAAACCTCTTTATGGCCATAAAACCATCAATTAGTATTTGTTATAATTGAATACAAAAAAATCATGGATACAATATGTCTTATACAGAACAGTATTGATAAGAGAACATTTTAACTAAATATCAATGAACAATTATGATTACATATCCTATTGAACAGTGCATAGCACTACATGCACAATAGCCTGGAAAAGGAGCATCAAGAAATATAAAATGAAAAATGAGAAAGAGAGAGAGAGAGAGAGAGAGAGAGAGAGAGAGAGAGAGAGAGAGAGAGAGAGTTACAAGGATTAGGATGTCTCAAAGACTTGTTAGTCCATCCGAGGAGACATCATGTGCTGACTTATCTGTAAGAGCAGGTTTTACTGTGCCTTCACAGTGTCCTAATAATTTTGGCAAGCTTTCTTTTAAACTCTTCCACACAGTTGCTGTTTACAACTTCTGGTAGCAGTTTATTCCACGTGTCACATATCTTGTATATAAAGAAGTTCCCACAATGGGATGTGTTGTATCTCTTCAGTTCTAGTTTCCATCCATTATTTCTTGTCTGGTTTTCGTTTAATGTAAATAGGTTACTGTCTACTTTTGTTACGCCTTTCAGTATTTTAAACGTTTCAATTAGTTGTCCTCGCAACCATCGTGTTTTGTGGATTTTAAGTCCTTGGTAATGATGACTCCAAGGTCCTCCTCTTGTTCTACACTATTTATGTGCTTCCAAGCAGCATGAGGGTTGTTTGTTCCTATTTGTAACACTCAACATTTATCTACCTTGAAAGGCAGTTGCCATTTTTTTTACCACTCTCCTATTTCTATTAGATCATTTCTTAAACTTTTCACTGTATCTGGGTCTGCTGCATTTACACCTAGTTTGGTGTCATCTGCAAATTTGGCTATCCTGCTAGTTAAGCCTACATCAATGTCATTAATGTAAATCCAAAACAAGAGAGGGCCAAGGACAGAACCCTGGGGAACTCTGCTTGTTACATCTGCCCACTCTGAATCTTCACCATTTATTACAACTCTCTGTTTTCTATAAGTTAGCAAGTCTTCGACCCAGTCTGCTGTTTCACCTACAATTCAGACAGCTCTAACTTTTGTCATCAGTTTCTTGCGTGAGACTTTGTCAAAGGCCTTTTGAAAATCTAAGTAGAATATATCTATTGCTCTACTACTGTCGTAAATACCTAGCCTGTTATGAAAATACTCCAAGAGGTTTGATAGGCAAGATCTGTTTTGTCTGAAACCGTGTTGGCTATTTAACATTAAGTTGTTTCTATCTATGTGATCCACAATTTGATTTGCAATTATGGACTCAAAAATCTTGCAAACAACCGACGTTAGGCAGATTGGTCTACAATTTCCTGGCTCTTCTCTTGGACCTTTTTTGTAGACTTGGGGCACATTTCCTAGTTTCCATCCTTTTGGTGCCTTTCTTTGTTCAGCACTTTTCCTGTAGTTTATGTAGGTGAGGGACTATCTCCTCTTTTAGCTCTTTAATTTCTCTTGGATGAATCCCTTCCAGGCCAGATTTGAACTGGTTGAGTTTGTCTATTTCGTTTTTAATGTCTTCTTCTATAAATATTATTTTGTCCAGTTGTTCTGCCCCTTCATATTTAATAGCAGGTTCCAGTATTGAGGTAGTGTTTTCTTTTACAGATATGTACTGAACACTGTAACATTGACTAACACTTTGTTTTGATGATGTTTTCACTTGTGAATTATTTATGATTACATATGCACCCAACTATTCAGTGCAGAGCACTAATTGCAAATTGGTCTAGAATAATAATTTTTTTTTGTTTTCATAATTTTATGTAGTGATAACTATGACAAAACACCAAGAACTGAAAAATGAGAAATGACTCAGGAGAGAGGGAAGGTGTGTGTGTGTGTGTGTGTGTGTGTGTGTGTGTGTGTGTGTGTGTGTGTGTGTGTGTGTGTGTGTGTGTGTACATTACACATTACAGGCATGTTTCTCATGTGATAGCCAATATTTTCTATAGTAAAATAAGGTTTCTTTGACCAGTGAACGGTCCCCCTCTCCCTGTCCTTCGTGGTATCTAACACACCGCACTTACAGTACTGGAATGGAAGGAAATGAGACATCACCTGAAACTGTTTTGATCATGTTTTTGGTTGTTAGTTGTATGGCGCACATGATTTCAATTTCATTTATAATTTTTTTTGTTAAAGTTTTCAATTTTTTCAATGAGTATCCATATAAGCATGAAACTGTGTAAAAGGAACAAGTGTATACTGAGGGCCAACTGTATTTACATAACATCCATTACTTTTTCTCCAGCTTTAACATATTTTATGTATTCTCAGATTTGAATCAACTGCACAACTGCAAGAACAACAGAATCGAAGTGAATTCAAAATACTTTCTACACCTCTTTCTAACTGGTTGTCTTTGAAAACTTAAGTAGAGTACTAGTGTATTTATTTTTATCATTTTACACCAAAGTTTGCTACACATTAATTTTATTATTTGATGTCTCACTGATCAAACTATAAGAATTAAGGTGAAAATTATTTTATAATCTATTTATTATACCAAATGATACTGACAGTATACGTATTTTATTACTAGGCTGACCCAGATGTCCTGACCTAAAGCTATAATATTTTTCCTCCTCCCCATCCCCCTAAGATAAACGAAAATTGATAACACCCGAGGAAAGCCGTCACACAGTCCCAATTCTCATTCTCACATGCCATTTCTAACAATATCTTATAATTAAAATATTCCCCATAATTATTATTATGTTTCTGTGTTCTTTTATAAAGAATAGGAAGGCAGTCTTTCAATTCCTGATTAGTATAATGAGCATATGTTTGAGTATCACAGCTCCACCCTTCCCATATCCTCCTTTGACCACGTAACCAACGCTGGACAGACTATAGTGTCATATTGTTTTTGCTATTTAGTTTTAATACAATCTATTCATAAAAAAACAACATAAGTAATCCTTAAAATGAGATTTAAAGTAGTCTAGAGGTAGCACAGCCTAGGCTAGCCTATTACTACTCCCAATATATACACCTCTGAAATGTATTTGCATCCTCCTTGTATGCACTGGTGTGAATCAAAAAGGGGATGCTGTAGAAAATTGATGTCTGCTCTTGGCATATAGTAAGCCTATGTGCTTTGTCACAAGACTTCATGCTGACTGAAGTCCATAAACAATAAACATCACTGCTGAATGTTTAACTGTTTTGCTAATGCTTGTTATACTTAAGCTATAGGAGTGTAGTACTACTCTGTTAGTACCTAATTCAGGATAATTAGCTGCAGCTTAAACCCTAATACCACTCTATCATAAAGCATGGGCATACATGATTAAGGACCAATGAGCCAAAGAGGCTGGGTATTACCGAAGGACAATGCTCCCATTCCATGGCCATCACTGAAATTGAGGTCATCATCAGGTTGGTAACCACAGTTTGTGTCACCCCGTTTAGCCTATGGATCATAACACCTGGGCTTCCCTTTGTTTTAAACATTTAACAGCCGCAGTTGAATGCAGTAAAAGATATTCATGCATAACAACACGCGAGCCTTTGATTCAACTCGCAGTCATAGCCTAGCCTAATGGCAATGCTTACATGTGTGCACCACAACTGGGTTACCAACTGTATGAGCCCAACCCTTGAAGTAAGACAGCGTATGCCCTGCTTCTATTTAACATATTTTCTTTTACTAACCATCAAGAATAAACTATACATTTAATCTTTTTTTGCAACTCATACAATATGCACTTCGTTCAAAGCTAGGGATGATGATCTTGAATCTATGAAACTACAAAAATAATGAGCAGTGATGAAAAATTACTTTTTCATCAAAACCATCAAAATAATCATATGGCTTTTATTTGGGCCTCTATTTAATTTGAAAAACTTTCTGACATGTAATAAAACAAAAACTTTGTTCATCAGTAAAATAATTACATTTTTAAACCGACTTTTAATCATCTATTGGTAATTACAAAAAACAAATATTAAAAGGCAACATACATATAGCAAATCTGTATATAAGCGTAAAGTTAAACCAAAATGACTATGAACATGTAGTACGTTTTCGGCATTGCCACTTTTCCCAGATTTGATTCATAAACCTTTGACATAACTTAGGATCTAATGTAGATGTGGCAAAAATTCTGCCATATATCACACCAGGTCAAATATGGTAAACACCTTGACACTACTGTTCTGAGTTTCTAACACTGAATATGTAAAATGAGCGAATGAACCAATATTTGATGATGATTAAAGATGATTTATAGTATAAAAAAAATAAGATAAAGATGATCTAATTCTTAATCAACTAAATGAATAATACAAATACCCAACATGTAGCCAAGACTCGCTGATGAAAGTAAATGCTGCAATACAATAAATAAAATACTATTATTGGCTCCTCAAGACAGTAAAATAAGTTGGCCTTGTCCCAGAATGGTCTTTTTCTTCTGGAAAGCCCGTGTGAGGGATAGGTGGGATTTTATGACAGGATTAAAGAACCCCAAGTTGAGGGATGCAGATTAACTGTATAGTTGGATCATAAGTCAAGAAAAAGTTTGACAACATAGCTGACTACAATGCTAGAGTCATTTTGGTTTTACTGTCGTTACCACATACATAAACCCAACTGAATTTTAATTTTTCTTGTGGCTTTCATATAAGCAAGTTTTAAATATGTAATACTTTAAAGTATCCTTTTATATTATTTAGACACCATGAAAATTAAAGATTACTAATAAACAAAACACCATGTGAATGCCCCCACTGATTTCTATGAAAAAAGTATTTGTGTTTTATCTGGCCTATAACACAGTCATAATCAAGCCTTGCTTTTGTACACTAAAAAAAAATTTTATGACCTCTACACAAATTGGTTTTAATAAAAAGTTTATCAAACATGATGGGTACTTCAGGAGGTATCATGCAGATATACATTAAAATACGACTGATTTAACTTTGGACCATCAAGCTTGAGGCTTAGGTAAATAAGGGATTGGTAACAATCTTCATACCTTCATGGCCATGGAAATCACTTTCAGTGAAGGATTCCAGTCAGGACTATCCCTCAATGAGAGAGAGAGAGAGAGAGAGAGAGAGAGAGAGAGAGAGAGAGAGAGAGAGTGTTCCATTTAAAATATATAAAGGCACTCCTCTGTTATCGGGTGGGGTTCCGTTCATGGCGGGGTGCTGATTGGCAAAAAACTGGCATTAACCAAAACTTGGCAATTTATGGCTCATATGGCACCAATAACTGCTTAATGGTGCCTCTGTGAGGTATGTTACAGTGCCATAACTCTATTGGGCGCCTGGTGCCGATAACTGAAACTCAGCGCGTTATGGTGCTAGACTGGAGCCATACAACCAGATTGCCATCAACCAAGGACTGCCTGTCCATGATGACAACCTCAGCTATGGACATTCTGATTAACTGCTAGGCCTTTCATATTGTTATAGTTTTCTTAAGGAAGCAATGTTATTGGGTACTTTTGGTTTTTTATTTGATTTATATAGACTTTTGGCATTATGCCAAGCACTGGGGCAACTAAGATCATTCAGCGCTGAAACAGAAATTGACAGTTAAGGTTTGAAAGGTGTTACAGGAGGAAAACCTCACAGTTGCACTATGAAACAATTGTTAGGGGAGGGTGGACAGTAAGATAAAAGAATGAAAGGTAACTCTAGGCAATAACTTCACACAGACTGCAAAGACGGTCCCAAGAATACAACACCCACTAGGAATTGGGGCTTCAAATGTGTTTTGCCGTGTTTAGTACTGCCCTCTGGTGGTTAATTACAGTCAATCCCCAAAAAATAATGGTAAATTCTTATTAAGCAACCAAAATACTACAGGAAACTGTGATTTCCAAAGAAATACCCGGCGCTTACTAGTTATTACCTAGATCTACCGAAAGAGAATAAGAACAGAGGTAGTATACAGTAAAAGGAATAAACGTAGTTGCAGCTAGGGGGCGAAGGGACGCTGCAAAGAACCTTAAGTAATGCCTACACTGCATCAAATGAGGTGCACTGTCGGCACTACTAGCCTATACCCCTACGGAAGGTACTTTTGGCGAGTTATTTGGTTAGTAGTAGGTACCATCAATAATTCTGCTGTCAAGTCATCCTGATTGATTGAATTTTGATGTCACACCAATTCTGATATTAGGGTTTACCCAAACTCTCAAGCAATGGCAATATGGTCTTTGGTGAGATAGGTATACTAGAGATTTAAGGATTTCCATAACTGCCTAAACAAACAACATTGGATATCTAGCCTCTTAAGAAAATCAACAAATGGAAATACTTTTCAGTGCAAAGCTTATTATACTAGGTACTACAATAAAACATCCTGGGAGGAGCACTTACAAAGATTAAAATGGGCTAAAACGAAGGCAACTTAGGGTGGATCAGGATGAAGGCAACCAGGTTAAGGCTGGGTTGAAAATAGGTATAGGGTACTATAGCTAGTCACAAGTTTCATATTAGTCTTGTGGTCTTAAATCAGACTGCTTCTGATGGACACCTCAGAATCTAATCCACTAGGTAGTGGTTATAAATTCCGAAAATGCAAAAAATTCCTGCTCTAACCTAAAGTAGGGCAGCTAGTATACAAGGCCACATCGACCTCCTTATGTTGCTGCATTCAGTCTCTTTGAAGCGTTTTCACAAACGACGTGGCCAAGTATAACCCAATAGTTTAATTTGGGTCTACGGAGGAATTACAAATAGGTACGTAATCTATTTATGCGTTAGGGATTTCTATAGAATTGTCTGACGCAGCTTACGGAGGTGATTAGTAATCACCTTACTAACCTACTATAATTGGCAACAACAGGAATCTCAAGATATTAAAATCACTAATACCAACTAAATACATTTGAAAACGACAAGAGCATGAAAAGCTGTATGCAAATGAAACACTGATATCCTTAC
Source organism: Macrobrachium nipponense (assembly GCF_015104395.2). Classification (NCBI taxonomy): domain Eukaryota; kingdom Metazoa; phylum Arthropoda; class Malacostraca; order Decapoda; family Palaemonidae; genus Macrobrachium; species Macrobrachium nipponense. The sequence continues at coordinate 126,467,791 of NC_061100.1, read as the reverse complement.
GTCGAGTTTTTGTTTGCTCGTGATTTGCAGGTTGAGGAATCATTTTTACGTCTACGACTACAATTCAATCGACTTGTTGATGGTCGCTCGAAATGTCAGAAGAACGACGAAAGTCTTTTAAAAATGACTACATCGACTTTATTTATCCAGTTGGTCAAGTCATTGATTTTGGCAGCTAATAGTCTTCATTTCTTTACATTTTGATAAACTATTTTTAGTTTTGTCTTCTTAATGTTACCGTATGATAATAGCAAATCATCGGTGCCAGTTGTACAGGGCCATGAAAAATAAAATGTTAACGACGGCATCATTTTTTTTTCTTTGGCGGACGAACGACTATCTGAAAAATTTATTGCAGTTAACGTTATATTTACATATGCTGCCTTAGTATTAAATAAACAAGACTTGGAATTGCAACTGATATCCCAATTATAACTAAAAGGATGGAATTAGAGACAGTCTCTATATCTGTAGACGCAGGTGGCAATTCATGCTTTGTATTTGGCATCCTCTTTAAATATTAAGAGGATAAGCCATATTGCTAATATCTTTGCGACTGCTTCATTGCCTTACTTTAATATCTGTATGTCGGTTGTTTCGCCGCAGAGGTAGGCCTACATAGCTTAGGAAATAGTTTAGAAAGTAACTCAATGGTTGGTTGCTGAAACTCACACAGAAAACCAATGCTGCTCTCGCGTGTAGCAATATCGTACCTGTTTTTAACAGATTGCTACATCTGTCATACTTTGTAGAGCCATGTAAGGCAGTAATGTATAAATAATAATGCCTAAAAGTAGGTGGTTACAGTAATATATCATAAGTTCGTTACGTGACCAGAATTGTAGGCCCACAGTAACAGGTTTAAAATTTAAGTTAATTCTAGGTGCTGTTCTTGGCATGTGTGTTCGTGTATGTTTGGGTGTTCAGTACACGCACACACACACACTCACACACACACATTACAGTCTCATCTTCCTAAATAAATTAAGATAATTCTGTTTTACTCACAAGCATTCAGGTAGAGTCGGGTGTATTAAAATACTGCATATTCATCATGAGTTGCAGAAAGGCCGGGTAAGCAATGTACGAACAGAAGTCAGGACAACTCTTATCGTACTATAGCTCTCTCTCTCTCTCTCTCTCTCTCTCTCTCTCTCTCTCTCTCTCTCTCTCTCTCTCTCTCTCTCGTGCACTACATCCACATTCATAGATTAGAAATGAATGACGACTGTTTTCTAGTGACGCTGCACACACACACACCATAATCTTAGGAATAACTAGGTATTACGTTTGTTGTGCGATCGATAAAACACTGACACTTCATTATCATCGCCCTGCATGCCGCGCACGATGCAATGAGCCTCTGTGAAATTCCACCACGTGAGTCCTGTGTTTTTATTAAAAAAAAAAATCTCGACTCATCTGTGGTCTCTCGTCTCACTGTTCTCATCCAAGTGAGTCTGGGCCTTCCTTAAATACTCCCTATTGCCACAGGGACCCAGCTGACACACCATTCTGTTAATTTGTATTATTTTCCACGGGGAAGTGGAAAGGACTTATCCGAGGCTTCTCATTTCATTTTTAGGCCAACTACACGTAGATCGCTATAATTTCCCTTATGATATAATTCATAACTGTATACAGCAATCTGTTTTCCAATATACTCTTCCGAAAACATATACGGGTAGGCTCTCTGTATGGATCCTGGGGTAGGTATGCTTTGCTGGAATCCGGGCGCAATGATTATATGTCCTTCAAGTTTTTTTCATTTATTTTAATTTGACTGTTTGCTGTCATGGGTATTCTAATCTTTGAAATCTCTAATAATAATAGTGGCTCCGTGGAGGAGTGGTTTAGTTCTTCAGCCGTTGGATGGGTGGCCCCTCTCTTCGGCGTTGGTTCCTTGGGAAAGGACCTTTACCATAATTTCCTCTGTCTACTCAGCTGTAAATGAGTACCTATTCCTGATGGGGTAGGGTCCAACTATGGGTTAAGTAACAAAAGTCAGCAATGATAGAAAGAAGTGAAAGATCAAACGAAAACGACGTAAATGGATCCCTTGGCAACAGAGGAGCTTCGTCCGGCAGCCACAGCCCAATTTGACGGGAGGTAGGTACTTAGAGGTCGTCATCTAGCAACTGACCACCATAACAACGACAGCAGCCAGCGACTGGATTACAGAGGCAAACCAGAATAAGAAATGGACATGAGAAGAGAAAAATGAAGTATGGAAATGCTACTTAACAAGCGAATGTCCGGCACTTGCACAGAACCAGTACAAAGAGGCACGATTCAGTAGCAAAAGCTCTCCACTGGAGCCTGTGCAACGGTGCAAGAAACACCAGCTACCTTGCAGTAATAAGTGGTACGAACACCAACCTGAAGAAGTGATAGAAAACGATCAAACAAAAATCTTCTGGGACTATATGGTATCAGAACAGATAGGGTGATACGTGCCAATAGAACAGACGTGACGTTGATTGACAAAATCGCAATACCATGGGGCACCAGAGTAGAAGAGAAAGAGAGAGAAAAGATTGATAAGTATCAAGACCTGACAATAGAAATAAGAAGGATATGGGATATGCCTGTAGAAATTGTACCCATAATCATAGGAACACTAGGCACGATCCCAAGATCCCTGAAAAGGAATCTGGAAAAACTAGATGCCAAAGTAGCTCCAGGACTCATGCAGAAGAGTGTGCTCCTAGAAACAGCACACACAGTGAGAAAAGTGATGGACTCCTAGGGATGACTGTGATAGAAAAAATGAATGAATAAATAAATAAATAAATTGATTAATTAATAATAATAATAATAATAATAATAATTATTATTATTATTATTATTATTATTATTATTATTATTATTATTATTATTATTATTATTATTATTATTATTATTATGGGAGACTAAAGGTTACTATAACAACTCTAAATGGAATTTTTCCGGTGGAGCAGACACGTCAACGTCCCAGATTCAGTGGATTACTTCGGTCATATTAACCCACGATCGATGAGCCTTGATCTGTTGAAGGTGGGGCGTAAGAATGAGCGGGGCTTGCCGTGAAAGTCTCGAGCAAAGGACGATATTCCTTGATGGAACCACTCGCTGTTTCAATGGGAATGAGCAGAGGTGCTTTTCCGCTGAAATTCAAATCTCAGGAAGTCAGTCTCTGTCTTATCTGAAACATAAGCGCCATTCGAGAAATGCTTGGAAAACAGAAATGGTCTCTTTCTTCGACCATGGGTCTAACTGTTTGCGCCTACTTACTCAAACGCACACCTTAAACATTGACCACCAGCTTAGCAAGGGCAAAGTACAGTACAATTCAGAGCAGGACATAAAAGCGAAAATGATAATGGTTCTTGAGCGCATAACTGTACTATTTGGAAGTTGTGCCTGCTTCTTTCTGGCGCTAAGTAGCATATTAAAAAAAAGTAACTGAAAGATGTTAGATTTCATACCAAAGTAAGTTTAGTTTGCCGTTGGCGAGGAATATTTAAATCAGAGAAAGAACACAGAAACACTTGGATTTTCATTATACCTACGAGGATATAATATAAAATTCTATAATATAAAATTTTGCTCAAAATGTGAAGACCGGACGCCTCTACGGTTTCACAGCCTTTCTGAGTTAATTGAAGAGGAAGACTATCGAGCACCAAACTATCAACCATCATGAGGAACAGGTGTCAAAGAAAGGAAAAGCACTGTTGAAATTGATCAAGGGAAATAGAGTATCCTATTAAATAATCACAGAAAATAAGCAGAGGTTAGTTACTGGCTGCATTTTGAGTAACAGATAGACGGCGAGGAAGCGGAGAAGATAGAAATAGATGAAGAAAAGGAAATCCCCCGTACAGGATATCATCCGAATGACAATACTCAGACCACTGCGCAATGACGGTGGTGACGAACTTGAAAATAGGCACGAAGGCTTAGAAACCTGTATTTAAATAACAAAAGGAAAACAATGAAAATATAGCCACGGCCCATTGGTGGCCTGTCCAATAGCGTTGTCAGACACACGATCATGGTTAACTGTAATCTTAAATGAAATAATACATTACTGCGGCTAGAGAGGTGCAATTTGGTATGTTCGATGATTGGATGGTGGATGATCAACATACCAACTTGCTGCCCTCTAGCCTCAGTAGTTTTGAAGATCTGAGGGCGGACAGAAAAAGTGCGGACTGACGGACAAAGCCTTATTAATAGTTTTCTTTTACAGAAAACCAAAAGGAAGTAAACTCTCTGGCAGGCAGAATTAGACAGAAGCCTGGGAAACTTTATGAAAAAGCACAAAGCGAGAGAGAAGAATAGTTCACAAATATGCATCTAATGAAAGGCGAGAAAAGGTGTACAAACTTAGACGACAAGAGATTAATGCTAAAGCAAGAAAAACTTAACACCGAACATATTATTAAAAAACAGATGAAGGAAATGGGATAAAGGAGACAGCATCTGAAATAAAATCCAGATAGAACATGGCGTCATCCAACCTCCAGCTTACTCGGGACACGTGCAAGATTTTCCCTTCACGCTTAATAAACGTTATTTAACATAAAATCTATGTTCAAATAGATCCTTGTTTCACCAAGGAAAATAAAAATATATATGTTCAATTCTATTAAAAATAATTTGTTTGTACTGTTTTACATACACGTCATTTATTTATTTTTACATTTTCTTTCTAATAAATGAATCATAAATATATCCTAAAATTCCTGTAACTTTAACTCAACTCAAAACACCTTTTTAAAAATTTTAGGCTTTCATTTAACCTATATATAATATAACCTATATATATATATATATATATATATATATCTCATATATTCATATATATATTAATATAGTTAGTACTATTAAGATAGAATAATATACTATATATATATATCATATCTATATATATATAGATATATATATATATAGATGTATATATATATATATATACTTTATATATAATACCTCTATACCAACAAGAACGACGACAACAACAATAAGATAGTTTGTAGTCTTATTACTCCCCGAGTAAGCAAAAAATAACTGAAACGGCCCTCAAGGACTTTAAGGAAGAGATAGCCCAGCAAAAGGTGGAACAGTAACGGGGGAAGTTGATGAATCTACAAGAGAACATGAAGAGTTTTTGAAAGATTTATTTTATTCTGTGCGTACCAAAAATATATGCTAATAAAAGGGAAAGGAAATCAAGAAAACATCTTACGATCGAGCGATCTTTTGCAGAAAAGGAATGGAAACTTGGACAGAAAAAAAAAAAACCTGAGGCAGACAAGGAGTTCATAGTATATCAATGAAGAGGAGGAGTAAAGAAATGGCTGAGAGCTTGTGAACCCTAAAAGGCGACATGGAAGATAAGCTAAGCTCCCCAAACAAATGAATACAGATGGAAATACCGTCGCTGCATAAAAAAAAGGAAGAAAATTAGAGCTTGAAAAAATGGAAGGACTTCCCATAACTAACAACGTAAGCAAGTTATTTGGAAAAGCGGGAAAATAAACAGATTCCAAAATTTGTGGAGTGGAAGGAAGATACGAAATGCCATCGCTGATCATGATACTATTATATATGGTTCGGAGACAAACAAATACTTCAAGAAACCGGACTTGAAAGACTGTACCAGAGAAGGGCGGAAAGATGCTAGGTTTACATAGCAGACTAATAAAAAGGAAAAGGCAGTGACAAGATGTCCACCTGGCGAAACAAATCCTAATGAAATAACTGAGAACGTAAGAAACAGAACGATTTATGGTACAAAGCAATGTCACATAATAAATGTCAACACAATATGAAAAAAGAATTAAACACTAAAGAGATATGCAAATAAAGTATCTAATGTTTGTGAATGACACAATGTTCCCCACTAGCAGAAAAGAAGGAAAACACAAGATATTTCAAGTAACATCGAGCCCAATAAGTCAGCAGTAGTCATAATAAAAGAATAAAGAAAACAGGAGATCACACATATATGAACAGGAGTGAAATACGGTAAAAAAAAATTATCGTAAAAGAATACAAGTATCAAGGAAAACGGTAAACATAAAACTTCTAAAAGGAAAAGAACATTAAGAAGAGAAATTAAAAGGTTGAGTAAAATGTTAAAGAAAAAAAAATGCTAGAAAGCACGGAGAAGTAAATGAAGTTGGAGAGATAGCATTAGAAGTGAAACAGAAGCTACGTGAAATGGCTGCTATCCAGCATTATTTGCTAACCCAGAGACCTGGAGTCAACTAACTGAAAAAGACATGAGGAGATTAGTTATAATTCAGTACAGGATCCTCCGAGGAATGTATGAATAACCAATGTGCACACCATATTGGGGGACTTAAAGCGGAATCTTGTATATGGCCTCTGGCCATCAAAATAGAACATGAAAAATCATGCTAGTCCATTCCATAATAAATCCCGAGGAGAAACAATGATTTAAAAGACAGTAGAGATCAACTATTCTTATAATCGAAAGAAACATCAAATAAATTAATTCAGTATCAGATAAAAGAAGGGCTAATAAACCGGAAGTAAAACTCCAGAGCTACATGTGTAAGTGTACACTGAACCACTACTGTAGCGTAGTGAGGCCGCAACTGTCTACGTTTGTTGAATGAACGGAGTGGAACCAGTAACCACAGGAAGCTCCTTCCTTGATCGGTCAATATATCGAATAGTATTCAAGGGAATTCCGCTCTTGTCGATATTGTGACCACTTAATCCACCGGTTAGGTCGATACGTACGCGTAATCTATAGACGACGCCGAAACCCTCGCATGACTGTAACAAACGCCGCCGAGTTGTATAAATTTGAATTGTAATAGTCATTACCTCATTTTTATTCTTTGCTGCTTTGTTCATGTATTTGCTTTCTTTTCTGTGAAAGCTTGTTTGGAAAATCTATAATAATAATAATAGTTAGGTAGAAGACCCTCTTTCAAGCATGTTCTATTGAAGGAGATTGCTCCTTCAACTGATTTATTTTATAGAACTTCTATAAAAATAAATGCAGCTGAAGCAGCAATCACCTTCAATAATAATAATAATAATAATAATAATAGTTAGATTCAATGCTTTCACTTTTTCGAAATTCTGCTATCAATGAGAAGTTAACCATGCCATCTTATCCAAGCTTCTAAGCTCTCACGTTTCTACTGGTTTAAAATAAATGGGAACATTACAAAGTTATTAAGTGTTCGTTATTTTCGTATACAGGCTTGTAGGTTTCTTTCACCCTTTTTTTTTTTTTTTTTTTTTTTTTGCTTGCGCTACTATATATTATAATAATTAATATATATATATATATATAGATATATATATATAATATATATATATATATATATTATATATATAATATATATATATATTCCTACTTATTTAAATCTCAACTGGACATGTTCGGAGGGCATTTTCGCCTAAAGTGAAAAACAAACCATATTTTCGACATCACAGTGATAATCGTACTTATAGTTTCAAACTGGTATAAGACTTCCGTATCTCACGACTGCAGTGCTATCTGCAGAAAAAAAAAGAAAGGAAAAATCAGACAGAACTAGCGTGCAATCTTTGCGTCTTGGAATCAGTTGCAACTTCCACTGATGTCGTTGAAATGTCAAGGAAGAGTGGGGTTTGGGGAGGAGAGGGGGTGAAAATGGTGATACATTTGGACGAGGAGAAAAAGAAAGCGACAAGTACGGGCGAAGGAGAGTGGGCGTGGCTCCTAGATTTGCGCATGCTCACGCCAAAGTCTAGTACAAGTCTTTCGGGCGATATTGGTATTTACTTAAGCCATCGGCGACGCAGGAACAAGGGAGAGAATCCTTTGACGCTGACCGCTGAAGTTCTCCGGAGAGCTTGGTTTCCCAGTGAGCGTCACTTCTTTTCAACTGTTTCCGCTCATTGCGCAGTTGGAGACGGGAATATTGCAAAATATATGGTTTTATACCTGGAAATGAGAGGACTCCTAATCGGGAAACATGACATGGTTTTAAAACTGGTATTTCGCGACGAGGAGACTCCGGTAAACCTGAGAGTATGGAGCAATGACGAATCAAATAAAGGATAACAAGGCTCATTTCGACGTCTATTGGCTCATTATTCAACTTCATCGTATTTTCTACATACAAGTATCATTGATACATCAATATAGTAGATGTGCAAACCCTTTGCTGCAAGTACTGACGTTGAATTTGAAAAGAGATACAGTTTCATTCGTGTGTTCATTAGGATTCTTGCCTCCAACATCAGCCGCTAACGAACCCGAAAGAAACGGTCACTCAGTCACTGTCAGTTTTATTTCTCGCACTGCAATGTTTTCTCCATGCGTCATTACATTGCCGGTCTCTTGCCGTTGATAATAATTTATAAAAGTACATTTTCTATTTCTCTTTGAAATAAATATTCTAACTTAGCTAGTCAGTTTTTCCCTAATGTCAAACTTTCAGGTAATTTGATTTATTTAAACGTTTTGGTAATTTTAAGACTGATCCTTATTTCGCGCGTTTTCAAAACACTGCACTGCACAAGAATATGATGCTGATTTCTACCTTTCTTTGTTTCACAGTTACTCTTGCACTCTCGCTTCCAGAAGATAATGTTTTTGCTAAATCCGTCAATAGATACTTTTTTCTTTGTAGCTGGATTTAGTCATGTTATTACTTTCGAATGCACATTAATCATTGTATACAATTAGTTGCTGGTCTCTTTTGAGAATTTAATTTCAAACTTTCAGTCAGCCATAACTACGCCAAGGTATCCAGACCCGTCTGACCTAATTAGCGAGAAGCCAAATTTGCATCGGCACTTACCTTTGAATATTCACCATTTCATTGCGGTTATTATAGGCTACAAACGAAACTCATCAGGCTTCCAGTGGTTTTCACTTGCAGTATGAAGCCGCGGTTTTCTTGCTGTAATCACAGTTCCCCTGGCGCTTTGAGTCACATGACGATTGCCAAAGGCGCCATTCCTTATTCCTATGCGTGAGACTGTACAGCCAGGTCTTGAGATCCATAGTCAATTCTATGCTTGTATTCTGGAAAATAGCGTTTGAGGTGGTTCGCTCATGTGGAAAGAATGGAGGATGAAGAACTGGTGGTGCAGATATACCGTAATTCGGAGGTTTTATTATTGAAGAACTAGATGAAATACTATAGAAAGCACTGGAACCCTGGAGTGAGTGTTTGAAAAGAAACTGTCTTTATATCCAGGAAGTGTGAAACAGGGTGCACGACAGAAGTAGATGGTAGATGTGGCTCAGTGGATGCAAGGTTGTGTGGGGTGGGGGAGGTCTTGTTTATTTTAAAGCATAGTCTCTGGCAAAGGTCATTATCTTGTTTTTTCTCTACAGCCACCTATTGTTGAGGCGTGGGGGTAATATATATATATATATATATATATATAATATATATATATATATATATATATATATACACATATACATATGCATATATATATATAAAAATGTTCGTTTGTTCAAAATTTTAAACCTCCGAAAGTTCTTCACCGATTGCTTTGAAATTTTGACACAACATTGCATTCGAATACGCGCGTTTTTATAATGTGGTTTCATCCTACCTCACCCACCCCCTCTTCCGAAGGGGGTGGGTGTGAGAAGGGATTCCCTGAAACGGAGGTGGTTCTCCCCTTGAAACGGGGCTGGTTATACCCGTAGACTTGGTTACTTTACGAATTTATCATACATAATTTCTGTATATATTTGACTTATTATTTGGAAAAGAATACTATAGGGTAAACATCAATGACATCAAAGCGGTTGACAGAGAGAGAATGAGAGTGAGAGTAGACGGGGTGTTATAGAGAAGAAAGAGGAAAAAGACAGGGAGGGTTAGAGTGAGAGAGACAGAGAAGAGCAAATGTTTGGGAGGAGAGAGAGAGTTGGTATTAGTGAGAAGAAAGAGACAGTGATTGTTGGAGAGAGTGAGAGGAGGAGAGAGAGTAGAGGTGGTGTTAGATAGGAGAAAGATGGAAAAAGTGAGTGAAAGAGAGACAAAGAAGAACAGTTGTTTGGGAGGAGAGAGAGAGAGAGAGTTGGTATTAATGAGAAGAAAGAGGGAAAGAGACAGTGATGGTTGGACAGAGTAAGAGAAAGGAGCTTTCTCTTTGCTTTCTTTTCCATTTAACCAGACTGAGCCACAGCAACGCATGACCGGGTATAACTATATATATATATATATATATATATATATATATATATATATATATATATATATATCGTCTGCATTCTCTTCCCTCATAAACCCTTCTTAAGGTGTTGGTCTATTGTTCCCTCAGGGCTTTGTTGGCTGCTCTCTTTATCCCTTTCTCTTTTTTCGTCCTCCTTCGCTCCGTTTTTTATGACCTTACCTTACACCTTACAGACCTTACAGTTCGTTCGGGTTGCCCCAGGTCCCTCAGTGTGAGGCGCCTCTAATGTCTACCAGAGAGTTGCTAGTACATCTTCCGGTATATTTTGCATCTTCCAATCTTGGATGGTCTGGGATGCAGTTTAGATATTTGTCGAGCTTATTCTTAAACACATCTACGCTCACTCCTGATATATTCCTCAGATGAGCTGGCAACGCATTGAATAGACGCTGCATTATCGATGCTGGTGCGTAGTGGATTAATGTCCTGTGTGCTTTCCTTATTTTTCCTGGTATAGTTTTGGGCACTATTAATCTACCTCTGCTTGCTCTTTCTGATATTTTTAGTTCCATGATATTTTCTGTTATTCCTTCTATCTGTTTCCATGCCTGAATTATCATGTAGCGTTCTTCTTCTCTTTCCTTTCTAGACTATATAATTTTAAGGATTGTAGTCTTTCCCAGTAGTCTAGGTCCTTAACTTCTTCTATTCTAGCTGTAAAGGACCTTTGTACACTCTCTATTTGTGCAATATCCTTTTGATAGTGTGGGTACCATATCATATTGCAATATTCAAGTGGACTACGAACATATGTTTTATAAAGTATAATCATGTGTTCAGCTTTTCTTGTTTTGAAGTGCCGTAACAACATTCCCATTTTTGCTTTACATTTTGCCAACAGAATTGCTATTTGATCATTGCATAACATGTTCCTATTCATCATCACACCAAGGTCTTTAACTGCTTCCTTATTTGTGATTGTCTCATTATTAGGTCCCCTATATGCATATAGCTTTCCTTCTCTGTCTCCATAATTTATTGATTCAAATTTATCAGAGTTAAATACCATCCTATTTACCTCTGCCCAATCATATACTTTGTTAAGGTCTCTTTGTAGAGCGTTCCTATCTTCATCACAAGTAATTTCTCTACTTATTCTTGTGTCATCAGCGAAACTACTCACTACCGAATCCTTAACATTACTGTCTATGTCTTCAATCATAATAACAAACAATATTGCAGCTAGCACCGTACCTTGTGGCACACCGGATATTACCTTGGTTTCATCCGATTTCTCATCGTTTGCAATAACTATCTGTTTTCTGTTGTGTAAAAATTCTTTTAACCATCTTCCTACTTTATCTACGATATTGTGTTTTCTAATTTTCTTTGCTAATATATTATGGTCTACTTTGTCAAAAGCTTTTGCAAAGTCTAAATAAACCACATCTGTTTCATTTCCGCTTTTCATATTTTTGAATATGTTCTCACGGTGGACTAACAGTTGGGTTTGTGTACTTTTTCCGGGTACGAAACCGTGTTGTCCTATATTAAACAAATTATTTTTTATTAAATGTTTCATAATATTTTTCTTCATTACCCTTTCATACACTTTCATAATATGTGATGTTAGACTCACAGGCCTATAATTACTTGCCTCTAGTCTTGATCCACTTTTGAAAGTAGGGGTGATATATGCTAATTTGTGCTCATCATAAATCTTGCCTGTATCTACACTTTGTCTTAATAATATTGCAAGTGGCTTTGCGATAGAATGAACTACTTTCTTTAACAAAATAGCAGGGACTCCATCCGGCCCTGCAGCAGCTCCATTTTTAATTTCATTAATTGCCTGCACAATATCAGCTTCATTAATTTCTATGCCAGCTAAATATTCACTATTTTCTTCCCTTACTTCTATATCATTATCTTCATTATCTATTCTAGGGGTGAATTCTCTCTTATATCGTTCTGCCAGTATGTTGCAAATTTCCTTTTTTTCATTCGTTAATCTCCCTTCAATTCTCAGAGGGCCTATTTCTATTCTTCTTTTATTCATCTTCTTCGCATATGAGTATAATAGTTTGGGGTTTTGCTTGATATTTAATAGGGTTTTTTTCTTCCAAGTCCCGTTTTTCATTTTCTTTTGATTGTATAATCTTTTGTTCTGCATTTTCTATCTTACTTTTTAGTTCTATAACTTTCCATGCATTTTTTTCTTTTGCAAGACCTTTTTTCCACTTTCTGATTTTCTGGAACAAGATCCTTCTGTCTCTTGGTATGCATGAATGATGTTTACTTTTCTTCTTCGGTATATATTTTTTCCACTAATTTTCTCCAATATTTTATATAATATCTCCGTATTTACCCTTATGTCATCACTTACGAAAATGTTATCCCAATCCTTGTTTAATTCTTCATTAATTTCTGACCATTTTATATTTTTACTGTAGAAGTTGTATTTTCCATATCCTTCCCACTTTTTCATTTCTTGCTTATCTCTATTTTCACTTGCTTTGGAATGAAACTGTTAATTCTATGACATTATGGTCTGAAATACTCGCATTATAAACTATTATTTCTTTAACATAATTCATCTCGTTCACAAATACTAGGTCTAAAGTATTTTCCTTTCTTGTTGGCAGGTGATTTATTTGTTGAATGTTGTATTCTAGTAGCATATCTAATAGCTTTTCAAATTGCCTCTTATCTTCTGCACTACTATTACTCTCTTTTTTATATGTATAAGTACAACCACAATCTCCTATTCGTTCTTTCCATTCTACGAAAGGAAAGTTGAAGTCACCAGATAGGAGAATAGTCCAGTCCTTGTGATTTCTACATATATCATCCAATTTTTCAATTATTAAGTCAAACTCTTTAGTATTAGGAGGTCTATATATTACTATGTTCATCAATTTTTCAGATTCAAATTCTACCGCTATTAGTTCACATTCTGAGTTACTATATTTCTCATATATTTTTCCTTGTTTTTTGTCTTTCCCATATATTGTGGTTCCCCCTTGATTCCTATTTTTTCTATCTGATCTATAAGTTTGGAACCCTTTTATTTGATCATCATTCCCAGTCTCTTGGGAATACCAGGTTTCACTTATATTCATTATATCTATTTTCTTTTCATTTTGGGTTAGTTCTTCTAAGTACTCTATTTTTCTTTTTGAGTTACTCGTAACTAAACCCTGCGCATTCATCACTATGATGGTTTGCGTGTTTTCTCCTTCATTTAAGTAAAGAGGGACAATCAGTCAGCGGCGGTGACAACGGTGAAACAAGAGATCCCGGAGGATGGGTTGCTTTATTTGCGAATTGTGGAAGAGGTCGCCGTAGGAGACAGGATCACTAGACCGTGAATAGGCCTAAACTAAATGACACATAACAATCGGGTTTTTGTAAGTTAGTGACAAAAAGAGAAAATGGTTTGTAGAAAAGTCGTAGAAGCTGCAAAGGTCATTATTTTTGTCGTGCTTAGTCACCAACTTAAATGGAAATACTGCATAGAAAATTATGTATCACTTCCACTGCAGGAAGATCTAGGCCTAATTGGATGAACTCTGGAAAATAAAGTATTGGCGCTGGATATCAGTGATGAAAATAGTGTCCATCACATTGAACTTATTTTTGGCAAAAAACATCGAGCAAAACTGGCGTTCTACAGCTCTTATTCTGCACTGTGTCCTACAGTTTTTTTTTTAAGTCCCCTTACGAGGTAACATCCAAACAGGTCAGCCTGAGTGACTGACTTAACAATAATCTTCCCCCAGACAAAGATTTTGCGTCTCCCAGTCAAAAGGAATTCCTGATTCACCCTAAATACCTCGGGGTATCGCGGGTTTGTTTCCCGCTACCGGACATCATGATTTCTTAAAACAAATTCTTTGAAGTTGGGGCTCAAGGCTTTGTAGTGACAAGCGTATCCAAAAAAAGAGCAAAGAATTTGAGAAGTTAAGAGGGTATTCTGGCTATTACAATTTCATATGTATCTGGTAAAAATGACCAGTAGATTCTATAAATATTACGTATGGTTTCTACTGTTTCTTATATTACATTAATCTATTTATTAAATTATTTATATTATCTAACTCATCCACCAATCTTCATATATATATATATATATATATATATATATAATATATATATATATATATATATATATATATATAATGTGTGTGTAAGGAGAGGCCACACAAATTAAACAAAACGAGATTTAATTAGAATTTAATTTTTAACAAAAAAATATCAATTGAATATCCCAACCCACTACATTTTAAAATTATTACAGCTGGTGAAACATAGTATCATATCTTACCCACGAATTCCTCAAAGTCAAAATAGAGGTTAATAACTAATACACCGGAAAGTCATCGATACCTAACACTTTTAAAAGAAAATACAGTCGTGGGAAGTATCTTTTCTTAACACAAAGATCCAGTGATGGGGCCCTAACCAGAAAAAGGGACCAGCCAGAAATAACTTTGAGACCGCTAAGTAAAATCTAGCAATGATTTTAGGCACACAAAAAAAATCTCCAGCAATCACCTAATGGCCTCAACACAATGCTGAGGTTCTTTCTGCTATTTTTAGTGCGTGTTTATAGGACTATAAAAATGCACCTAACCTATTATGAACATTGAACTGGCATAGTGAACATCCCAATAGCATGTCATCATAGATATATGATTTTAGTTGTTCTAATGTATTGATAAAAATCAATGGAATGTATTGCATACATGTTACGTAACAAGATGTGCAAATAAAACACAAAAATACCAGCGTTATAACACAGCAATAAGAAATTTGGAGGTAAGCATGTGTAACCAGGAACAAGACGATCAATCATAGTGTTCATTATAAAAAATATAATTCATAAAAAAGAATTCAGAAATGGAGATTTTTTTCTCTCAGATTTCCCGGCAGAAAAATTCCGAATCATAATCACGATCAGGATGCTTCGACTGTTTGGTGTGTTGAAATGACTACTCCAAGAGCAGGAAGTTTCGCTAGACGTTGTTGATCGAAGTATTTTGTTATAATTCATAACCTTTCACCACTTACAAATGCCATGGGAGTAGTGAACGTAAATCTAAGACCAATTCCTAGGGTATTGTACATCTGAAGAACGCTCCACAGATACGTAGATTTTTTTTTTTTTTTTTTTTTGTATGGTGTTTTAACGTTGCATGGAACCAGTGGTTATTCAGCAACGGGACCAACTGCTTGACGTGTCTTCCGAACCACGTCGAGAGCTTCTATCACCAGAAATACACATCTCTCACTCCTCAATGGAATGGCCGAGAATCGAACCCGCGACCACCGAGGTGAGAAGCAAACACCAAACCAACCACGCCACTGAGGCGCTCCACAGGTACGTAGGAAATCTTTTTCGCGGGAAGTGAAGTTTTATGATATTGTCAAGGCCATTATAAGATGATTCATCTCAATTCCCAATTCTCAGAGCCTTGTAGTATAGAAGGTCCAAGCAAACTTCATCGTGAATTAAAGGACAATGATTGTATTCATGTAATTTCGACTATTCATCTGACCATTTCTCAGGATAAACTTCAGATCCATAAAAGACCGCTACGCTAATACGTTTGTCACGTCTACTTATTTCCAAATTTTTGTTTCACCATATCACTTACTCTAGTAATCTCCACAATTCATCCACCACAACTTTCGCTCTCGTTTCATTCTCATTCAGTATCCACACTTTCACAGGGGGTGAGTTGGTTCATTCGCCCCTAATACGAATTTCCCACCTTGGCTTCCATAGACACCACAAGTTTCCACCCAGCCTTCAGCACACAGTCAGGGGGTATAGCTGGTTCCAGAATGTTGAGGTGGGGGGAAAGGGTGGGTGGCGAGCGAATCGAGCCTGTTCAGCTGGGGGTTGTGGGAGGCGCTGTGAGCCCCCCAGAAATTTTGTTTAATTTGAGCTCTTTTTAGGGGCATTGTAAGGCCTACAAGGGCAGGTAAACTAAATACTATGGGTGGTTTAACATTGAGCATCTGATATTTAACCATAATATTTATTATTTTGGGAGGACAAGAGTATACTGTGTCACCCCCTAACTCAAACTTTTGGGGGGATATGTCCCCCTAGTGAGTTACGCCCCCCACCTCTGTGAGTCATCACTTTCCTCATCCGGCTGCCATCTGGACTCTTCTTCATTCCCAGATATCTTTTAGAAGCTACTGCTTCTATTGTCTCAGCATCCATGGCCACAAACATTCGCTGCCTTATCTTGGAAACTCCCACTTACTCTTATAACCTGCTCTTGCTCATACTGTTACTTTCTCCTCTTGCAAAGTTTCAAACTCTTTGACATATATATATATATATATATATATATATATAATATATATATATATATATATATATCTATATATATATATATATACACGTATATATATACGTATATATACTATATATATAAATGTGTCTGTGTGTGTGTTCACGAATAAAATAAAGCTACTACATCTGATACCACTAACAGATTTTTATTTTACAGCAGCTGTCAAATCATGTTTCTCCCACCCTTCTGGTGTTATTGTAGAGCTAAATATAAAAGTGTTATATTGTAGTAAGTTTCAAAAACGAAGACAACCAAATTTAAAAGCCTAAATGGTGTTCTGAAGTTAGCCAAAGACAAATTTACATAGCTTACACTTAGCAAATTCCCAAACTTTAAGTAATGAAGATGTTTTCTTTATTGTGCAAACTATGATAAATATCTTTCTGGGTGACATGTAGCATTATTTAGTCCACCACTGTGAAGTAAACTGTCATGATCATAAAATTTTTTTTGAATGATCTACACCTGAGAGAGAGAGAGAGAGAGAGATGATGCACACAGCAGCATTGCATAATGTCACAGTCTGGTTTCTTTGGTAGTGTGACACAAATTATGATGAACGTTTTGAAAAATGCTCTTATTACGCGTTTTCTTAAACTCTGAGGTTGCATTGCAAACAAAGCGCTTACGTTGCGATCGGATCTCAAAGGAATATCAAGGTGGCAGGTGGGTGCTGGCAATACCAACTGGCTTCTATTTTGAGTCTATTAGGCTAGATAGTCAAGAAACTTGGAATTTTTTCTATGTCTCATAAAAAAAATGAACTCGTTTTCATGACATTTTTAATTTATACTTTCTAATTGTGCGTGCTGTGATAGAAACATGATTATTTTTGACACAGATGGCTGAAACTTACCACGTGGTTGTAACTAACTTAAACTAAGTCGTCTGTAATGTAAGCTCACCATTGTGTATAAACTTTCTGATATACTGCAGCAAGAAACAATTTTTTCTTATGTGAAGCAGCAAAGATATCTCAGAAAACAAAACTATTCCCCACATGCCGTGATCGCTTGATTTCCCCGACATGTATCAGTTAATCTTGACAGGTTTCTTTGTGTCTACTCCACCATTGTCTTTGTAAGCACGTTGTTCCGCGCCAGAATGGGAAAAGAAAAAAATTCTGAGTAAGACTTCTGGCTAATATCGTGACCTTTATTTTTGCCAGTGTTAGATCTCCCAGGTTACTTTGAAGGCTACTGTGAAATTATCAGCTGGGCTGGCCTCCACCAGTAATTTCATAACAGAGTACAGAAACGAAATGCATATTTCCGTCAGTTTAGTAAATCATAGTCGCTGCTGCTTGGACCATGGCCTAAGAATTCGCGCGCCAAGTCACTGGGTCAACAAACAAACAACGCCATCCCAGGAAGGCAGGAACCCAAGCCAGCCTTAGGCCTAAATTCCAACAAGGGGTCATCACTGTCTTCGTCGTTGATTAGCTACCCCCAACAGTACCATCATGACCTATAAACTAACCCAGGAACCAGTGTTGCCTGTGGAAGGAGAGCGTGCACTGATAATTATGTTAACAAATCAAGAATTACCCAAATTTAACCTACTGGTTGGATGCGATGACATAATTATTACTAGAAATTTTGTTATATTCTGCGTAGATACTGGATTAGAGGTTAAAATAATTTCAAAATGTCTAAATGAAAGAAGCCATACAGCCCGTATCTTGGCCCATGGTACAATTTTAGACTTAAATGTGAACACAAATGTTCCTGGCCTTAATTTACGTTGCAGGCTACTACGTTGGCGTGTTAAAACAGCGTGGCTTCATAATCAGCGTTGAAATAATTGTGGTACATAATTTTTTTTTTATGGTACCAACACATGACGTTGACACAATCTGATGTTTTTGGATTGTTTTGTAAACTGTTGGCCCGAGTACGGAATGCAGTTCGCCTTGTCTGAAGTTTAAAATAAGATATATAAACATTATATAAGAAAATCAAAGTATCGGGTACGATACCCGCGCCAAAAACAGTACGAATTGCTGGTTCCAAAGAAAAAAAATAATGTGAATATGACGTAATTCGATGTCGTTTAATCACTCACAGAATGAAGTGGTTGGTGTACACGATGTATTCATTTGTTTATTTTCATCAGGAATTTCGCACTGGCGGACTATTACCAGGTATAGTACTTGTGAGTATAAATTGAGATGGGAAAAAAACTGTTAACGAGATCGTAATTACAGTAAATAAAACCCCTTTTCAAATTTGTAGTCTACAAAAATAACCATCATTCAACCCTTGCTTGGACCTATTACAAATGCGTTTTCTTCTGATCAGCCATCCAAGCTCATTGAAATTTTGAAAAAATCTGTGAATATTGGATAATATTGTCCTCATCGAAAGTTCTAGAATGTATTTATTTTCAAACAATGGCTGCCCCATTCTTTTGAAAACTGGCCAGCTTTTTTTTAGGGCGACTCGTTTTTTACATATTAGATTGTCTGAAGTGCGCATTTAATTTTGTCCTCATACACCCATGGATGTTCGCTATAAATTCCATTGTTTGTTTCGTTATTGGCGACATTTGGGCCTGTGGTGTTTGTGTGTGTGTGTGTGTATTAGAACCGTCCCTGTGGGGAGTCCGCGGTAAGATTTTCTTTGTTGCTCTTGGTCTGATGATGTGCCGTTATATCTTTGTGCACCCAGTTCATGTTATCTTCTTTTAAGTACGTATATTAACACTGATGACATTTCAAAGTTCACATCCTCTAAACAATTATCTACAGTAACCAACTTACAATTTCCTTATAGAAAGTTTATTAAAATCCGTTTTCTTCGCTGATACAACTCAACACGTGACCAGGGTTCGTTAGATACGTCCGTATTTGTTTATTTGTTTGAGCGTTTCCTTCGTAACGTAAACAGCCTCTCGTTTTTCTTATTGTGCAACTCAGTTTTTATCACTTTTTCGGTTTAAAATAAAGCAAAGTGACGTTTTATGTAGTACTTTTAGTTTTTTATTTCAGACGGTAAGCGTTGCGCGGATAGGAATAGAGCGTAAAAACGCATGATGCATCATCTGCTTACAGTTATAGTACTGTTAGTTATAACGAGAGATGTTATGAAAGCTTCGATATTTCCGGTTTAAACATTCGGTGTTAGCATTAAAGATTAGTCGAGTTTCTCGAGGGTGTGTGTGTGTGTGTGGGTGTGTGTGTGTGTGTATGTGTGCGTACATGACATTCTCTCGATATTTTTTGAGAAAGAGAAAGACCACGTCATTCTCTCAGAATGTTTTGTTAGAAAATACGGGATTGCAGTTTAGAATCCGGGTGACTAGATTACATCACTTGTACCCATAAAGAAAATTCCCAATTTCAAAAACACTTTTTACTGCTGATGACATTCTTCCTCGCAGTCTCCCCCAGGTTCACGTTCAGATACACCTCATAATTTTTTTATGATTCCTTCCAGCTAAGCAGCTTGCAGTGAGGTGCAGTCTCCGCCTCTGCATTTTGATGTTGCTCCACATGAGACTAATATGACTGATCCTCATCAGCTTTTCTTTCTTTTACAATTGTTCATTACGAAAATGTTGACGTAATATTATGCCACTGCATTGCGGCATTTGTACATTAGATAAAAAAATAATTGTACTAAAATGTCAGTTTAGTATTTCATTTTGAATAGTCTAATATCTTGATGTTTTCAAAGTAATTCATAACTATAACTATGAGTATATTTTTCAAGGATGACTTCTTCCATTTTTGCATCTTGCCAGTATACCATTAAAGAGTATAAATGTCTCAGCTACATATCATAAGGGAGAAGCTCCCTTTTTACGATATTTGTAAGTTTCAAAAATACCATACTATGAAACTACTCAAAGCAACAATACGTGCATTATGTACATCTACAATTCTCACACCACACGCGTGTGTACATGTGCGAGAGGGATGTTGCAGTAACGTCCCATCAGTTAACAAGAATCGTATAGATAGAACAGACAGGAAAAGGACAACAGCAACACAGCAGAAAGAATTCATGATATATTGATAAGCCCCAAGATTCGTGAACTGCACAGTAATATCAGTGGTCTTGCAGTTACCTCCAGAATGTATGATATTTTCCGGTCTACTCTGGTGTCTCAAATAAGGCCCTCATCTGCTGAGCTCATCACTTCTTATCGCGATGCCATTCATAAGATAAAGGGAATACCATTGCATATTAGGAATAAGCGCCCTGAGTCTCATAAGTCCTGTGGATATTATGAGATTCAAGTTACAAAATTCTGTGGTAGGCATGGTGAATTTTGCCTGTCTTATCATCTTGGCTACAATACCAGAAGATAACAGGAGGGACTCTTTGTGTGATGATATCAACGTTCAAGGAGAGTAACTGAATTCTCTATTTCTCATACTAATTGTCGTGGCCTAAGACATCTTGACTTCACTTTTGAATTTGTCTGTGAGTAAATTAATGCTACCCACAAATCACTGCTTTGACCTAGTACTATTCCCGATTCCCCCAGCAGTGCCGCGCTGTTGGTCCTACTCCTATCGCTTGTTATGCTTTTGTTTCTTGTATGATTAGTACTGCGCAGGCGTTCTCTCTCTCTTCTCTCTCTCTCTCTCTCTCTCTCTCGTCTCTCTCTCCTCTCTCTCCTTCATTCGTTCTCTCTCTCTCTATATTATATATATATAATATATATATATTCTATATATATATATATATATATCTATTATATATTATATTATATAGTATATATTCTATATATCTCAAACAGTCTGGAATTTAGTGAAACTCGGGAACATAAATGTTCAGCTCTTCTCAAATCTACATTTTTTGGTATAAACTCGGTAGTTCCTAATTCGCTTAAACTAGATGATCCTTTCATACTCACAGTCCAAAAGAAAAGGAAATCCTTTTTTGACTGATGTGTTTGACAGTAAACACGACAATGAGAAACTCACTATGCCTCATTTTCATTTCCCTGAAGTAAAACTGAATAGATTCGTTTTGATCCTGTAAATAAAATATAAAACCTTGTACATGACCTTGATGATTATGGTGGTATAAAACCAAGTAATATTTATTTTTTGCTTTGTTAGACAAAAATGGTTCTTATATAAACGTAGTTGTGCTGGTTCTAACTCTTTCAATTATCCCTCACTTTCTGTAACTCGTGACACCTGATGCTTTTGATATATGTTGGCAAACGTCTGAATACTTAATGCTGAAGGTACCTTAAGTTGCACCTTGGTTTTCTCAAGACCTAGTATGTGCTTGAGAGGATGCCCTCTTTTATTTTCTAATATCAAACAGAAATCCATAGATTCTGATCATGAAGCGCTTATGATTGGACTTGACTTTAGTGCTGCTTTTGTTGTTTGCAATGACCAAGAGATAAAAAAGAATGACAGACGTGGATTGTCAGCGCCCATCTGAAACTGAGTGTGATTTAAAAGTTATAAAGGAACTGGTTCTACAGATAAGGCAATGCGTGACCTCTTCAAAGGAAAGCAGAGATCATGTTACTTGTTACTACCAAACAAAGCGCACTGAAGGTAGTGGAAGGAGCAGCTGTCACGAATGGACTGCGCTGTACCCGACTCCCCAGTTGGCTTTGACAGATTGTCTGTGGCAAGGTCTAAAGAATTATTTAGACCTTGGTCTGCGGGGCCTTAAGGGCTTCATTCAGTTTTACACATGTGTTTTCGTATCAAATTCCGCATCGCCTTCACGAGCACTACCAGTTACCACCATTATTAACTTTTTTGAGACACACGCACACACACACACGTAAATATATAGATCTCAGTATAAGCCGCATCTTGGAAAATGGTGGCTACACTGGAATTTCAAGTCGCTAGGACTTTTATCTCGCGATCTAGTGCAAAATAAATACTTCTGCCAAATTCCAGGCCTGTAGGCTGCCATCCACTAACTGACTGTACGCTTATCTCTTCTACTGTTGAAATCAGGTCTTCCCAGACAATGCCATCCAATGCGTAGTACCTACTGTATAGAATACAGTTAATCCAGTCTTTACTTTTCTTCAGTGAGTTTCAGCCCCACGCTGTTTTGCACAAGTTGTATTCCTGTTGTGACCTTATTGTAGAATACTCCTGGTTCTGCAACTGCATTTTCGGAACCTCTAAAGTTCAAGCTTGTTGCAATTACTTTTCTCCTGAACCCTTCTTTGTCTGTGTTGTCTATTGTCCTGATTTTACTTTTGTTATGTTATACTCGTTTTAATTAATTTTGTATTTCCTTTTAAAATTCTATCCTTTACTCCTCAATCTTTTTTTTTTCGTCCTGGGCCGGTTTTGGGGATCTTGTCATGGTAGTATTCTGCTTCTCCAACCGGAGCTGCAAGCTAATAATAATAATTATTATTATTTTGTTAAAAATGACTGCTGCTTCAGCACTATTAATCTTGTAAAGAGTCTTCTCTATCTTTCTGATGACGGCTTTCTCGTTGTTGCTTAGACTGGCGAGCAACGCATCAAAGGGCATGGTAAAATTCGGTTGAGTCGACGTGACGATTCCTCCTGATCCACAGGACATTATCAAGCGATAACTGCTGAGGGACTGAAATTGAATTCCAGTGGCGAGTCCTTCGTCTTATATCGTGATGTTGCGGGTTCTTGAGAGAGAGAGAATTGTATAAGCAATAATAAATCAAATGACTCAACCGAATTTTACCAGGCCCTTTGGTGCGTTGCTCGCCAGTCTAAGCAACAACGAGAAAGCCGTCATCAGAAAGATAGAGAAGACTTTTTACAAGATTAATAGTGCTGAAGCAGCAGTCATTTTTAACAAAACATGCCTACGAGAGGGTCTCCTTCCGAAATTATTATTATTATTATTATTATTATTATTATTATTATTATTATTATTATTATTATTATTATTATTATTATTATTATAGTGAAGCGAAAACTACCTTTTTCTTTTTCACGATGGATGACAAGAAAACCTTTCGTGATTTCTTTTTATATACATATTAGTGATTTACATTTTTCAGATGTTACAAAAAATGTTATTAGAATGACCATAATTTGTCAAAGAAACCAAAGAAGATTTTCTCTTTATTTAATAATAATGATAATAATAATAATAGTTCATCGTGGTTCTTACTGCTAAGTTCGTTGCTGTATTTTGGAATGAAGCTATAAGCTATGCAACGCCCTTGACATTTTCTTTTGTAAAAATTGTAACAGAACGTCATTAAACGTATAAAATGTTTCTTCATAATGGCTTACCTTATCTTTACTTCTTTTTCCAATCATTTTAGTACTAAGCAGGCGCGCAATTTGGTTGTTTATTTAATTCTAGGAAGTAATGTTGCTCAATTTTTCCTGATGAGTCAGAACCTCTTCTGATTGCTTTGTTTGCATTGGTAATTGCTCCACATTTATTTTTGCGTACGTATGTCAGTCAGACTTCTCTTATAATTCAGATGTGTAATTTTTAACTTTCGTTGCAAGGCTTCTGAATTCACGGCTATAAATACATTATCGTCTATGCCCATCAAAAAACCATTATGATGGCACACTCGTGACAGTTGCCAGATAGCCTTTTCTGCTCGCAGTTGAATAATGTTGTAAGTCCCTCTTATCAGACATTAGGTGCAGTGTATGAGATTTCTAATGAGAGAAGAAATAGGATAGGCAAAATCGATAAGTTCATTTAACAAGGCAAATAAACAGGTACAAGTGTCCGATAAACATAGTTTCATTATATGCAAGAAAATTCGGCGCAGATGACAAGTAGACACTATTGCAAATACGTCCGCGATAACCACGAACTCATACGCACTTACCCGATTATATTCAAGTCATTTATACGCATGTCGCGTTCATCCGAAGCAATTGCACAAAAATAAATCAGTCGTCATCAGTGACGCATCGAACCACGGATGACCGTGAGTCTCCAGAATGTTCTAATATCGTTTCTTGACTCACCTAGCCTGGCCCCTTTAAATGTCCGGAAATATCGCGTTACCATTTTTACCTCTTCCTTCTTCTTCTTCGTCTTCTTCAACTTCTTCAGTATGTCATCAGGGTATCGACATTGAATTTCCCGCATTCCTTTAACTAGCTGTTAAGATTTCACAATAAATTCGTTTTATCATAAACCTTATACACACACACGCATATATATATATATATATATATATATATATATATATATATACATACATATATATATATATATATATATATATATATATATATATATATATATATATATATATATATGTGTGTGTGTGTGTTTAATTTTTCCAACATGCAGACCGTTTCTAATAACAGGATGTAGTTCTGAGTAAAACAAAAGTAAGTTAAAATTGCCACGTTCGTGATTTAGTCGTAATTTTCAACTTATTTGGCAGCAAAGCTAAACACATCATTACCGCGCCCTTCCAGCTCCTGGAACTACACAGAAAGCAAGATATTTCTCCTGTATTAAATGGCTTCGATGACACAAGGGATCTGGTAAGTGGTATTATGTAGGTCCAGCAATACCCTTGACCCGCTTGAACCCATCGATGGGGGAACACAATAATGCAAACAAACCCAATACGGGCTTCCCCAAACCACACATCTTCTGCATATACCGCCATAAGTTCGGGAAAATGGTGAGGAGCTGATTCTACATCACCAGCCAAGACTCACTCCAGCAGGAAGTTCCTAATGGACATGTGAGCCTCCAAATCTTTTCTCTTGCGTCAAAAGTGAACTTTTGAACTACCTATAAGATGTATACATCTCCTCTGAACCACCGTAGTGACTTATGAGCGCTTTTATATTTCTCTTTATTTGTTTTCTTTGAGGGGGAGAGCCTTGTAAACTTCCAGTAAGCTTCCAAGCCTCTCAGGTTCAGCAGCCAGTCACAGACCACTCTCACAGTCATGTGCATGTGCATCTCTCAAGTTGCTTGCCACTGCTTCCAACCGCGTGCTCAACCAATTACCCTTTTGTCTGTTGAATCATAAACTGATGTCCGTTACCTATGACTACTTTGCAGCCCGCATGTCGAATGTTTCCTAGAAATCTGTGTAGAAATTCTTTCACAATGTAAATACAGGCGTGGTAGAAATTTTGCATTATTTTATAACAAATACATGATTAGGGTACATTGAAAACAACAACTCCAAAAATGTCCAAGGCATCATATTTAACTCTAATTCTAAGGCAATGATAACGCTGAAATCTCAGTTGAGTGAATAAATTTTCTCATTTCAGTGTTTCTTTTAACCTAAAAGATCATTAGACCGTTTGTTGAATTTTTTGCAATAAAAGATTTTTTTCTTCAAACAACATGGAATTATGTAGCGACAGTTTGTTGGATATGTCAAGATGAGACTGTTAGCATTCTACATATTATATCTATCTGTTCAAGTAATGTTCATGATGTAACTTAGAGAGACTTTTGGCTTTTGTCTATGCATTTCAAATGATATCAATTGTATTTTCCCCTCTTTTTTTTACCTGCTTGAGTAGAATGGCCTTAGAGTAGATACTGGTTGAATGTTCTAATTTTGGGAAACTGCTTATGCATTTCCTTTCTGATTACTGGGATGAAGATGGTAATTATCCTTTTCCAAGGGTTTTATGAAGTGTTATTTCACTTCCTTAAGAATTACTTCTAGTTTTGTCTTCATAAATTTGTAGAATCTGGGAAGAAAGATTAATCCAGAAACCACGTTTTAAATCACGGACTTTTTTTCTCATCATTGACAAATAATGCTATGATGCAATAAATAAGTCTGTCACTTAACCAGACTTATTCACTGAATAAGAGGATATTTTACAATGAACTTCATAAGCATCAGTAGAACCAACCATAACCAAAAATTACAGGGCATACCCGTCAATTAATTCCTGAATTATGCAGTGTTCTATTAAGCATAGTCGAACTGTTTCTGGCAATGAAAAGACTGATAACTCTGGGGAAGTTTCCCACCTCAGTCCTTAACACTAAACAGCTCTTCAAAATCGACACAACACTATTTTAGAGGCATGAATTCATCTGGAAAGATAGAAGGTTCCATATCACAGAACCATCAAAGGGTAGGAGTTAATTGTATAAAGATACATCTTTCGATATAAAATACTTTAGCAGCAACATTTAAATGCAAACGCACCTGAACACTCATATTCACATGAACGTAGTTGAGTCCTGTAATTGGTGAATCAGTATCAATACCTTAAAAAAAGAAATGTCATTCTAGTAGCTATAGTGCATGAAAAATACAAGAAAATAAAGCGATTTTGATCCATGAAAAATTATTAGAGGGAAATAGTCTATGGGTACGTTGATACCGATTGGAATTAAAACATGTTGCGTACCGCAAATAATGAATTACAGAGAAAATCTTATCGGTTTATTATCCCAAGAGCACTATTGACTATTATAACAGAATGCCCGAGTAATCACTAATGTATTGTAAATTAATGAACCAAAAACTTGCCATCATTATTTGACTGTAACTATATGACATGATAGTATAGTCACCAAATAAGCAAGCACTGTTTCTTGGAAAGATGCTTCCAAATCTATATAAAAATTTATATAGAAATCAAGTAACCCGGAAGTTATCATTAAACTGATGCAAGCGGATAAAAAGTGGGATTACGAAGTTTTGTTGGCGGTACCCTTCCCTCGACGATAAAAGTAAGGTAACCAATGTCCCACTAGCAATTGTATATTTAGGCAAATATATTATTTAAACGATTGATTAGGGCGAATGACACGAGATGTTTTGTTTGTAGGTTTAATTTTGCACGAATTCAATATGACATTCAGTCGAATTATTAATGATTATATAACTAGCGATACTTCTTAAATGTTGATCGATGTTAATCATTAACATGAAGCATTCTTGTCTGACATTTATAGGAAGTTATGTGACAGCGAGAGAAGCCTTTTGTGCCACCCTGTATCCCGTGACATTATTGGAACAAGTGAGGTACCGGAGGTGACGACATGCTGCGGAGGTGACGTCACACAGCTGCTAATGGCGGCGCTGGTGGTCTGTGGATAGTCTCATATCATTCACAAGTGGCGTAAAGGCTGTTACTAGCCGTAATTAACTTTCAAAATGGTGGTGCTCACGTTGAAGAACTTGCAACAGCAAACCTTCACAGTGGAAATTGAGTTGTCGGCCACGGTAAAGTGCTATTACGGTGTTTAATTCACGTGGTGGTAGTGGAGTGAAGGAGGGGGGGAGGGGGGAAGGGATTGTTTGGGCTGTTGTGAGACTTTACAGGGGATGTTTGAATGCCCTCCGATTTTCATCTCCCAGTTTGGATACGTCTCATTCCTTCGTTTTGCCCCGAAAGATAATAAAAGTTCTCGAATAGTGATTTGCTGTTTGATTTTAGCCATCAAACCCCCCCTAGTTTTGGGAAAACTCGAAAGTAGTAGGCAGCCGCCGAGGAACTTCTGGATTAGGTCGAGGCTGGCGATGTTTAAGCCTATCCAAGTTGAGATTGGACGTCGCTTATCGAATATTGTTTTATTTTTTTTATTTCTTTCTCCCTGGCTGTCGTGACTTTCACTTCTTTAATGACTTGATGGGTATTTGGCCAGTGTTCTGTGCGAATTGGAAACTTTGTTCGGCTTGCCCTCACGAAAACCAAGTTATGTTGGCCGTGGTATGCCTAACCTAAGTCTAACGGGGCTATCAATTGCGTGCACGTGACTGATTAAATTTCAAGTGTGGACTGAGAGACCTGCATATAAGTTATTACGAAATTGTTCCAACAGAAGTATAAACCGTCTAGCCTATGTAGTAGTGGGCTACTACTACCTAGCTGTACATCACGAGTGTATACTCTGTAACCTGGTTACTAGCTAGGTAGGCCCAGGCAAGGTCGAAAGAATGCCAGGTCAGATTGTCTCAGCGTTACTGTGCATATTTGTGGCATCACTGGTATGTGGCCATAAAAGAAAACCAAGAAAACAGTAAGATGAAGGGTCACTATGGGAATTGTTAGCCCACACCCATTCTCTCTCTCTCTCTCTCTCTCTCTCTCTCTCTCTCTGTCACGACCTTGGGTGAGAAAGGTTCCCGTTAATTAAAAGGACTGACCAGTGACTAGCCTTAATCCGGTCTAAGAGAGCTAACTTGTTCTTCACTCCGGTGAAATCAAATACTGACTGATGACCTTATTTTACCTGAACCTCAGCCAGGTGCAGCCTCGTGACGTCATGCGTGAGATAGTCCTTATTTTGGTTGGAAGCGGTCTGACCTGGTATTCTTTAGACCTTGGGCCCAGTCAAGCAGAACGAAAGTGGCTCGTGAGAGATTGAATGTATTGTGGTGAAGTCTAAAGAGTTTGTTCATTTTACCAGGATAGCCCAGTTCAGAGAAGGAGCCACCAAAAATGCATTAAAGTCTTAAAGGTGGGAGGATTCCATTGCTCATTACCACAGACATATTTTCCTCTTTGGCTCTGTAGAAAACAAATAGGATCTTTGGAAGAATTATGATCCCAGATCAATCAGTCACACAGGGAGTGCTGTAATGGGAAACACCGCCTTGGATCCATGGTACTAAGGTGGATCAGCCTTATTCACTCTATATTTAATAGATGAAACAAGAATACAATTACATCTTTAATCATACCATTCAAAAGGTTGAATTTTTGTTAACATAATGCGATATATGAAAGTGCCATACGAACTAAAATAAGCATGTGCGGTCTTCGTAAAATATGTTTTCAAGGCAGTTTTGAAATCCAATATAGCGTCGTCCACCTCCGGTCCCTTTCATAACCGACATGGCTCTCATGTCCTTTCCAGCCTTCCCAGTGCTTATTTGAATAATAGGGTAAACCAGCACAGACGATCCATCGTCATCATGCTGGCCAGGCCTTATTCACTCCATATATAATTGGTGAAACAAGAATACAATTACAACATTAAACATACCATTCAAAAGATTGAAGTTTCTTCAACATTATGTGATATATGAAAGCCCCATACGAACTAAAATAAGCATGTGAGCTCTTCGTAAAATATGTTTTCAAGGCAGTTTTGAAATCCAATATGGCAGCAATCGTGTGGCTGGCCGGTCTAACCACGGACAATCCACCACCTTTCCCAGCACTCATTTGAACAATGTTAGCATATATATATAATGTTTATTGATCTTACTCAAGATTGCAGTTGTAATCAGCACAATAAAACAACATTTTGTTGCTTTTATTAGTGAAAGTATGAAACTTTTTATTCCCGGGGTCATGGTTTGAACTGAATTCATTTTTACCTTGTAATCGGTGGTATTATCCTTACTGCCATCACAACTGAAACTCCACAGTGCTTATTTGATTATAATTATACACATTTTAGTCTTAATTCACTCCACACTGCACTTGAACCACATTGCTGTTCCTGGTTCCTAAGCACTCACTCCGCAAACACAGTTACGCGCAGCAGACGACTGCACTTTATGAGGTGCAAAGCTTTATTCCCTTAACTGTTTACTTTACTCATTATTTAGTTTAACTTTACTTCAAAATGTTTATTTAATTCATGTCTATTATCCCTCTTTTGCAACCAAATTAACCCCGAAAAATTACAACTAACTAAACAAAACCGGGAAAATAAGTGAAATTAGCGTATCTATTTGTAGTACGTATACATGCATATTACAGCACTTTTATCATTACTGCATTACTATGACAACTAGAATTCATGGAAGCAGACGACGCGAGGAAAAATGACTCATCGTTGCCAATCTAGTGGAGTGTCACACATACACTGATGCATTTACAAACTGTTTCCATGAATTCTAGTTGTCATAGTAATGCAGTAATGATAAAAGTGCTGTAATACGCATGTATACGTACTACAAATAGATACGCTAATTTCACTTATTTTCCCGGTTTTGTTTAAGTATTATACCCAGTTTGAAGGGTAAACACATACCAATTGACAACACTGATAAACAATTTAAGAGTGCAAAATGTTGCAAAGAATGCCATAGTTCCCTTGAATAAGTACGAATAAGTGCTGGTAAGAGGTCGGGGTTACGATTGTTGTGATGAAAGTGCCCCAGCATCTATGGGTACAAACGGGGTGCGGATTTAGCACAGGAAATGGGAAGTTTGTTGACACAAGCGACTCCGCAAACATTGAGATGGTGTCAATCTTCTAAACTTTTTTAATCGTAAGTAAACATTTTGAAAGCGTTTTGGGGTTGTGGGCACTGCCTTGGCCACCCTTTTCATTACCCTATGTTTAAATCTTAAAATATGGTTTTAATTTCTAATATTGGAGAAAATACTTACTTTGAAAGGAGAGTAGAGGTCTTGAGCTCCTTCTCTCACCACCAACAACTCGTGACTGATGACCATCTCCGGTGTCAGGACATATTTAAAGTACTTTTTTGGAGGGTGGCCTAGTCGTGGTAGTCGGTGAGTTGGCCAGTCCACGCAGTTGTTTACCCTATTAACATTTATATATAACGTTTATTGGTCTTAATCAAGATTGCAGTTGTAATGAGCACAATAAAACAATATATTGTTTACCATATTAGTGAAAGTATGAAACTTATTCCTGGGGTCATGGTTTGAACTGAAATTCAATTTTACCTTGTAATCAGTGCTTTTATCTTTACTGCCATCACAACTGAAACTCCACAGTGCTTATTTGATTGTAATTATATACATTTTGGTCTTAATTCACTCCAAATTGCACTTTAACTACGTTGAGAGTTTGTTGACAGAGAAGTCAGTTCCTGGTTCCTAAGCGCTCACTCCACAAACACAGTTGTGAGCATGCTACACTGTTTGAGGTGCAAAGCTTTATTTCCTCAATTGTTTACTTTACTCATTATTTAGTTTAATTTTACTTTGTTACTTCAAAATGTTTATTTTAATTCATGTCTATCAACCCTTTTTTGCAACCCGAAAATTACAGATATTTCTAAATTAGATACAATCCAATATTTCTAGCCCTGTCATTGCCAAGCAGACAATGACAAAATTCTATTGTTGCCAATTTAGTGGAGCTTCACATACGCCGATACATTTAGAAACTGTTTTCATAAATTCTAGTTGTCATAGTAAATGCAATAATGATAAAATTGCTCTATGTATATATTCTACAAATAGATAGGCTAATTTAACTTATTTCCCTGGTTTTGTGTAAGTCATACCCAGTTTGGAGGGTAAACACATAGCAATTGGCAACATTGATAAACAATAGGAGAGCACGAACAACGCCGTGGGTACTGTTCACAGCAACATTGTTGATATTTGAGTTAGGAATCTAGTTGCTTTTTCAACAACGAATATTTTCAAATGAATTATCATAAATATGTAAAAATATTTATGCAATTCATGACATACTGATGTTTTAACTATTTATTTAAATACTTATCTAGTGCACGCTTCTTCTTGCTACCAAAAAATCGTGAGTTTCCTTGTATGCCAGACGGTTGGTGTCATTGTTTATGATTGTTGTGAAGAAAGTGCCCCAGCATCTATGGGTACAAGTGGTGTACGGATTTAGCACTTGGAATTGTAAGTTTATTGACACAAGTAACTCCGCAAACATCTAGATGGCATCATTCTTCTAAATTTTTGGCGTTTTAAGTAAAAATTTCGAAAGTGTCATGAAGTTATGGTTGCACTATGCATGGCTAGACTTTCATTAACCTCTGTTTAATGTTAAAATATGACATTAATTTCTAACTTTGGAGAAAATACTTCGAAAGGAAATTTCTAACTTTGGAGAAAATACTTCAAAAAGAGAATAGAGGTCTCGAGCTGTTGCTCTCACCACCGATGACTCGTGGCTGGTGCCCATCTCTGGTGTTAGGACGCGTTAAAGTATTTTTTCGGAGGGTGGATCCACACACGGCCAAAACTGGATCAGCTAGTCCAGTCAGTTGTTTCCCCCTAGATTATAAGTGTTATCCTCAAGACCCACATGTCTCCTGTACAGTATTGTTTAGCCCTCTTTGTGTGTTCGTGTGTGTGTATGTACATATAATAATAATATATTATATAATTATATATAATATATATATATATAATATATATATTATTATTCTTATATATATCCTATATATGTTGTAATATAATCTATATATTTATTATCTATATATATATATATTATATATTAAGTATTTATATATTATATATATAATATATTATAGTACTTATATATATATATATATATATATATATATAGTTATTAATATATATATAATATATTATATCTAGATATATCTATATATGTGTTATATTATTCTATATAATATCTATATATATATTATATATATATATATTATATATATATATATATCATATAGATATATATATAGATATCTATATATAATTATATATATATATTAATATATCTATAATTTTAATATATATATATATATTATATATATATATTATATATATATATATTATATATATATATATTATATATATATACTATATATATATATATATAGTTATTATTATATATATCATTATATATATCTAGATTATTATATAATATATATTATATAATATATTTATATATATATATATATTATATATATATACTTATATATCTACTATATATATATTTTTTTAAAAATATATATATATTTTATATATATATATATATAATATTATATAATATATATATATATATTATAATATATATATGTATATTATTATATTATAATTAATATTATTATTTATATATATATTATATTATTATAATTATATTATTATATAATTATTTATAATATATAATATTATATATATTATATATATTATTATATATAAATATTATTATATATAATATATTATTTATATATTAATTATAATAAATATAATAAATATTATTTTTATTTTTTTTTTTTTATATATATTTTTTTTTATCCTATATATAGTAAATATTCTATTTTAAATTATTATTTAATATACTTAAGGTATTATAATAAATTTATTTAATTAAATTAAAATTATTATATATATATATTATATATATATATATATATATATATATATATACATATACATACATACATACATACATACATACATACACAGTACAGTGGTACCTCGAGATAGGAAATTAACCCTTAAACGCCGAATGGATGTATTAAACGTCGAGTCAAAATCTCCCCTGATTGCCGAATGGACGTACCATACGTCGACTCAAAAAAGTTTTTTTAAAAATTCGCGGAAAAATACTTATAGGCCTACCAGCCGAAAACTTTTGAATCACGCGCCTTGGGGGATGCTGGGAGTTCACGGATCAAGGCGTTGTTTTGTTTACAATCGTTACACAGGTGCGCAAGTGCGAATTTCTTTCTTATCGCACTAAAAAGTATCAGTGACACATCTCAAAAGTTATTTCGTCACTTTGACATAATTTTTGCACCGTTTTAAATTATCCGTTACATGAAGTATTATATATGAAAATGTGCGCAATTTCATTTAGAATACAACAAAAAAATACTCATGATTGTAACTTTTATCAGTTATGAAATATTTCCATATAAATAATGATGTGCCAAAATTTCAACCATCGGTCAACTTTGACTCTACCGAAATGGTCGAAAAACGCATTTGTAAGCTAAAACACTTATATTGTAGTAATATTCAACTATTTACCTTAATTTTGCAACAAATTGGAAGTCTCTAGCACAATATTTTGATTTATGGTGAATTTATGAAAAAACCTTTTCCTTACGTCCGCGCGGTAACTCTTCCGAAAAAAATCATACGTGCGATTGTGGTAATGTTTGCACCATTTTAAAATTAGCCGTTACATAAAGTTTTATATATGAAAATGTGCGCAATTTCATGCACAATACATCTAAAAACAACCCATGTTTGTAGCTTTTATCAGTTTTGAAATATTTTCATATAAAAAATGTGACAAATTTTCAACCTTCGGTCAATTTTGACTCTACCGAAATGGTCGAAAAACGCAATTGTAAGCTAAAACTCTTCTATTTTAGTAATATTCAATCATTTACCTTAATTTTGTAACAAATTGGAAGTCTCTAGCACAATATTTCGATTTATGGTGAATTTATGAAAAAAAATAACATTTTCCTTACGTCCGCACGGTAACTCTTCCGAAAAAATCATATGTGCGATTTGGTAATGTTTGCACCATTTTAAATTAGCCGTTACATAAAGTTATATATATGAAAATGTGCGCAATTTCATGTAGAATACAACGAAAAATAATTGAAGGTTGTAGCTTTTCTCATTTTTGAAATATTTGCATATAAATCACGATAAATAGAAAAAAAACCACGTTCGGTCAACTTTGACTCTACCGAAATGGTCGTAAAACGCAATTGTAAGCTAAAACTCTTATATTTTAGTAATATTTAATCATTTACCTTCATTTTGCAACAAATTGGAAGTCTCTAGCACAATATTTCGATTTATGGTGAATTTATGAAAAAAACTTTCCTTCCCTCCGCGTGCGGATTCTCCGCCATAAATCGCGAATTGCATAAGTCCCATTCTCGGAAAATTTACTCCGTTTCATATTAGGCATTTCAAAGAGTTTTATATATGAAAATGTGCGCAATTTCATGTAGAATAAAATGAAAAATATTTGAAGGTTGTAGCTTTTCTAATTTCCGAAATAATTGCATATAAAAAAAATTTATAAAAAAATGTCGACATTTGGTCATTTTTAACTCGTCGGAAATGGTCAAAAACTGCAATTGTAAACTAAAACTCTTACAGTATCGTAATATTCAATCATTTGTATTTATTTTGAAACAAATTGGAAGTCTAGAACAATATTTAGATTTATGATGAATTTTTGAAAAAAAAAAATTTTTACGTCCGCGCGTTACGAATTCGTACATCATTTTGTGATAATATTTTTCCGGTGTTGCTTTTATTGTTTTACAATCTATTATATATCAAAATGATTGCAATTTAGTGTACAATACAACGGAAAAACAGAAACTCGTTAGCTTTTTGCAGAGCGTGATTTTAATACAATTATGTCTGAATTTTCTTTTTTTGCTACCATATATCGCATTATTTACATATGATAATGATATTATTTTTCTTTTCTGATGATTGCATACTAAACTTCAGGCAATGACAAAAAAAAGAGCCAAAAATGAACTCTTCATCTTCAAAACTAAGCGCGCTGTGATTTTTTGAAAAAATTATTTTTTCCACTTCCGCGCTCACTCAAAATTGGCTCCGGAATTCGGGGGAGTTTTTGATTTTTACCGCTTCGGCGTTTAAGGGTTAATCCATTCTGAGGCGGCTTTCGTATCATGAGCTTTTCGTATCTTGAACCATATTTTACATGTAAAATGGCTAATCTGTTCCAAGCCCTACAAAAACACTCAGTAAATTTTATAATAAAGCTAAATTGACCAATAAACAATGATATACTACAACAATTTGGACCATTCAAATCCTAACTTATACGTACTAGTACTAATATGTACGTACCTGTAAATAAAGTGTATTAGTGTACATGGTATACAAGAAATACTGTACATACATACGTACGTATGTAGTAAAATGTGGAAGCTTACCTTTCAAGTGAGGCTATCTCCGAAAGTGTCGACAGAGGAGGACAAACGGCAGAAAACTTCTTATAGTACGTACACTTAACTTTATGAAACACATTAAAAAATGTCAGGAAACATAAACTAAACTTTACGAAACTTATTAACAAAACTGTAACACTTGACTTTACAAAAAACTTTAATTAATTTTTTTTTTTTTTTTTTTTTTTAACAAAATTTCAATTTCTTCACCACTTTCAACTTTCTGTTTTATTGTAGTGTCTTACCGAACAATTATAGAGCCGTGATTTCCACGAGCGGCAGGATACTAAATTCAAATTTAGCGCGTCGGCGTCGCCAACACTGGTGGTGATGACGTCATCTCCCTCCACTCGCGGGAGAACCAGGTACAACTGCCCAGGTGAATTCAATTCTTTTCCTGCCGGCGTCCGGTGAACATCGGTGGTCGGTGCGGTTGGATGACTTTGCTTCGCTTTTTTCTTGTGGATTTGATCTTCGGAATTGGTGAAGTACTCTTTTTTGGCGTTGTTGTTATTTTGCTTTTTATTTAGGCGTTGCCATGTCGGATTCTAGTCCGTCGGGAGTTAGGTTTTGCATCTCAGGATGTAAAACTAGATTATCCAAGCTAGAGTATGATTCTCACACTAAATGTGTTAAGTGTAGGGGACAGGTTTGTTCAGCAGATCGAACATGTAACGAGTGTAGTGATTGGACTGATTCTCAATGGAAGTTTTTTAGTTCATACTCGGAGAAATTAGCTAAAGACAGAATTAGAAAAGCAGCGCTTAGGGAAAGTAGACTTAGCTCTGCTTCGTCTTGCGATGCATCTGTTCCTTCTGTTTCTCCTCAAATTGTTATGTCTCCTTTAACTACACCTCCTATTCCTCCTACTAATCCCACTTCTCCGGCTTCCCGTGTAGTTTCTTCCGACACCATTGCCAGTCTGGAATCGAGGTTAGATCAGAAATTTTCGGTACTAGCGAATACGGTTTTGCAACTTGGTAATTCAGTTAAGACGTTTTTGGAGAAAGCGGCTTCAGGTAAGAGTGTAGTTGAGGGTGCGTCTGTCTGTCCTGACACGTCTCCTAGACAAAGGTCACTGTCCAGCTCCCCCGCACTGGGGAGAAGACATACCGGAAGTCCAAGGGAGTCGATCGGGATTTGCCCACAGACAGGCGCCTCTCTTGTTGAGCCTGTTGCGCCTCAACAGGGCTCGGTTAAGCGTTGGAAAGGTGTTGCGGTCAGACGCCTTTCAAATGATTCAAGCGATTCGTCTCCGGTCGCACGGCGCTCTTGGCGAGATTCGCCCGTTTTTTCGCGTCCCTTAAAGAGGCGTTCAGGCGCCGATTCTTCGCCTCCTCCAGTCAAGCGGTATAAGGAGCCTGAGAGTAGGGTTGCGCCTCGGCCGTTAGCGGCTCGTTCGTCGCCTCAATCTGTGCCTTTTTCGGCTCCATCTACTAGTAGAGATTGTGGTTTTAGCGCTGTAGCTAGCAGTTCTAAGGGTGTTTCTTTAGGCGCTTTTTCGTCTGTTACGCCTGATGCGCCTGTTTCGCCTCGAATTTCGGCGGCTCCGAGCGAGGCGCAAGTAGTTTTTGTTTTTCCGCCTCCTGCTGAAACATTTAGGCTCTTCCAAGCCTACGTTAACTGTTTTTGATTCGTCTCTGGCGCCTTTGCGCAAGCAGTTAGAGATGTTAACCAACTGGATGAATGAGTCCAAGGGTGGTTCGAAACCTTCAGATCCGGTTGTAGTTCCGTCTACTTCTTCGGCGGTATCGGAGAATGAAGAAGAAGTAGAGGAGGAGGATTCACATCACCTCTCGTGTTATTCACGTCTCCTTAGATTTCTTCTGGTATCTTATCCAGATTATTTGAGAAAGCGGCTCCGCGCATCCCCAACTTCGACTTTTTTGATGAGGAGGAAAACTTCAGACCCTCTCCTCCCAAAACTTGTTCTATCTAAAGCGGTTAGACATTCGTTGAAAGAGACGGAGAAATGGATGTCTATGAAAAGAGACTTAGGGAAGGCTCTTTTTGCTTACCCTCCCTCTAAGTTGCTTCGTAAGAGGTATAGGTTTTATGTAACTGGGGAGCTCCTTCTCTGGGAGTTTCTGCCTCCTCCCAGGGAGACTTCTCCAGTTTAATCGACTCCTCTAGAAGATCTGCTTTCGCCGCAGCGAAAGTTTTCTTTACAGCGCCTGAGTTGGACCACGTTGTAAAGAATCAATTTAAACTTTTGGAAGTCTTTAGCTTCCTTGATTGGACTATTGGCGCTTTAGCAGCCAAGATCGAAGACTGTCCTTCTCTTTCTCAGGAGTTAGCGGAGGATTGGATTGGTGTTCTGCCTGTCCTGCGGACAAATCCATTAGGGATGGATGTGATGAGTTAGCTTCGCTCATCGCCTTTGGTACCCTTAAGAAAAGGCAACTTTGGTGCTCCTTTGCTTCTAAAAGGGTTACGTCCCAACAGAAGTCTGCTCTCTTGTTTGCTCCTTTTGTGAAAGATAACCTCTTTCCAGACGATGTAGTGTTGTCAATTTCGTCTGCGCTAGATAAGAAATCTACTTCGGATTTTACTGGCACAGTCTACTAAGAGACCTAAAGCTCCTGTGGAGACTGTTCCTTCGGTTTCTCCTCTGGCCCAAGCGCCTTTTCGAGGGAGAAAACCCAAGCGCTTCTTTCGGCCGAAATCGAATTTGCGACCTCAGTCTAAGCCTCGGCCAAGGTTAACAAACCTTCCAAATGAAAGCTCGGTTCTTCATGCACCAGTGGGAGCCAGGCTGGCTCTGTTTTGGGAGGAATGGGAAAACAAAGCAAGGAGCAGAAGCCTGGGTAGTGCAAGTACTCAAGTTCGGCTATCGTATTCCTCTCGTTTCACCTCCCTCGCTCTCACCTGTGCCAATTCCATTCCAGGCATACTCTCCGGGCTCAGACAAATTTCTGGCGCTAGCCGCAGAAGTGGAAGCGCTTGTTCTCAAAGAAGCGATAGAACAGATAGAAGGGGATTTTCCTCCAGGCTTTTACAATCGCCTTTTTGTAGTTCCCAAGTCCATCAGGGGGCTGGAGGCCGGTTTTGGATGTGAGCGCCCTGAAACTTGCATGTCCAGAAAACAAAATTTCATATGGAGACCACTCGGTCGGTTCTGGAGTCCATCAGACAGGGGGATTGGATGGTCTCTCTGGACATGCAAGACGCTTATTTTCACATTCCGATACATCGCGAATCTCGGAAGTACCTGAGGTTCATGTTCGAAGGCAAGGTGTTTCAGTTTCGGGCGCTTTGCTTCGGACTAGCGACCGCTCTCAAGTTTTTCTCCAGGGTTCTATCCCCGATAGGAAGCTGGCTACACATATTAGAGTAAGAATCTCCCTCTATCTGGACGATTGGCTTCTCCGGTCGGAATCAGAGAGTCGGTGCATGAAGGACCTTGGAACAACTCTGGATCTTGCCAGAAAGTTAGGATTCTGGTCAACAAACAGAAGTCCCAGTTGATTCCATCTCAGAGCATCCTTTATTTGGGATGATTCTGAATGCTACAAGTTTTTCGGGCTTTTCTTTTGTCGCCCGGAAGAGGGTTCCAATGCTTGTTCTGGAGACCAGTTCAGGGAGTTCTTGGACAAAAAGGTAAGTTCTGCCAATCAGTGGATGAGGCTCCTGGGCAAATTGACGTCAGTGGAGAAATTTGTGACGTTGGGAAGACTGCACATGAGACCTCTGCAGTTTTTCCTTAGAGCCTCTTTGGTGCAGGAAGACCACAGAACCCACTCGATTACCTTTCCTGTCACAGATCAAATAAAAGAGGACCTAAGGTGGTGGCTCTCTCGAGCAAGGTTGGAAGAAGGGTTAGATTTACGACCCATCCTCCCGAACCTACAGTTCTTTTCCGACGCATCGGACACAGGTTGGGGAGCCTACTGGGAAATCAACGGACTTCAGGAGCTTGGTCGGAGAAGGAGAAGAAGTTCCACATAAATAAAGGAACTGTTAGCAATTTTCTTGGGGCTCAGACGTTTCGGAGCTTAGTAGAAGGTCGAGTAGTGGCAGTGCATTCCGACAACTCCACGGCTCTCTCGTACGTGCGGAAACAGGGGGGGACTCAGTCTTTCTCTCTGTACGAAGTAGCCAAGGATCTCCTCCTGTGGTCAAACGAAGCGAAAGTTCAGCTAGTCCCGAGATTTGTTCCGGGAAAGATGAACGTCCTGGCGGACGAGTTAAGTCGTCAACAGCAAGTGTTACCTCTGGAGTGGACTTTGGACAACAAGATTTGTCAGAAAACTTTGGCGCCTTTGGGGACGACCGTCAATAGACCTGTTCGCGACATCAAGGAACAACCGTCTTCCTCTCTTTTGTTCTCCAGTCCCAGATCCTCTAGCTTGGTCGGTGGACGCAATGCTGTTGGATTGGTCGGGTCTGGAAGCTTATGCATTCCCTCCGTTCGGTCTAATAAGAGAGGTGCTGAACAAGTTCATGTCGCACAGCAATGTAACGCTAACGTTAATCGCTCCCTTTTGGCCCAGGAAAGAGTGGTTCCCGGACCTTCTCCAGTTGTTAGTAGACTTCCCCAGACTTCTTCCTCCAGAGAAGTGGCTTCTCAAACAACCTCACTTCAAGAGGTTCCACCAAAACTTGTCCGCTCTAGCTCTGACAGGGTTCAGACTGTCCGGAATCTTGTCAGAGCGAAAGGATTTTCAAGAAGAGCTGCAGAAGCTATCGCTCGTTGTAGGAGAGAGTCTTCTAACAAACTCTATCAAGGGAAGTGGAGAATCTTCAGAGAGTGGTGTAGAAGTGCTAAAGTCTCTACTTCTGCGACCTCTTTAACAGAAATAGCAGATTTTCTTCTATTTCTTAGGAACTCTAAGAAACTGGCTCCTTCGACGATCAGAGGATATAGAGCCATGCTCTCTTCGGTTTTTCGACATCGAGGTTTGGATATTTCCTCCAATTCAGATCTGTCGGACCTCATTAGGGTCTTTCGAAACCACTAAGCTCCCGCAAGATACAGTGGCTTGGAACTTAGATGTGGTGCTTAAGTTCCTCATGGGGCCACCGTTTGAGCCTTTGAAGTCGGCTTCACTCAGGAACTTGACTAAGAAGGCACTCTCTTATTGCACTAGCTTCTGCTAAGCGTGTCAGCGAATTGCACGCTATAGACAAAAGAGTCGGTTCTCTCAAGGCAATGCTGTATTTTCGGTATCTTTGACCTTTCTAGCCAAAAATGAGAATCCTTCTAATCCTTGGCCGAGGAGTTTTGTGGTAAGGAACTTATCTGATTTGGTTGGACATGAGGAGGAAGAAAGGCTCTTATGTCCAGTCAGGGCTATTAAGCAGTATCTGTTTGCCACTAAGGGTATTAGAGGACAATCTTCTAAGCTCTGGACCTCGGTTCAATCCCTCTCGTCCTCTTTCTAAGAATGCTATATCGTTCTTTATTAGAGAGCTTATCAGGGAAGCTCACTCGCAGTCCCGAGAACGACAATCTTTCCGTTCTGAGAGTTAAACGCTCACGAGGTTAGAGCAGTGGCAACTTCTTTAGCATTCAGAAGAATTTATCTTTAGCTTCGATTCTTCAGAGCACGTTCTGGAGATCGAATTCGGTTTTTTTGCGAGTCATTATCTCAAAGAGATAGAAACGGTTTTCGAGAATTGTAAAACGTTAGGTCCGGTGGCGGTTTCTGGCATGGTGTTGGGAGAAACGGCACAGGGGTCGTCACCTCTATGCTAACTTTTCACCTTGAATAGGTTGTCGAGTTCAAGGGAAGCTGGGGGTACTGAGTACCTGGGATACTCACCAGTCTGTTAGGTCAGATTTTACAATGGTTGGGTATATATGTTTTTAAATCTGGTGTTGGTGACAAATGTTTTGTATGATTGAATTTCTGGTCTTAGCCCAGGGCAAGGGCAATCTTTGTTGTTACTATCCTCCGTCAGTCAGCCTTGACTCGCTTGAACTACGGAAGGATTCCACTCCTGTAGAGGCTAACTTTGGTCAAATTCCAATTCCTCTACATAGTAAGAAGAGCACCGACCAGAGGCAGTAACAGTCTGCTGTAGCTCTCTTACAAGGTAAGGTACAACAGACACCTTGAGTGTTTACTGGTATTGCAATAAATGTAACCATTTTAAAAAATACTAGTGGTCCACTGAATCCACCTTCCCATAAATGTGTAATCAGCTCTATAATTGTTCGGTAAGAAACCACTACAATAAAAATGAAATTTTCATTATTAAAATGAAGTTTTATTGTATACTTACCGAACAATTATGATTATACCCACCCTCCTCCCCTTAGGTGGACGGACGGGCAGAAAGAATTGGATTCACCTGGGCAGTTGTACCTGGTTCTCCCGCGAGTGGAGGGAGATGACGTCATCACCACCAGTGTTGGCGACGCCGACGCGCTAAATTTGAATTTAGTATCCTGCCGCTCGTGGAAATCACGGCTCTATAATTGTTCGGTAAGTATACAATAAAACTTCATTTTAATAATGAAAATTTCATTTTTTTCGTAGTATCAATTGGATCTTTTTGCTTACTCCTGCTAGTAAAGGCCTCTTTAAAAAATAACTATCCAAGGAAGATTGCTTCTGCCTGCTTTTCAAAATGCTCCTGAAACGACTCGGGCAAACGTCATCGAACTGTGCAAGCATACGACCTGTGTAAGCCTTTTTGGGGTGTGTCTTTTCTACAAATGATTGCACCTTATGAAAAGCAGCTAGAGCATCCTTAATTTCTGCCGTTGTCATAGGGTCGTTGTCCTCCTCCTCGCTGCTGCTAGAGAACTCTTCTTGAACGACTTTATGTTGCATGGCCTCCAACTCCTTCAGGTCATCCGTCGTAAGCTCCTCTTGGTGCTCCTCGAGAAGGTCATTGATGTCATCCTTGTCAACGACCAGCCCCATGGACTTGGCCAGTCTCATCACAGTTGAAGACTTGCTGAGAACTGTAGCCTTCCTTGATTGTCATCTCGTCGAATGTCTTAATAAAGGCTTCGGCCGCTTTCGTGTCCAAGCTGCCCGCCTCCCCGTGCCGCACCACCGAATGGATGCCAGTCTGTTTACAGAATTTTTTGAACAACCCATGAGAAGCCTTGAAGTCTGGGGTTGGGGTCGATGTCCCTTCTCCTCTGTTGTCTTTGGCCTGGGCAATCAAATCATCGAAAATAGCGCTGGCCTTGTGGGAGATTGCCATCTCGGTTATTGTATCGCCAGCGATATCTTTGTCTTTTATCCAGACAAGAAGCAGCCATTCCATCTTGTCGTGCACGTGGCTCCTCTTGCTAGACGAAATAGTCACGCCCTTGGAAAGTGTAGCTGCTTTGATGGCATCCTTCTGCTTAAGGATGGTGCCTATTGTCGTCGGATTTCGGCCATATTCCTTGGCGATCACACTCAATCACATGACAGCTTCATACATTTTTATTATCTCCATTTTTGTCTCCAAAGAAAGCATCCTCTTCTTTCCTACTTCAACTTTCTTGGGACCCATGACTTCGTATATACTGTACATAATTAAGTTATGTAGTACGTATACATATGTAGTAAAGTTCTCACACAACACGATAAAGTAGTACTAC
Organism: Macrobrachium nipponense; assembly: GCF_015104395.2. Taxonomy (NCBI): domain Eukaryota; kingdom Metazoa; phylum Arthropoda; class Malacostraca; order Decapoda; family Palaemonidae; genus Macrobrachium; species Macrobrachium nipponense. The sequence continues at coordinate 126,424,174 of NC_061100.1, read as the reverse complement.
AACAAAATCAGTAACGAATTTACGTTAATAAACTAAATCGTATAGAACGAACAAATTCCGCGTGCTTACAATACCGATGATGCCGCCAAGTGGCTGAAAAAGCACGCCGCTACGTAGATGCTTGATGGGATCATGGGTGAGATGCTGACCAATAGGAGAGCAGGTTCTTATGGTGGTGACTTGCATCAGGAACCAATGGGAGAGCGGGAGGATGGTGGCGAGTCTACTAAGTTGGCTGTGCGCAAGTTTTAAAATTGTTATCGGTGGTCCGGGCGAATCTGGGGACTTAACAGCAACAACCTTTTGTATCTTGAAAATTTTTCGTATTTGCTTTCGTATCTTGAGTTTTTCGTAAGTTGAGCCTTTCGTATCTCGAGGTACCACTGCGTATATAAATATTTAGGGTAAATAATCAAATGGACTACCTGCGGCCATGTTACCCGCTCATTGACCCAACTTCCAGAAAAAGTACTTTTAACACATTCTGACACTATATATATATATAGTATTACTAGATATATATATATATATATTTATATATATATATATATATCACTATATATATATCTAGATAGATATATCTATAGATATATGATATATATCTATATATTTATATATATATATATATATAGATATATATATATATATATATATATCATAGATATAATATATATATATATATATATATATATTATAATATATATCTAGATATATTTAGATATATTATATATATAATATAAGATATATAGTATATTAAGATATATATATATACTATATATAGATATATAATATAGATATATTATAATATATATTATAGATATATATATATATAATATATATATAATATATATTATATAGATTAATATCGATATTATATCGGATAGATAGTATATATATATATAATATATAATAGATATATATATATATATAGATATATATATAGATCTATATATATTATATATATATATATATATAGATATATAGGATATATATATATATATATATAGATATATATATATACTAACTATATATATATAATATATATATATATATATATATATATCTATCCTATCTATCTATCTATCTATATCTATCTATATCTATCTATCTATCTATATCTATCTATATCTATCTATATCTATCATCTATCTATATCTATCTATCTATATCTATCTATATCTATCTATATCTATCTATCTATCTATCTACTATCTATCTATCTATCTACTATCTATCTATCTATCTATCTATCTATATATATATATATATATATATATATATATATATATTATTTAAAGGACCTGGACTTTGTAAGTATTACAGGCAGTCACCGGGTTACGAAGGGGGTTCCGTTCTTGAGATGCCTTGCAACCCAAAAATTGCTGTAAGCCAGAACATCATAAAAAATCCTAAGAAAACCTTACTTTTAATGCTTTGGGTGCATTCAAGACTATGTAAACAGCATTCTTATGGCATTTTCCATCAAATAACCTTCAAATATTGATTATTTTGCATATTTGGTGTCATATTTCTTCTGCCAGATCAGAGTTGTAGGCATCTTAACCCTGGAAGTAATTTATGATGAATATAATTTAAAAGCACCTTAACCTCGGAACGTTGTAATCCGAACCCATCGTAACCTGGGGACTGCCTGTACAATCAAGCATAGTTGAGTTTCAGTTGTGATGGCAGTAAGGATAAAACCACTGATTACAAGGTAAATATGCATTTCAGTTCAAAACATGACCCCAGGATTATATATGACTTCTCATACTTTCATTAACCCTTAAACGCTGAAGCGGTATTTTGAAAATCTTCTCCCGTATGCTGGTGCCGTTGTGAGTGAGCGCCGAAGCGGAATTTTTAATTTTTTTTTGTTTTTTTCAAAAAATCACAGCACGCTTAGTTTTCAAGATTAAGAGTTCATTTTTGGCTCCTTTTTTTTTGTCATTGCCTGAAGTTTGGTATGCAACCATCAGAAATGAAAAAAAAAAATTATATATAAATATTGGGATATATGACCGCGAAAAAAATTCATATATAATTGTATACAAATCGCGCTGTGAGCAAAACGGTCAAAGCTAACGAGTTAATTTTTTTCGTTGTATTGTACACTAAATTGCGATCATTTTGGTATATAACACATTGTAAAACGATCAAGGCAACACAGAGAAAATATTATCACAAAATGATGCGTGAATTCGCAACGCGCGGACGTAAAATAAAGCTGTTTTCAAAAATTCACCATAAATCAAAATATTGTGCTAGAGACTTCCCTTTTGTTGCAAAATGAAGGTAATTGATTGAATATTATTAGACTGTATGTGTTGTAGCTTACAATTGCAGTTTTCGACCATTTTAGTCAAGTTAAAGCTGACCGAAGGACGAATTTTTTTTATTTATCGTTATTTATATGAAAATATTTCAAAACTGATAAAAGCTACAACCATGGTTTGGTTTTTGTTGAATTCTACATGAAATTGCGCAAATTTTCATATATAAAACTTTATGTAACGGCTAATTTAAAATGGTGCAAACATACTACAATTGGACAAAAAAATTTATGATATTTTTTGGCAGTTACCATGCAGACGTAAGAAAAATTTATTTCATAAATTCACCACAAATCAGAATATTGTGCTAGAGACTTCCAATTTGTTGCAAAATAAAGGTAAATAAATTACTAGAATGTAATAGTTTTAGCTTAAATTGTGTTTTTCAACCATTTTGGTTGCGTCATAGTTGACTGAAGGTTGAAATTTTGGTACTTATCGTTATATATAAAACTTTATTGACGGCTAATTTAAAATGGTGCAAATATTACGACAATCGGACGAAATTTTTTTTTTTTTTTTTTCGGAAAAGTTACCGCGCTGACATAAGGAAAATTATTATTATTATTTTTTTTTATATAAATTCACCATAAATCGAAATATTGTGCTAGAGACTTCCAATTTGTTGCAAAATGAAGGTAAATGAATGAATATTACTTAAATATAAGAGTTTTAGCTTACAATTGCGTTTTTCGACCATTTCGGAAGTCAAAGTTGACCGAAGGTTGAAATTTTGGCACTTATAGTTATTTATATGAAAATCTTTCAAAACCGATAAAATCTACAACCATGAGTTGTTTATTGTTGTATTCTACATAAAATTGCGCACATTTTCATATATAATACTCCATGTAACGGCTAATATAAAATGGTGCAAAAATTATGTCAAAGTAACGAAATAATTTCTGAGATGTGTCGCTGATACTTTTTAGTGCAAGAAGAAAGAAATTCGCGCTTGCGCGCCTGGATAACGATTATAAACAAAAACAACACCTTGATCCGTGATCTTCCAGCATCCCCCAAGGCGCGTGATTCAAAAGTTCGCCTAGTAGGCCTATAACTATTTTCCGCGAATTTTTAAACAAACTTTTTCGTCGACGTACCATACGTCCAATCGGCACCTGACAGACAATTTTCATTGACGTTTAATACGTCCAATCGACGTTAAAGGGTTAATATAGGCAACAATATGTTGTTTTATTGTGCAATCTTGAGAAATGTCAGGAAACATTACATCCATACACAAATATTGTTCAAATGAACGCTTGGAAAGACGTGGTCCTAATTGTGGAGACAAAAGGGACAGGATGCAATGAGGTGCCATATTGGATTTAAAAACTGCCGTGAAACATATTTTACGAAAAACTCACATGCTTATTTTAGTTCGTATGACACACTCAAATGTGTATCTCATTAAATTGACAAAACTTGAATCTTTTGAGGTCATGACACTTTTTAATTAGATTCATCAAAAATTATTTCCAGGTTTATGACACTTGCTCCAAGGTTACGCTGCCGATCTGACAGAAGAAATGTGACTCCAAAAAAGCATAATAATCAATATTTGAAATTTTTTTTTTTTATGAAAAATGCAATAAAGATGCAGTTTACATAGGTTTTAATACACCTAAACCATTAAAAGTAAGGGAGATATGCGGAAATAAAAAATATGTGGGAAGACTAAATCAGCCCCCCAGAGAGGTTTGGTCATTTTGGAAATATACTGTAGTGGTGTGTTTGTTTGTTTTATGTACAGCCCTCCACAGGGATGATTCCCTCTCTGGTGGACCTTGTACAATTTTGGAAAAAGTTGCTGCTTATATGTTATAATTGTGTTAGTTTTTTCTCATCAGTATTGTAGCTCCTGCAGAATAGGAGAGTCTTTTGGTCTTTTTTAAATTTGCTTTCTTCTTTCATGATTTTCATTTTGGGCGGCTTTATACAACCAAACTTTTCATTGTTTTGGGGAGGATCTTGTTATAAACTCATTTGGATAATATCAAACATAGCTCAACTGATTTAAGTAGTTAGCCTCTTTTAACTCAGTCACTTATGGGAAATGGATCATTATCACTGTAGGTGTTTTTTACTTTTCTCGAAGTTTTTTTCAAAGTCTTTCAAGTTCAGTTCTTCAAACTGATTGAATTTGCTATTTCTCATTATGATCACTGGGAGATCAGAAGTGACCTTCTTGTCTAAACTATGATGGATTCTTACAATTTTTTCTTCAAAGTAGTTCATAAAGTTATCAGGTAGGTTCTTCTGGTCACTTGTTACATCAGGTAGAACTTTTTCTTTTTTTGAGTCCTAATAGTCCAGCAAAATTACCGTGGATTTTTTTCTTAGGAATTTCTCTACTAAACATTTTATATTAACCCTCTTGTGATCTGATGACGTGCAGCGCGTCTCAACAAAATATTTTTCCGTAAGTGATGACACGCTGGGCGCATCATATGTAAGTTATTCCCGGGAAAAATTAATGAAGAAAGACACATCATTTATAGAAAACGTATAGTTGACTCCATTGGTTCAACAGATGATGAATCTTGAAGAAAACACAAACACAATGCTGCTGGCTTACTTAGCTACGATACAAAACGTCAACATAAGTAGGTTGGAAAATCTGAAAGTTGCACTCCATAAAAAATTAGCATTTTTCAATAAATTACAGCTCATTAGCAAACACATTTATCGCAAAATTATTGCTTCCACATGAATTGTCAAACATTTCTGCACAATTTAGGTATGAAACTCCCCAAAAGTAATTATTACATTTTTTATGATTAATTCCAAAAAATATTTATGACATAAAAATTTCACATTCATCACTTCGTTTTTACTATTGCTTTTGGGAATAATTCAGTCATTTGCTGACATATTAACACTAACCATAAACATACAGTGGACCTCCTGTATTCGCATTCTCCGGATTCGCGGACTCACACATTCACGGATTTCTCTCGGGAACGTTTCCTCACATTATTCACGGAAAATTCACATATTCACAGTATTTTTCTATGAAAAATATCCATAAATTCTTGGTTTTATATATCGATTTCATAAAATGCACTTTTTGTGGTAAAAATATTAAAAAAACCAAGTACTATAAAATTTTCTAGTCGTTTTTTTTTTTTTGAGTTTTAACTAACAAAATACGTAGGCTGTTTTCAACGTTTTTATAGCGGTTCCAACTATTCATGGGTTCTAACTATTCACGGGAAGTTGTCTGGTACGCATCCCTGAGAATACGGGGGACCACTGTATATCAGTTATAGTTTGGACCTACCGAATTTCACCAAACAATTTTTCCATGCGCGCTTGTTCTTTTCAGCCCAGGGGAAAAGTTGTGTACCTTACACCCATATTTTTTCGGCCTGTGTGCAAGAGGGTTAATGTATTTTCTTGGTTTTCATAAAGTCGTACTGATTTCTGGCAAGTTTTTTTTACTTGATTCTTTCAATCTTTTCCATAGATCTTCCATTTTTCTTTTCTTTTTCTAGCTTCACATAATTCACTGTTAAACCATTTGGCAATTTCTTTAATTGTTATTTGCCTTGTCACTACTGGACATTTATCGTTGTAGGTTGATGCTAATATATTTTTGCTGTTGTCTGTAGAACAGCTTACACATGTCTGGTCACCTGTCTAGGTATTTCTCAAATTAAACTTGCACTCCTAACTTGTTTTTCTTATTTTATGCTGTCAACAATAAATTCATCAGTTTGAAGCTGGTTTTGTCTCTGTAAGTGAAAGTTTTTTCATAGCATAGCAGCCTTTCTGTATATTTATACTATATATAACTATAGCTGGTCCACTCAAGGTAGATTCTTAGACGAGCCCTATGCTTACGAGACGTTTGTTCGGCGACAGCTGGATGCCTGGTACCGGGAAGTAGGCAGTTCCCAGCCAATCAGCGGCTGCCAAACAAACGTCTTGTAGGCATAGGGCTCTCCCAAGAATCCACCTTAAGTGAACCAGCTATAGTTTATGTCCTGGGGATATCACACATTCAGGCTCAACATGTATGTCACTCACAATCTCATTGTTTTTGTTTTGTATCACTAGGTCGATGGCATGGTTCAATAATGATGTTGGGTTCTTTACAACATTTATAAGGTTGGGACTTTCAAGTAACTCTATAAATTCAATGACATTATTGTCATCATTATCATCTAAAAGCAGGTTGAAGCCCCACAAATCAATGTATTTTTGTTATCAACTAATATGTTCAGGAAGTCACGGAATTCGTCTAGGAACGATCTCTCTCTTGTGCTTGGTGGTTTGTAAACTTATAATTTGTGTGTGTTTATTAATGAAAGTGTGTAATTTTAATGTTGATGAATTAGAATGTGTTGAACACATTTGGTTCATTTTAGATACTTTGTATATTTTTTTTTAACAAAGATTCCCACTCCACCACCATTTTCGTTTTCTCTTGCTAGTAGTACGTGGTAAAAGTTGTGCGACTCTGGTGTCATTTTGTTTATTTTTAGAATAATCATAATTATATTTTAGAATAATCATTTACATTATTATTTCCTGCTGACTGTATGTTTATTAAATGGCATATGAAAGGCTATTAGTCAGAGCCATAATCCGTATTATTTTTCACCCTTAATACTTGTTCTTTATGTATATACTATGCAGTTATTGCCATCGCATGTTTTATGTTCAGTATCATTATGGCCTCTCTTTTCACAATTTTTACACTTTAAGGTAGTGCTAGTACATTCATATGGTGTATGATTTTTGCTGACTTTGTCATTTCTACAATTTGTTGCACTATAACCCAGTTCCTGACATTTATAATATTGATAGGGCATATAACAGCTATACAAGCTTAAACTTTGAGGTGGAGTCTAAAAAGGATTAAATCATACAAATAGGTAAAAAAAGCTTCAGAATTTTTGTCTTTATTGCTGAGAGAGAGGAATTATTTTTCATATGGATCAGTTAAATTTTACTTGTTTCCACATATACTAATTAAATTTGATTTTTGTACATGAACTTCCCTGCCAGATATATACTTAGCTTACGTCTCTGACGTCACGACAGAAAATTCAAAACTCGCGGCACACGCTACAGGTAGGTCAGGTGATCTACCTTACACGCCGCTGGGTGGCGGGTGTAAGAACCAATCCCCCTTTCTTGTCAGATTTTCTCTTGTCGCCCGGCTGGACAACACCTGTTGTTCAGTCCTTCCGATAGTTAGATTCTTTCTCGTTGCCGACGAATTGGATTTTGGTGAAGTACCCTTTATCGGTTGGCTTGGTATACGCTATTTGGATTGTTTATTTGGATTTTTCTCTGGATTAGTAATCATGGATGATTCTGAGGTTAAGAATCCTGCTTTATTTAGAGTTTGTTCAGTGAGTGACTGTAAAGTGAGGCTTCCAAAAGCTGCTTTGGATCCTCACTCCGTATGTATGTTATGTAGAGGGAATGAATGCTCTTTCGTTAACCCTTGTAAAGAGTGTGAGAGTTTAGATGAGGATGGTTGGAAGGCTCTATCTTCTTATTTAAGGAAGTTGGAGAAGGATAGGGCGCGCAAGGCTTCTTCAAGGAGCTCGAGTAGATCGAGAGTGAGTGAAATTGACGTTGAGAACCCTGTAGTAGAAGTAGTTCCTTCTCCAGTTTCAGCCCCTGCGCCCAGCTTTGAACCCGAAGATTTGTTTTCGGAGGTTGCTTCCGGGAGAGCCTCGATCAGGAGTAAGGAGAGTTTCGCTCGCTCTCTACAAGGTAAGAGTGACAGTGCAAGTGATCAGTGCAGTGGAGGGTGCGTCTGACCGGCTCACTAACGCTTCCAGGCCTAGACCTCTTCCAGACTCCCAGACCCAGTGGAGGAGGAAAGTTGAAAGCCGCAGGAAGGTTAGGGAGATCCCCCACCGGTCAGGCGTCCCCTCGGCAGATGCTGTTGCTCGCTCCCAGGCTGCCTCGGACCGATCCAAGAAGACTGTGTTACGACAGTGCTTCTCTTCTTCTTCGTCGCCTTCTCCTAAACGTAGATGGACCGCCTCTGAGTCGTCTCGCCCTCTCAAGAGGCCCTGGAAAGTACCTTGCGCCCTTCCTTCCAGCCCCGAATCCTTCGCGGAAGAGCCTGAAGTGGAACGCAAGAGAGCCAAGAGTTCTGCAGTTTACGCCTCTCCTGTTTGGTCCCGGACAACGTCTCCAGTCGAGGATTTCAAGAGATCTCCTGCGCACATCTTGGCGGGTCTGCAGGCTCAGATTTCGGCTTTAGCAGATTCTTTTGCCGCAGATTTCGGCTTTAGCAGATTCTTTTGCCGGGTCTTCTCATCGTCGGAAGGACGTCTCGCTTCCGGTGAAGAAGTCAAGGAACTTCTCTTCTGCTCGCTCTCCTCCTGCTAGAGGGGTTCTTGAGCCTCGTAGTAGGACGTCAGAATTTCAGGTGGAAGTTCGGGATCGCTCTCTGAGTAGGCTCTCCTCTCTCCCCAGCAAGCGTATTGAGCATGTCAGGCGCAAGGAGCCTGACAGGCGCTCTCCTCAAGATTTCTGCTCTTCTTCGGTTAAGCGTCAAGAGCTTGACAAGCGCCAAGAGCCTCGTACTCGTCAGGAGCGGAGGAGGAGTTCTTCGCCTGGTAGCCGCTCTCCTTTTGACGGGCGCCCGGAGCCTAGTAGGTGCCGTTCTCCAGTGGCTCTTCCCTCGCCAGGATTCCGTTCGCCCTTGGTCGAACGTACAGAAGTTTGTAGGCGCCAATGGAGGCAATCCTCTCCTATTGATCGCTCCCGATTGGATAGGCGCACAGAGCCTTGTAAGCGCCTTGCTTCAGACAGGGACTCTTCCGTGGAAGTTTTTTCTCCCCGTGGCAGGCGCCAAGAGCCTGGCAGGCGCAGAGAGCCTGATAAGCGCTCTCCCTCGTCCAGGCGCTCATCTGTGGACCTGGACTTTGCTTCTGACAGGCGAGCTTCTGCTAGTAGGCGCTTTCCCTCTAGGCGCTCTCCTAGTAGGCGCTCTCTCAGTAGGCGCTCTCCCTGTAAGCGCTCTCCATGTAGGCGCTCTCCCAGTGGACATTCTCCCAGTAGGCGCTCGCCTAGTAGGCGCTCTCCGAGGAAAAGCTCTCCTTCTTGCAGTAGATCTTCCAAGCGTCATTCGTCTGAAGAGAATCTTGGGGATTCTGAGGAAGATTTGCCCAAGGATTCTTTAGTGTCTTCGTACAAGAGATTGACCGACCTCCTCTTGCAAGATTTTGGGGAGACTCTTTCGGCCGTTGCTCCTCCGTCACCTCCGTCCTTATTTACGACGACTAATACATCGAAGAAGTCTTCAGTCGTTAAGATGAAACCGGCAGTGTCGATGAAGAAGGCTCTCAAGAACTTCGACGATTGGTTGGTCTCGAAGGAGGAGGAGGGGAAGACCGTCTTTTCTTTTCCCCCGTCCAAACTTATGGGAAAGATGGGGTTCTGGTACGAGTCAGGGGAGCCCTTGGGCCTGACTCTTCCCTCTTCGGCAGACTCGGACTTCTCTTCGTTGGTTGATTCCGCACGTCGCTCGGCTCTTAATTCTGCGAAGACGACGTGGGTTATGAGCGAGTTAGATCACCTTCTGAAGGGAATGTTCCGGGTCTTAGAAGTTTTTAACTTTCTTGACTGGACCCTTGGAGTCATGGCAAAGAGGACCCAAGATCAAGACTCTTTCACCTGAAGATCTTTACGCGGTGCTGTCTTGTATGGACAAGGCAGTTAGAGATGGATCCGGGGAGATAGCTTCACTTTTTGGAGCAGGAGTGGTAAAGAAAAGGGCAGTTTTCTGCTCCTTTCTGACCAAGGCTGTTAACCATGCGCAGAGAGCTTCCTTGTTATACTCTCAACTTTCTCCGCAGCTCTTCCAGAAGAAGATAATCAACGATATTCCCAGCTCGTTGTCAGCAAAAGCGACGCAGGATATGCTGGCTCGTTCAGCTAGGATCCCGAAAACTTCGTTCCAGCAGAAAACGAAGGAGGACAGTCAGAGTAGGCAGGAGCCCTTTCGAGGAGGCCCTTCGTCCCGCACTTCTTCCTCCAGAGGTTTGAGACCCCCTAGAAGAGGAAGGACCTTCTCGCGGTCTATTAGGGCCAAGAAATAGCTCTCGTGTCCTCCAGACGACTGTGGGTGCCAGACTTCTGAATTTTGCAGACGTCTGGGCACAGAAGGGGGCGGACAACTGGTCCCTCGCTATCATCAAGAAGGGATACCTCATTCCCTTTATCTCGAGACCACCTTTGACCACCACACCAAGGGAGCTGGTGGCCAAATACAAAGACCCACTCATGAATCAAGCCCTCGCTCTAGCAGTAGAGCTTATGCTGGAGAAAGAGGCAATAGAGATGGTAGAGGACCCTCTTTCCGCGGGTTTCTACAACCGTCTGTTCCTTGTTCCCAAGACCTCAGGAGGATGGAGGCTGGTTCTGGACGTAAGCGCCCTGAACGTCTGTGAAGAAGAGGAAGTTCGCTATGGAGACGACTTCATCAGTCTTAGCAGCTCTTCGTCCCGGGGACTGGATGGTGTCACTGGACCTTCAGGATGCTTACTTCCACGTGCCGGTCCATCCTTCGTCACGCAAGTTTCTGAGATTCATGTGGGGAGGGGAACGTGTTTCAGGTTCTAGGGGCCCTATGCTTTGGCCTTTCCACAGCCCCCCAAGTCTTCACAGGGCTGATGAAGAACGTTGCTCAGTGGCTTCATCTCGAGGGAGTGAGGATTTCCCTCTACTTAGACGATTGGCTAATCAGGGCAAAGTCGAAGGAGAAATGTCTGGAGGACCTTCGCTTAACGTTGAATTTAGCAGCTTCTCTGGGTTTGCTAGTGAATTTCGAGAAGTCACAGCTAATCCCCAGTCAAGATCGTATCTATCTGGGGATTCGGATGGTTTCTCAGGTTTTTCGGGCGTATCCTTCCCCAGAGAGGATAACCCGATGTTCGGAGAAGGTCGCAACCTTTCTAGAGAAAGATGTATGCACAGCGAGGGAGTGGATGAGTCTATTGGGGACACTCCTCGCTGGAGCAATTCGTTTCTCTAGGGATTTTGCACTTCAGACCCCTACAGTTCTTCCTGACGAGGAACTGGAACCGAAGATCTCAGGGTCTAGACTTTGTGTTCAAGATTTCGCAAGTGGTAAAGGAGGATCTCCGTTGGTGGCTAGACCCTCTCCTGTTCAAGGAAGGCGTTTCCTTGCACATTCAGAACCCCAGCCTAGTGTTATATGCAGACGCATCGGACATAGGTTGGGGAGCTACTCTCAGGTCGAGAGAAGTGTCAGGCACCTGGATGGGGGATCAGGTGTCCTGGCACATCAACAGGAAAGAGCTGACGGCGATTTGGTTCGCTCTCAAAGCCTTTGAACCCCTCGTAAAGGAAACGTCAGTTCAGATCAACTCTGACAACACCACAGCCCTGGCTTACATTTGGAAACAGGGGGGGACTCGCTCTTTCTCCCTGTACGAGACAGCGAGATCGCTCCTCCTGTGGTCGAAGGAAAGGAAGATAAGTCTCCTCACCAGGTTCGTACAGGGAGAAAGAAATGTCAGAGCGGATCTGCTAAGCAGAAGGAATCAAGTCCTTCCCTCAGAGTGGACTCTGCACTCGGATGTATGCCAGGAGCTGTGGAAGATGTGGGGCAGGCCCCATCTCGATCTCTTTGCGACCTCCAGGAATGCGAGGATAGATCTATACTGCTCCCCTATTGCAGACCCGAGAGCAGTGTCAATAGATGCATTCCTGATGGATTGGAAAAACCTAGATCTTTCTGCGTTCCCGCCTTTCAAGATTCTAGGGGAAACGCTAAGGAAGTTCGCAGCTTCAGAAGGAGCGAGGATGACCTTGATAGCTCCGTTCTGGCCCGCCCACGACTGGTTCACAGAGGTACTGGAATGGTTGGTGGATGTTCCAAGATCCCTACCACTAAGAGTCGATCTGCTCAAACCCCACTTCGACAGGTTTCACAAGAACCTCCCCGCTCTCAGTCTGACTGGATTCAGACTATCAAGAGTCTCGTCAGAGCTAAGGGCTTTTCGGTAAAGTCTGCAAGGGCTATTGCCAATGCACGTAGACCTTCCACCACCAGGGTCTACCAGTCGAAGTGGGATGTTTTTCGACGTTGGTGCAGGACTCATAAAGTTTCCTCCTCCAGTACCTCTGTGACTCAGATAGCAGATTTTCTTCTCTTCCTGAGAGAAAAATGCGGGTTAGTAGTCTCTACCATCAAGGGCTACTGGAGCATGCTTTCTTCAGTTTTTCGTCACAGAGGATTAAACATATCTGAAGATAAGGACCTCTGTGATTTAATCAAGTCGTTTGAGACGGTTAAAAGAACCTCTTGCTTAGTCCCTAGCTGGAATCTAGATGTCGTACTGCTCTTCCTGAGGTCCTCAAGATTCGAACCTCCCCATACAGCTTCGTTCAGAGACCTCTCGATGAAGACTCTTTTTCTCTGTGCGTTAGCTTCAGCGAAGAGAGTCAGCGAGCTGCAAGCTCTAGAAGGTGAGGTAGGTTTCCAAGGAGGCTCCGCTGTTTGCTCTTTTCTTCCGTCTTTCCTGGCCAAGAATGAAAACCCATCTCCACTGTGACCCAGGAGCTTCGAAATTAAAAGCTTATCCTCCTTAGTTGGGACAGAAGAGGAGAGAACTGTTTGCCCGGTGAGAAGCCTTAAATTTGATCTTCAGAGGAAGAGAAGACTTGGGGCTAATGCAAGCAATCTCTGGTGCTCGGTAAGGGACCCCAGTAGGCCCTTATCTAAAAATGCCCTCTCATTCTTTATCAGGAATGTTATTAGAGAAGCCCACACATTGTGCAATCAGGAACAGTTTAGACTTCTGAAAGTCAAGGCGCACGAAGTAAGGGCCATCGCGACGTCTTTGGCTTTCAAGAAGAATATGTCATTGCAAAACCTCATGAAGGCCACTTTTTGGAGGTGTGAATCAGTCTTCTCCAATCACTACCTAAAAGACGTAACGATTACGTATGAAAAGTGCTTTGGGCGGATTCAGTGCTGGGGCAGGGAGCTGAAACACATCCTTTTTAATCTTTTTCCCTGTTAGTTTTTGGTATTGAGTTTTTTGGTTGTATGAAGGAGGTTGCAGGAGGCAGCTCCTTCTTTCGTATACTAATATTTGCAATTGGTTAGGTGATCGGTTGTGCTTGAGGCTCCTTGCATTTGGTAGTGATAGGCTCTGTCATGTAAGCGGGTTGATCACCATTGACCAGACCCTGTTTGGATTCTGCCAAGTAAGTGGACTCAGTTCCCATTGGTAGACCCAAAGAGTTCTTCAGCTATAGGTCACGCCCTCGCTGTAACTCTTTAGGCAACGCAGACTAATAGACAGTAGCTATGAAGTCTTCTGCCTAAATCAGGTAAGAACCAAGGGTATATTTTTATACCTTTAACATGTGTTGTCCCCACTTTCTAGGTGAGTGTATGTCTCTTTCCCTCCACCAAGGGTGTCAATCAGCTAAGTATATATCTGGCAGGGAAGTTCATGTACAAAAATGATATTGTTAGTATACAATAAAGTTTTGTACATACTTACCTGGCAGATTTATACGATTGATGGCCCTCCCAGCCTCCCCTCAGGAGACAGGTGGAAGAGAAAATCTGACAAGAAAGGGGGATTGGTTCTTACACCCGCCACCCAGTGGCGGGTAAGGTAGATCTCCTGACCTACCTGTAGCGTGTGCCGCGAGTTTTGAATTTTCTGTCGTGACGTCAGAGACGTAAGCTAAGTACGTATATATCTGCCAGGTAAGTATGTACAAAACTTTATTGTATACTAACAATATCATTTTAACCACGAAGACGTGATGGGTAGCTTGTTTGTATCATGGAAAGTGTCCTTAACTGAAAAGGATGTTCTCAAGTGGCAACCAAATTATTTTTCAGGTAAAAGCTCTGAAAGAGAAGGTTGAAAAAGAGAAAGGTGGTGACTACCCAGCTGTAGGACAAAAACTTATATATGCAGGTAAGTGTTCAAACTAAAGCTCTCCTTGCAAATAAGATTCCACAGAAATTGTCATTAATATGGTTTTGATTTAGTCAATTAAGGGATTAAAAACTGAATTAGTGTGAATTTAGTATATCATTTTAATTATAGTCTTGCCACCACAAGAAGAGCTCTCTGGCTTGGCGTTTAAAGATCTGCCCTGTTGCCAATTTTACAAAAACAACAACTGACCCGTGTATGACAGACCTTTGAATGTCTTTGAGACAAACCCCGTGGCTATAATTATAAGATTATAGGGGCTTTTCATTCCCAGGTACTTTAATCTCCTTCCTATTCGGCCCTGCTCTTCTTCTGCTCTCTCTCTTCTCCTCATCTCTCTCTCTCTCTCTCTCTCGGTCTCTCGTCTCTCTCTCTCTCTCTCTCTCGTTCTCTCGTCTTCTTATCTTCTCTTCTCCTCTCTCTCTTCTCTCTCTCTCTAGATCTTACAGCAGTTTAGTGAGAGCTTTTTTATAGGATAACATAGGCCCTCCATTTGCCTTTCTAGAAAATACCTATTTATGTATTTTGTATATGATTCTCGGCTGTGAAGAAAATGTCTACCCAAACCCAAGGCTGTGATATGACTAGGAATGACTTGTAAGTTGGTTTCAAAGTCACTCCACACTGCAATCAGTCCAAAACTTTTCCATATCGTATTCAAGCAATATGCAGTCATTGTTTCCTATCTATTACTTTGTCTGTATATGATTGTTTATCTCGCTCATCAAACTTACTCTGTTATACTTTACTTCAAATTTTCTTACTCACCAATTTATTCTATACCTACGATATTAAGAAATCAAGATATTTGTAGAAAGGAGAACTGCCTCCAGACATGTACAGCGACCACTGAAAGTGCCTTCTGGAGAGAATCTAAGTGGTTTATCCGTGGATTTAAATGCACATGGAACTGTTTGAAATAGTGGCAACAGCACCAAAATGAGATGCCATGTTTATAGAAAATCTGACTTTGTTTCTTGTTATTGCATAAAAAAACATTATCAGTTGTGAGCTAATGTGTTTGATTTAGAATTCTGCGTAATGGATAAGATGATATTTGAGGTCTGTAATGGCAGAAATGGTTTTCTCTCTTCTGTTCTAAATTTGGCAGAAATGACGAGATTAAACACATGTGGGAGGACCCAAACAGCCCTGCCAGAGAGCTCTGGTCATTTTAGAAATACTATAGTAATTTGAAGTTAGCATATCATTTCAAGGTTGAAACTATTCGTATGTGTGGATGAATTTTCACTCGGTTGCATTATAAACAAGGTTTATTTTTTGTAGACATAAAAAGTACATTTAAAGCTACTATCAAAGGAGCCATTGAAGTAGCTTATGTCTAAGGAACCATTCAAGCTACTACTAGCAAAGCAACCTTGACTTTTATTACTGGAAAACCATAAAAGATTAAATTACAGTCATTTTAAAGTAAAGAATCATTCAAACAATTCCTATAGTGTACAATGGTTATGTTGCTCATCAAAGTGAACATGTAAGAAGCAAACTGCCAAGTTAGTTGAACATGTAAGAAGCAAACTGCCAATTTAGATATCTAGAAATTTTGAGTTATTTTAATAGTGGATCTCTGTAGGCATTTAATATTAAACATGTATGGTGTTATCATGTACATTTTTATATTAGATATTTATAGTTGTGCACATAGTTTTTTACAAGTAGCTAGAAGCAATAGAGGAATTCCATTTTGTATTTCAATTCTTTAGTAGAATGCTGGTTTGTTCCTACATGATACACAAACCCTCGATCCTTTACATTAGGAATTATTTTACTGCGAAGCTGGAACACAGCTGGTAAATTCTTGAACAAAGTGATTTGGCAGTAACTACTGTCTGGTAAGTGGGTAGACCCACCTGCCCGGACGTAAACACTCCACTTTTCTTTCAGCCATCTTCCATTGAAGACATTTGTTTGTGACAATTCCCTGTTGTTTATATATTATATATACATATACATACATACATACATACATACATACATACATACATAGTACATACATACATACAGTAGGGCCTTGATAATCGTGGGGGGATAGGGCCCAGAACCCCCTGTGACAAGTAAATACACTTGTTATCTTTGTACCCCCTAAAAAATTGTTTAAAACTGCCTACTTCAATAGTTAACCCACCCAAGACCCCTATCCCAGTGTTTATAACTGCCAACTTTAGTTCAAACACCAATTGTGTCTTCAACTATCACCTTAAACTAAATTCAAGACAGTTTCAAAGTTATTTTACAACATTAGCCTTAGAAATATATGTAGCATACATACTACTGTACATATGTAGCCTACTATCCTATGGATTACAGCTAGAAGCCTACATATGCATGTGCTATTACGTACTCACGTGGGCCTCTTTTCTTTTACAAGGAAAGTGGGGGAGAGAGGTAAGGTAAATATCAAAATTATGTAAACATAAGGGTACTCACCAATGATCTATGTTGATAAAGATGGCGATGATTTTACAGTGCAATTTGTCTTTCCTTCTTCACGACACATGTTAATATATTACACGTAATAAGCTTCATCTGCCGTTTAGGCTTCTTTCCCATAAGAGTAAAAGAATCAGGGCTTTTGGATGCTACACAATTAACTCGTTTATATGGGTGCAATTTAAAGAACGCGGCGAACACCAACATAAACAAAATGTGGGTAGGCCAGTGTTGCCAAGTGCTACAAAATTCACATTATACACAACAATGCCACCCAGCCAATTTCAACCGATTGCTCTCTTTTTCGATTCAAACATGCCTCTAACATACATAGTGTACTTGTACATTACGTTATATAATTCCTAATCATTTCAAAACCTATTCTGTTCAATTCCTGAAAATGGTTTTGCAAGATTTTGTTCTGTTTTCTTACATGATATATCAAACATAGTAGAATAAAAGAAATATTCAACTTAACATTACAAAGATTTGATGTCAAAATATGTATGCTAGATGTATTTGAAAACAAATACAATTTTTCCTGCCAGATACTAGATTGAAAATTTTCTTGCTAATTACCTCTCGAATTTGAAAGCTAGCATTAAAAATGCAAAATTGGTAACACTGGACTCGACAGATCCACGCATCGTACAACTACGCAACTGTACACAGTTCTGTGAAGATGGTTTTAGTAGTACAGATGATAGTTATTGTATCATTAAAAAATATCAAAATAAACTTAAGTTGCAAAGCTGATTCTGTCATGTTTTTCTAAATGCGTAGCCTAAAAGGAAAACTTTACTGTATTTTGTTTCATCGCTGCCACAAACCCTTAACAATGCAGTGTACATGTGATCATTCTAAACTATTATTTAGTACCAAAATAACGATGATATTTTGTATTGAAAATGAATGTTACTTATATTCCAAACATTATTACTACCATGACTAGTACTATTAAAATTTCGAAAGATAATCTTGCTGTGAACGCTACCATAATTTGATTTTCATGTACGTACGTACATTTTGTCAGCTGGCTGGCCTCGCATAGATAAAAGTTGATTTCACTGATATGGAATTACTTCAATAGCCTTTTTACTATGAAGATATGGCGATAATATATAAGGTAAAAAATGGTTTTACGTATTTTGTTTATGCTTCGTCACCAACAGCAAACATCAATATGATAATCTATGAAAATTATTGTTCATGTGACTGCATTATTCGGAGAAGTTATATATGTATAGTACTACCAAAATAATAATGAAGTTTGAATTGATTTTAGCCTTAATGTTATCACTACAGTAATTACACTACTACTATTAAAAATTCTAAAAGGTTATTGAACAATAAAGGTCGCTGTGAACGCAACTGTATAATACTACATTTTTGTGACTTTGTTTACATTTTGTGGCTGGCCACTTGGAGTGCAAGTTGAGTGCAGTGATGTGGAATTCTTCCTTGAATAAGCTATTTATTATGAAGATATGCCTATAATATATAAGATGAGAATGGTTTTATTACCTTTATTGTCAGTTAATATCATAATGTGAATCTGTTCATGTATGTTGGTGGTTATCGCACTGCAACTAGGCTTAGCCTACCAATGAACGTTATACATATACCTTGGATAGGCTATTTATTATGAAGATATGCCAATAATATATAAGGTGAGAATGGTTTTATTACCTTTATTGTCAGTTAATATTACAATGTGAGTCTTTTCATGTATGTGGGTGGTTATCAGCCCGCGGTGTTTGGAATTTTTTAATCACTGTAGTTTAAAGATCTATAGTGATAATTTTATTTATAAAAGTAAGTGTCTTTGTTTAAAGTTGGATGTGCAGAATGTTTACTTATATTTACTATGAGCTTAGGAAGACTTTCAACTTGACCTTATGGAACATGGATGAATATGCACCTGGAACTGATGCAATGTATATCTGAATTACAAATAATATAATAATTATAATGGAATTTTGCATTTCATTATACTGACAGGCTGGAGTTGGTGTTTGTAGCACTTTGTACATGTGCACCATTTCTTGTATCTCCTGACTGACCTTTAGCATATTTTAGAAGCTTATTTGAAGAACTTCCCTTGTCTGAATGTTATTGGAAATGAGTTCTCACATTCGTTTACTTACATAAAATTCCTTCCACTATGTTCATTAAAAGGGAAAATTTTGTTATCTTTTTACAATTTAACCTTTTTTTAAATCTAGATAAAATGTGCTGTCACATTTCCCCCCCCTTTGAATAGGGGAGGGTGGTCCTTTACATTATTTTCATATGTGACTTTACAATACTTTTTAAGCCACTGACTTTTTTTGTGTGTACGTTCGCAGGGAAAATTTTACAAGATGATACGACGTTAGAATCCTATAATATTGATGACAAGAAGTTTTTAGTCATCATGGTTACAAAACCCAAACCTGTGCCGCCTCCCTCCACTCCTTCTGATCCTACAGCCCCTGCCGAGTCAGAGGAAGCTTCCGCCTCAGCAACTGCAACCACACCAGCCACCACCAACACATCACAGGTATAAAAGAAAAAGAATTGGACACATATAAAGGTATCTTGGTAATACAGTACCCTATATTGCGCGGGGATGTTGTTATCACGAACCCACAGAAGTTAGCTATAATCTGCAAATACTTAAAACCCCTTTAAAATCCCTAAATACTTAAAACCCCTCTAAAAAGGCTTAGAACTACCTATTTTGATAGTTTTAAAAAAAAAAAAATACTTTTAAAAAGATTTATACCAGTGTTTTAATAGTTTTGTCCCAAAAGTGCATTTATTCATGAAAATATAGTACATAATTAGTGAATCTCTCTCTGTGAAAAATACTCCAGTAGGCAAATTTTCTGCGAATGACGTTTATATGTTCCATGGAGAAATCCAAGAATAGGTGGTTCCACGAATTGTAAGACTGCGAATACAGGGTTGACTGCATATTTGTTTTTTGATTTAGTAAGATAATTGAGCAAAGCTTATAAAATACTAAGCAAAGAAAATAATGAGGATTGAGAAAGAAAAGAATTGAAATGCATGTAAGATATTGTTTAGATACTATGAACAATATATCTTTTGGAAATGAGTAAGGCCATTTATGTGATTAATGGGGTTCTGATTAACAGAATATGTAGGTAGTTTGGCCTTATCCATATTTAACATACTTATTTCATCACATCTTTATTAACTAAGATTCTAGTGACATGTATATTCTATCCTTAAAGAAGATTCCAATGCCAATGACATGGGGTGATTTCATCCTTTTTAACAGATAAGAAGTAATAGATTGTAAATGTTACAATGTCAAGTAGCAGTGTGATATTGTCTTGGGTTGGAATAATTGACTCACCAGTGCAACTTAGGGGCTGCTTTAGGGCTGGTGATTTTTTTTTATTTAAAAGAAAATTGATTTATTTGATGTTTTTTTAGATATTTGATTTTTTATTTATATTTGTTTTTTTTATTTGTTAAGATGTTTTTCAATCCGTTTTTGCCTCCAAAATGTATTTGTTTTGACACGTTATACAAACCATCGGTCCTTTACAAAAGGAATTATTATTCAGCACCAGCTAGACTGGTCGTAAGATTTACCGACAAGGTAGTTTGGCAGTAACTGCTAGTCCGGTGGTTGGGGGTCCCGCCCGACTGGAGGTAAACATACCACTTTGCTTTCGACTGCCGTTGGGTGAAGACGTGTGCTCGCCTCTGCCTGCCTCCGTCGTGAGATTGTTTCAAGCCTACTTACTTTTCAACCTGTTTCTTAGAATACTAGTGTGAAGTGAATGTAAGTACTCTTATTGTTATTTATTTATTATTTGTGGAATTACATCGCTGTATTGAACATGCAGTCCCACGAATCGGAGAAGTCCTCGTGCCCCCCATCCAACTAGAGACTGTACCCTGGAGTGGGAGGCCGTAAGTGTGGGGCTTTCAGGTCCAGCGATGTGGACCCTCATCCATTGTGTACTAGGTACCGAGGGCGTGAATGCTCTCGGTCCTTAACCTGTGATATTTGTGTCTTGGTCGGAGGAGCAGTGGGAGCGTCGGCTCCTGCGTATGGCGCTCTCCCCTTCGAGGGACGTTTCCCCCTCCGCCTCTTCACTCGATTTGTCGAGTGCAGAGGAAGGAGGGCGACACCCCGACCTGGAGTTGTATTCGGGGACTTCTGTCCGCGCAGGGTGGGATCCTTCCCCCGCTGAGCGAACAGGAACCCCCTCCCCCCCAACCCGACTGTTGCTTCCTCAGGTGTGTCTGCCTTTGTGGGTGGGGATCTTCAGTAGGTGTGGTGCTCGCTGAGCCTTCCGGGCACTCCGAGTATTCAGGGGCTTATCCATCATCTTGCTGCAGCCCCGGCCACTCACGGGATGGAGATGAGGACGACTAAGAGTGTGTCGACACCGGGCTATGCTGCTGCTCCTCACCTAGTTTACCACGGTCACCCCCTCGGCTGCGGTACAAGCTCCGTTGCTGTATGTGTTCTAGAAGGAGCTGGTTCCACCTCCACCTGGTTTTGCTGTCCTCGCTCCTCCCCCTGACTTCGAGTGCCTGAAGAGCTCACCCATGGATCGCCCTTGTTGCCCCTGTTCATGCCTGTGGAAGTGCTGGTGTTCCTGCAGGTCCTTCTGGCCAGGTGGAGTTGGGCCTTGTTGCCACCGCAACTGCCCCAGCTCCAGCCTGGATGGGAGACCTGTCCGCTGTCCTGAGGAAGTAGGCAAAGAAGAGGAGGAAGGTGTTGTCGTCTTCATCCTCTGCCGCCTCTTCCCCTTTGACTTCCATCGCTAAATTTGCACTTTTTATAACTCCATATTTTCAGAAGAGTGGCAGGCAGCGGCTTACAATAATGAACATGAAAAAACATCGTATTTGATAACGTGAAGGGCAGTTTCAAAAGCTGCCTTAGTATCATATTTATGTGTAGAAATAAAAATACCTTTACGTAATACATTTTCATACACATTTTAAACATAAAAAGCATGAACATTTATAAATCGACACATATAAAGATAAATTTCCACTTAATTAACTATATTTTTGGCATAGAACAGCATCAGAGGCATATATTTTACCCTAATACCTATGTAATAACTCTCAATACAATTTTTTAATATCATTTGCATAACCTTTTTAGGCTGAACGGTATTTCTACAAATGTATGAACTTGTTAGACATAACGGCGCTGTTGACCGAAAATTGTGCCGTAAAAATACCTTAAAATGCTCTATTTTTTTAATGAATATTTTTGACGACAACTGTAAAACCGATTCGCCATTGAGCGATTGCGCCGTTAACCGCGGGCCGCTTGTACAATGTTTTTTCTTGAAATAGCTATCAGAATTTACCTTCGGTCCGTTGAGCTGAAGGCTGTTTTTCATTGACTTATTGTAATACCAGAGGAAGATTATTGTTGTTAAAGACAGTAATCAGAACTCCCATATATGATATGCTTATAAATTATACTTAGTAAGTAAGAGAATTATTAAATAACAGAATTGTAAGAAAAATGAAACATACATACATAGTTCAAAGATTCATAACATATCTTGAACAGTAGTATATATAACAGAGAGTAACTTAAGTTTTGCATATCAGTATAACCAGTGTTTTCACTCTTTAAATGGCCATGACTTTAGCAAGCTAAAGTAAGATTGAAGTATATGTTAACCCTTAAACGCCGAATGGACGTATTAAATGTCGAGTCAAAATGTCTCCCATATGCCGAATGGACGTACCATACGTCGACTCAAAAAAGTTTTATTTTAAATTCGCGGAAAAATACTTATAGGCTTACCAGCCAAAAACTTTTGAATCACGCGCCTTGGGGGATGCTGGGAGTTCACGGATCAAGGCGTTGTTTTGTTTACAATCGTTACGCAGGCGCGAATTTCTTTCTTATCGCACTAAAAAGTACAGTGACATCTCAAAAATTATTTTGTCACTTTGACATAATTTTTGCACACCGTTTTAAATTATCCGTTACATGAAGTATTATATATGAAAATGTGCGCAATTTCATTTAAATTACAACAAAAAATACTCATGATTGTAGCTTTTATCAGTTTTGAAATATTTCCATATAAATAACGATAAGTGCCAAAATTTCAACCTTCGGTCAACTTTGACTCTACCGAAATGGTCGAAAAACGCAATTGTAAGCTAAAACGCTTATATTCTAGTAATATTCAACTACAGTAGTACCTCGAGATACGAAATTAATTCGTCCGAGGCGGCCTTCTTATAATGAGTTTTTCGTATCTGGAACACATTTTACATGTAAAATGGCTAATCCGTTCCAAGCCCTCCAAAAACACCCCCATTAAATTTCATGATAAAGCTAAATTGACCTATAAACAATGAAATACTACAACATTTGGACCATTCAATACCTAAATTAAGAATAAAAATCCAAACCTGTAAATAAAGTGTATATTAGTGTACAAGAAATATTATTACTGTAACGTAAAATGTGGAAGCTTACTTTCGAGTGAGGCTATCTCCGAAAGTGGCGGCAGAGAGGAGGAGGAGGACAAACGGCAGATACGTACACTTAACTTTACGAAACACATAAAAAAATGTCAAAAAACAAACTAAACTTTAAAAACACATTAACAAAACTGTAACACTTTACAAAAAACTTAAAATAAAATTTATTTTGTCTTTTTTATTTTACATTTCGTTTTACTTTTATATAGTTTACGTAATTTCAATTTCTTCACCACCGAATGGATGCCAGTCCGTTTACGGAATTTTTCGAACCACCCATGAGAAGCCTTGAACTCTGGGGTTGCCGTTGATGTCCCCCCTCTCCGCCGTCGTCTTTGGCTTGGGCAATCAATCGCCGAAATAGCGCTGGGCCTTCTGGCAGATTGCCGTCTCGGTTATTGTATCGCCATCGATTCTTGTCCTCGATCCATACAAGAAGCAGCCTTTCCATTTCATTATGCACATGGCTCCTCTTGTTGGATAAAATAGTGACGCCCTTGGAAGGTGTAGCTGCTTTGATGGCTTCCTTCTGCTTAAGGATGGTGCCTATCGTTGACGGATTTCGGCCGTATTCCTTAGCGATCACTCAACCGCAAGCCAGCTTCATACTTTTTTATTATCTCCATTTTTGTCTCCATAGAAAGCATTCTCTTCTTTCTGTGAACTTCAGCAACTTTCTTGGGACCCATGACTCTATGTACTGTACGGAATTAAGTTACGTTCTCACAACACGATAAAGTAGCACAACACGACAATATGTACGTACTGCAACGAAATCACTAACGAATTTACGTTACTAAACGAAATTGTTGGAGCGAACGAATGCCGATTGCGTACGGTAAAGTTTCGGGTGCGAAGTGGCCGAGGTAAAGCATGCCAACACGTAGTACGTATGTATGAAGATGCATGATGGGAGGGATGCTGTCCAATTACAGAGAAAGGATTCATGGCTTGGCTAGCATCAGTAACCAATGGGAGAGCAGGAGGATGGTGGCGAGTCTACTATAACTAAGATGGCGGCGTGCGGCGCGAGTTTCAAAATTGTTATTGGGCGAATCTCGGACTTTCAGAAACCTTTCGTATCTTGAAAACTTTTCGTATGTAGAGCAGTAAAATTTTTCGTCTTTGCTTTCGTAACTTGGATTTTTCGTAAGTTGAGCCTTTTGTATCTCAAGGTACTACTGTATTTACCTTCATTTTGCAACAAATTGGAAGTCTCTAGCACAATATTTCGATTTATGGTGAATTTATGAAAAAACTTTTTCCTTACGTCCGCGCAGTAACTCTTCCGAAAAAAATCATACATGCGATTGTGGTAATGTTTGCACCATTTTAAAATTAGCCGTTACATAAAGTTTTATATATGGAAATGTGCGCAATTTCATGCACAATAGTACAACTAAAAACAACCCATGGTTGTAGCTTTTATCAGTTTTGAAATATTTTCATATAAAAAATGATGTGACAAATTTTAACCTTCGGTCAATTTTGACTCTACCGAAATGGTCGAAAAACGCAATTGTAAGCTAAAACTCTTATATTTTAGTAATATTCAATCATTTACCTTCATTTTGTAACAAATTGGAAGTCTCTAGCACAATATTTCGATTTATGGTGAATTTATGAAAAAATAACATTTTCCTTACGTCCGCGCGGTAACTCTTCCGAAAAAATCATACGTGCGATTGTGGTAATGTTTGCATCATTTTAAATTAGCCTTTACATAAAGTTTTATATATGAAAATGGGGTTCAATTTCATGTAGAATACAACAAAAATAATTGAAGGTTGTAGCTTTTCTCATTTTTGAAATATTTGCATATAAATCACGATAAATAGAAAAAAACCACGTTCGGTCAACTTTGACTCTACCGAAATGGCCGAAAAACGCAATTGTAAGCTAAAACTCTTATATTTTAGTAATATTCAATCATTTACCTTCATTTTGCAACAAATTGGAAGTCTCTAGCACAATATTTCAATTTATGGTGAATTTATGAAAAAAACTTTCCTTCCTTCCGCGCTCGGATTCTCGGCCATAATCTCCGAAATGCGTACATCTCATTCTTGGATAAATTTGCTCCGTTTTCATATTAGGCATTTCATAGAGTTTTATATATGAAAATGTGCGCAATTTCATGTAGAATAAAAGGAAAAATATTTGAAGGTTGTAGCTTTTCTAATTTCCAAAATGCATACAAAAATTTTATTTAATAAAAAAATTTTGACATTTGGTCAACTTTAACTCTTCCGAAATGGTTGAAAACTGCAATTGTAAGCTAAAACTCTTACAGTATCGTAATATTCCATCATTTAACTTCATCTTGAAACAAATTCGAAGTATCTATAACAATATTTAGATTTATGGTGAATTTAAAAAAAATATATTTTTTTACGTGTGCGCGTTACGAATTCATGCATCATTTTGTGATAATATTTTCTCTGTGTTGCTTTTATCGTTTTACAATGTGTTATATACCAAAATGATCGCAATTTAGTGTACATTACAACGAAAAAAAAAGTAACTTGTTACCTTTAACCGTTTAGCGCACAGCGCGATTTGAATACAATTATATATGAAATTTCGTTTTTGCGCTATCATATATCGCATTATTTATTTATGATAATGATAATTTTTTTCATTTCTGATGGTTGCATAATAAAATTCAGCCAATGACAAAAAAAGGAGCTAAAAATGAACTCTTAATCTGGAAAACTAAGCGCGCTGTGTTTTTTTGAAAAAAATATTTTTTCCGCTTCCGCGCTCACTCCGAAACACCTCCGGCACACGGGAGACAATTTTTTTTTTACCGCTTCGGCGTTTAAGGGTTAAAAAGGGTTTGCTACTGGTAAATTTTTTCATAGCACGAATATTGTAATTGAATAACAGTAGTCCCTTGTTCATCTGTTTTCACCATATCTGGAAGTTATTATTATCGAGAGGGTCCCCAGCACTACGGCATATGTTACAGATGGTAACAGTGTGCAAAATGTTTTTCAGATTTTGAAGAATGATCTTTTTTCTTATTTGTAATATCATTATTGTGTAGATTTTATTATTAAATTTTTTTGCTATTTATGATGTCATGGTTGTGCCCATTTTCACTAGTAGTAACTGTGCAACAAAATATTGTTCCATGTTTCTAATGTTTCCTATCGTGGTGTTTAGTTTTCCTATTCTGAGATTAAAAAATAAATATTTTACTATAAGCCAATATCAAATTCTGTGAAAGTCTTGAAATATTGCACTGCTGTAGTCCCATCCATTTTTGTTTTAAAAACTGTTGGTCAAGAATAGTCTTGACAAAATACAAGCTACATGAATTGGTAATCATGTAAGATATACAGTTCTTTAGTATGTCAACTTCAGGAAATCTTATTAAATATTAAAATAAATTAACTAGAAAAAAAGCAAAACAATATTTTGAAAAGTGAACTGACAAAGCTACAGTAGTCAGTATGTTGTATCTGCTGAAGCCATGCTACTTCGCTATTTATAGGAAAATAGGATTATTGGAGGGAAGGGAAGAATATGTTAATGACTTTCTTTCAAAAAATTATTTGCTAAAAAGTTTAATTTTCCTAAATTTAATGCATCACGAATACAGTATTAGTATTTAATTTGGTCCAAATATAGTTTTGTGTTTTTTTCTGTATTCCAAAGTCATTTGATTTTGTACTTTGCTCAAAATGACACCAAAACTAATATTTTATTGAGAATTAATTTCTCTAGTGTATAGATAAGTTTGAACAGGTTGGATTTTACTACAAATTACTTTTGGGTTTTCCAGAAATTTTTGAAAGATGAGAAACTTCCTAGTCACAGGTACATGGTGATTATGATTAGTAAACATAATAAAAATTCTAAATTCATGTTTTCCCCTTCAAGAGGGAAAATAGACCAGAACATTTTTATTTGGACACGTACACATGTTTATTGTTTCATCACCCCCAGGATTAGGGTAGATGTAGTACTTCTTGTTTTGTCCATGAAATTTTCATTATATTCTTTTATAATCTGCTGCAAGTTAGTACTTTGTGTTATTATCTTTGAGATTGTCCATTTTGTTTCCGATACGTAATACAAACCCTCGGTCCTTTAACAATAGGAAGGTAACTAGCGGCAGCTGGGACGGTCGTAAGCTTCGAACAAGGGGAGAACGGTAGTTAACTTGCTTGTCCGATCGTGCGCGCGCGCCGCGCCCGCCCCAGAGAGTGAAGAATCACTTTGCTTTCGGCCGCGGGTGTGAAGGACGTGTTCGTCATCGCTCTCTGCCCGCTTCATCGTCGTATGCTTTGTTTATATTGTGTTTTCTACTAATGGTTTGTTTGACTTGAAAATGAAACTGTAAGTACACTGTTTTCATTTTCATTACTTAATTATGAATCAACATGGAGCTATCGCCGTAGAGACGGCGATTTCCGCTCTTTTCATGAATTGAAACCCTTGAATTATGTCTCGGTGACGAGCAGGGCGGGCGCACTCGCGCCGAGTCATGTATTTTGGGCGAAAGTGTGTAATTGAAAGATGTAAGTACTCTTTTTCATTATATTTTTGCCCTGTGCGTTCGTTGCCAAGAGCTTGATTGCGTTCGGCACGAGCCTCTTATTTTGTATGAATAGAATGCAATGAAAGTGGATTCGCAATGCAGTTTTCTTTTCATTTTCATTTATTAATTGCATCAAATTTAATTTGGATCAATTTCCGCTCTTACCCGGGAATTAATCCTTACGATTATTGCTTGTGAAAAGTGAAAATAGCAAGTGCAGTATTGTTCATTTTCAATATATATTTATGATAGCATCATATTATTATGGATCAAGTTTCCGCTCTTACCCGGGAATTGATCTTTCCCCCTTTAAGTTCTATGAAGTGAATCGCAAGTGCAGTATTCTGTTTCATTTTCATATTACTTTTCACTGCTGTGCGGGGGTAGGGAAGCGAAGGTCTGCCAGGAAGTCGTCGGAAAGCTCTCCGCGACTCACTTGGTATCCGATTCTTCGTCTTCTTTCTGCCCCCCCGCTCAGCTTCCTCGTATTTTGTTTTTCAGGTCTTCCTTCCGTTCGGGGTGGGGCATGTCTCCCCCCCTGTGCGTGAGGAACCCTCTTACTAATCTGTCTGTGCTACCGCAGGTGCTACATCCGTGGGAGACGACCTTGGACAGGTATGGGCCACTGCGGCTGTAGGGCGTGCCTAGCATCCACGATCTGCTGCAGCGTCTAGCGAGGTCTGGGGCGGTGACCTTGGAGTGGTCTCCACTACAACCTTCACGGCCGCTTATGCTGCTTCCCCCCCCCCGCTGGTCTACACTCCCCATGCTGTGTCGGTGACGCCGTCTGCCGCTTCTAGGGCGGGTCGCCGCCGTACCGAGGAGGGGTATGCCGCCGCCGCCTGTGTTTTCTTTTCTTCGTGTTGCCTGCCCCAGACTTCCGCTGTTCCAGCAGCTCGCCCCTGGACCGGCCGCCAGTACCAGGTTCCCGCTGGCTGCCGATGATTCTACAGGCGATGGCTAGGCCTGCCGTACCTGTCGCTGATGTGGTTCCCGCTACTGGCTTGGCTGTCCCTTCTGTGTTTACCGCTGCCGCTGTTCCTGCCGCTCCTGAGCTGGTTGCTGTTCCTGTCGCTCCTGGTTCCTGGCCTGTCCATGCCTGGTCCTGCCCATGGTGTGTCTTCCCCAGTCCCAGGTCCTTCCGGACAGGTGCAGTCGGGCTGTGTTGCTTCGGCAATAGGCCCGACTCTGGCCTGGATGGAGGACCTGACGACTGTCCTGCGTGAGCTGACGAAGAAGAGGAAGGTGTCATCTTCGTCTTCGTCTGTTGCTGCCTCTTCCCCTTCGACTTCTAAGGCCCATAAGCCGAAGAAGAAGAAGGCCAGCGGCCGCTCTCGCAGCGACCAGCTGGTAACCGGGTTTTTGTTATATTCCCCCTAAGAAGACTCCTTCGGGAACTTCGAAGGGCTCGTCACACTCCGGTGTGACGGGGGGGTTCTTCTGCTGGTCCTCCTGTTCCTTCGGGAACGGGGCCCGTCTCCCCTTCTGAGAAGAAGAAGAAGACGGGACCAAGGGTGTGCTGGCTACCGCTGGTACACCCTTGCCTGGTCTTGGCAGCTCTGCTGCTAAGCCAGGTACCGGCTCGGTTTCTCGTCCGCGAGAAGTTCCGAGTGTACGTTCTCCTTCGGGTGACCGTGCAGCCAAACAAAGTTAAGACGCCTGAGTTCGCTCAGCGTCATGACCGAGGCACGGAGCAGAAGACTGTCAGAGCCGCTCAGGTGACTCTCGCCAGGCCAGCCGCCGCTCTCCGTAGCGACCAGCCGGTACCTCGGGTGGACGTGACGGTCTCTGACCGGCCACGGGTTGAGGCTGGGAAGAGGTCCCCCAGGTCCCCTCGACTGACGGTACCAGCCTCGGCTGGTAACAGCGGTTTGACGTGCCGCGAGGACGCTCACCCCGGTTCTACACCGCGAAAGTGGGATCTGCTGCAGGTCACCCTGACCGCCGCTCCCACAGGGACCGGGCGGATACGGTGACCAGCAGCAGCTCGTCTGACGCACGGGACCGGGGTCGACGTGCTCAGTCGAGCCGCTCGCCACAGGTGAACGGCACGGCCAGGCCTGCAGATCGATCCCCACCGCGGGTTGGTGATCGGCTGCAGCCCCCACGTACGCTGGTCCTGCCAGCGAGCGGGGGGGGGGGTGGGGGGGGGGGGCGTCAGGTCTGTCTCTCCACTACCTTCAACTTCCTCGGGCTACACCGGGAAGAGCGAGGTAGCTAGGAGTGATCGTGAGAGGTGCGCCGCTCACGATCCCTTCACGACGCCGCACGGGCCAGGTATGGTCTTAGGACCAACCAGGACGTACGCGCAAGTGATTGGAGGCGGCCGTCAGTGGGGGGAGGGGGTAGCGTCAGTTCTGTCTCTCCGATACCTTCAACTTCCTCGGCATACGCCAGGAAGAGCGAGGTATATCGTGAGAGATGCGCCGCTCACGATCCCGTCACGACGCCGCACGTGCCAGGTATGGTCTTAGGACCACCAGGACGTACGCGCAAGTGATTGGAGGCAACCGTCAGGGATCTGTTTGCTGGTCCTTCTTCTGAAGGAGGAGGGTCCTGGGAGCCTGCTCTTGTTGGAGGGACTGGATGGTCCTACTCCTCAAGACGCTGTAACTTCCGAGATTCAGAGTAACTTTGCTCCCAGGTTATTGCACTGATTCGTCAGCACAAACGACCTGGGGGAAGGATCGCCGCTCCCACCAGCAGAAGCCCATGTCTCTGCTCGAGTCGTTTTGGGGCCCGAGAGGGAACCCAAACCGACGGTGGGTTTTGCCGCGATCGGAGCTTGCCGATTCTGTCTTGAACCAGAGTCTCTCGTCTCCGGACAAGAAGGCTCTCTCAGTCTGGCCGGTCGATCAAGCTACTTCCACCTCCTCTACTGCGACAGCGGCGTTTCTACGTGTCTTCGGACACCGTATTTAAATACTCCTTCGGTCCTCCTGAGAGGTTTCGACCTCGACAAGGACTGGAATGAGTCGGAGGACGGTATCGGCTCTCTCCTGTCAAGGATGTTGATCAGCCCCACCCAGACGACGTTCACAGTGGCGGCAGACCCTTACCTACAGTGAGAGTTCGTAACCCTCCTCGGGAAAATGTTTTCTCCTGACGATACGTTTTCCCAGACTCTGAGAGGCCATCGCCGCAAGGCGATGGCTGCTCCTACTCTTCTCCAACTGCTAGTTCCACTGGGAAGGCGAGCGAGTATCCAATTCCTCCCCCATTCCCTCTCTCCTTACGGCTACGAGGGAAAGGGGAGGGATCCTACAGAGATTTCTCTGTAGGATTCCACGTTGGGGACTGCGCTACCGGGGGGGGGACCTTCGGGTCCTACCTGACGTAAGCCCCGGTCGTTGAGGAGGGTTCCTGCCCCATTCTCGATTTCTACGGGAATCGAGAAGGACCACCAGCCGATATCGTTGACGAATTCGGTGGGGGTTTCGCAGAATGCTTAGAATTCTACGGAATTTCTAGCGCATTCAGAGTGTTAGAGTTTCTTACGATCTCCAAACACTTAGGCGAGACCACGGTCCAAAGTGAGCGAGACGGGAATCCCCGATATGTTACACGATAATCGGGAACCTCGCCTATGCTCGAATTCCTGGAATTTCTAGCTATTAGGAAGAAGAATGCTGCTGAAAGAAGACTATCTCACAGTAGGCGACCAACCTGGAATAGAGAAGAACGGACGGGAAATATCCAGTTTGGCTTGAACTATCGTCTTAAGTATTGCTGTTCACCATTGAAGCTTTCCTTCGAGGAAGACTTCTTCACTCTCTTTGATAGAGACCGAAGGTGGTCGATCTCCAATCCTTATTTTGTTTTCTTGAAGGAAAGAATTTAGGATGGAGATCGTTGTTCAGAATCCTACAAATATACTACGTATATTAACCTCGCGACATGATTCTGCTAAGCAGTTGAATGGTCCGAGGGGTAGGCGCATATCCTGGTTATTCTACGGATTGCGACTTAGACGAAAAGTATTCTAATTGAACTACAACTCGGGTTGCCTGCAACCTCCCAGGAGTTTCCAGTTTCAATTTTATATACTTATGGTGTTGTCACAACAACACCATTTAAGCTTTTATATTTACCGAAATTCGTTTCGCATAAATATAATTGCTCGAGCATATCTTTTTATGCTCGGTGTTCTAGCCGAACGCATTCCTTCGTGGAAAGGATTACTTGGCAACTCAGGATGACGAGTCAGCGACAGCTACTGCGTATTGAATTGCCCGAGGCATTTCAGTACCAGCTGCCGCTTTGAGTTGGACGGTTGGTTATGTCTTTCTCACCTGCTTTGATTGAATACCAACCGTATCTCTGCCCAACAATCACGGACTTAAGTGTCTGATTAATGGGGATTCTCGCATACATGAATGACCATCTACTGCTGTGACGCTAGTATTCATCGTCTTCGGTATTGCGAGAATTTTAAACAGAGATATCTATTCGACTCTCATCTTTCTGTTTACCGCACGGTAACAGAATTCTGTAATAGTCTCTTGCTGCATCGTATATCAATATGCGAATGGATTTTTGCGGAATCTGAGTTTGTCCTCAAAATATCTTGTATTCGGAGGTGTGCAATTGTTCATTGTTCCCCCCGGATTAGCAGATGTATTGAAAGACATCGCCTACTCCCACACCTGCCAGATTCTACTTCCAAACGTTCAGCCCATGAGGAGCAGTTCTTCAGGCGGGCACGGAATCCCCTGTGTTTCATTACTGAAGAAATCCCCGCTTTCATTGCACACCCCGGACAGCAATGAAATGGCGGTTAGCGTTTTCAGTCATTTGTAAGCACAGGTTTAGAATCTTGAGATTCCTTCTCTCGATTCAGCTGGAAGACGTAGGTTTGCATTCATTGCCTACCTTCGTCTTCAACGTCACATAGTGTTGTTTCTCCTTAAGCCGAGATTCAACGTCTATGAGATTTTCTTGCCATCAGGGACCTCGGTCTTTTGAAGGCAATTGACTTTCGCCTTTTGAGTTTATGCATTAGAGAATCATCGCCGCGCCGTCCGGCATCGGTGACTAACAACATTTTTATTTTATTTGTTTGGTCTCTCAGCATAACTCTTTAAAGGGCGAAGGTCACGTGACTTACCCGGATGCTTGGACAACTTGCCTCTACTGATTCCGAACCAGTCAGTCGGCAGCTGTCAGATGCGCCCGAGTCAGTTACGAACTATGCTGTGGACTTAGTTCGGTTGTTCCAGAGCAATCATTACTTCGTCTCTTAATAGCTTGTCAGTATGAGTACTGTACATAACCAAAGTCGAGAAGAGGGATAGGTCATATGACTATCCCTTCTTTTCGTCTTAGGTAACTGCATGACTTCTCTTGAGAAGTCAA
This sequence comes from Macrobrachium nipponense, assembly GCF_015104395.2. NCBI lineage: Eukaryota > Metazoa > Arthropoda > Malacostraca > Decapoda > Palaemonidae > Macrobrachium > Macrobrachium nipponense. The sequence continues at coordinate 126,391,016 of NC_061100.1, read as the reverse complement.
GCACAAAGGGATGGGGATTTGTGACGCTCGATTTCGTACGATCTTCGTAGCGAAGACTCAGAACCTTCGGTAACTGACGATTGGTTCGAGTCCTTCACAATACCCTCCCTAATGGACTTCACCGCCTCCGATACGAAGGCTATGCTGCTTTGTCCTGTGAAGGCGCGACGGAGCTGTCTGAAGAAACTCGACACCCAGGATGAGTGTGGACGCCTCTTCATCATTCTCTCGCGTTCCGCAAGAACTTCTCCGTGGCGCAGGTAATGAAGGCAGGCGCCTGGTCCAACCGGACCGCATGCACCTCCTTCTACCTTCGGGATATTGCCCACAGTTCCTTGGATCTTTTTCCTTGGGAACCGTGGTAGTTGCTCAACACGTTGTGTAGTTAACCCAGACCCTCGCAGGCTGAACAGCATCGAGTCCTGGTGTGACCGTAAGAATGGATGAGGAATGAGAGTGTGACTGGCTCCTCTTCCCATTTTTTTTTCTTCCCTCTACCTCTGGGTAGAGGGACACGGTCGTCACCCTGCTGGGTAAGGACGAGATGCAGGTGAGCTACTCAATAGAACACCATCCTATCCCTTTCAGTAGGGATAGGAGTAAATATCCAACCACTTCCTCCAACAAGGGGGAGGAAGTGGATGCCAGATTGAGACAAACCCATCATTTTATGATTGTGTCTTGCAAACAGAAACAAGTTCTTGCTTGCTGGTACGAAGAGATACGCTTGCCTCTCTCTTAGTACTTGGCCCAGAGGTCTGACCATTGATTCCTGCGGTGCACACCCCGATCAATCGGACAGAGGTTTGGATCCCTCCCTTGCTCTTACAACCAGGGAGGCACTCCAGGGTTGGACGAACACCAGTCTGTTCACCAAAAAGACTCAGATTCCTCCCACCAAGAAGTGAGTCTTCCTATTGTTAAAGGACCGAGGGTTTGTATTACGTATCGGGGAACAAATGACAATTTGTCGAAAATTGCATTTTTCCTAACTATACAAACCTGAGGTCCTTTACATATAGTCCCACCTCATGCCACCCTCACTCTGCAACTTTTTGCATGGGCCTAAAGCAAAGTGATTCTTCACCTCTCGGGCGCGGCGGGCGCGCGCACGATCGGACAAGCAGTTAACTACCGTTCTCCCCTTGTTCGAAGCTTACGACCGTCCAGCTGCCGCTAGTTACCTTCCTATTGTTAAAGGACCTTCAGGTTTGTCTAGTAGGAAAATGCAATTTCGACAAATTGTCATATTAGGTAAGTGACATTTAATAGGTTTTAAAAGACAGTTGGACATTTTGTTTTGCATAGAGCATTTGATTAAAGAACTATACGTTAAGTTATTCTCCATGGCATTTTGCTTTTGATATGATCGTAAAGTAAAAATCAAAGCTGTAAATCATATATAAATTGGCCTTTGTGTTTGGTCTAATTAATTTTTTCTTTGCTTATGGCAATATCATTTGAATTTTCTTGTTACTAGTTAAGTGGTCTGGTAAAACTAAGATATACTTAAGTACAGGCAGTCTTTGGTTATCGGGGGGTGGGGGGTTTCCGTTCTCAGCAGGGTGCCGATAACAAAAAAACCAACCCCACTAGCTGAAAAAAACTCGGCGATTTATTGTTGCTGATAACCGGTTAATGGCCCCTCTGTTAGGTACATTATTGGCGCCATAAACTCTGTGCTTATGGCATCATAAATCGCTGATTTTATGGCACTAGACAAGCCCCTTAAAGCCAGATTGCCATTAACAGAGTCCACTGATAACCAGGGAGTGCCTGTATATGAATAGTTTGGGACATCATGTATGCAGTTTTTTTCACAATAATTAATCATTAAAAAAATTAAAAATATTTTTCAGAATAGAACATCCATGTCGATAGAATTTGTTGTTCAGTGTAGATTGTAAAGTAGTAATAACTTTGATAATATCACAGTCTCGTCATGAGGAAAATTTCATAAATGAAAATAGAAGAAATCACTTCCTGTCCTACAAAACTGCTTCATGTCAAGATTTACAATATAAGAAATTCTAGCTTTTCTCTTCTAAGGCTTTATATTAAAATTTGATTTATGCACATCCCTGTTTCTTAGTTCAGAATATTTTAAGTCATCTACTATAATGAACACCAATTCTGCTGTAGCAAGGTTGCCATATGTGATACAGTGAAATGTAAACAGTTTCCAACTGCTGATGCCATGTGCCAACAGCACCCCATCACATTATATCTGTAGGCTATGATCAGCAAAGAGCAGGTCTTCCTCTGTCGCCTGTCATGTTTCTACTGGCAGCAAAATAATTTACAGCTAATTCTTGTCTTCAAATCAAGGTCCTTTTTAAGTAAGAGGTTTTATACTTTTCTATATTTTTTTTATGTCTATTATCATTTGAATTTGAAGCTTTCTTAAAAAATTTTTTTTATATATAATTGCAGAGCACTAGTAATCCACCTTCAGAGGCTGCTGCTGCTGGTGCTCCAACTGTTACTAGTATAACGACGAGTAGTACATCAACACCTTCAACACAGTCCGCACCAAGCTCACAGGCTGCCTCAGCGGGGTGAGTATTTAAGGAATTTTCAAGTTTTCAGAGCATTCTGCTGCAGTATGCCAAGGCATTGCTACGGGTACCTGGAGTATCCAGTTCCCACCCGCCAAGGTGTTCCTGTCTTTAGCATTTCCTCTTTCACCCTTGCTATGTTTGAGTTTCTACCCCTCATTTAACCCCTTCTTTACCGGGTGGGTGGGTGAGCAGAAAATTGTTTAAAACATTTTAGTGTTCGTCTGCCCCCCTGAAAAAAAAACTCAATTCTCTCGGTAGTGGATAGTGATCGGGAGTTTGGAGGGGTGGCCCATCGTAAAAAATATTTGCCAAAAATACACTAATCAAGACAGGGGCTAATTGAAAAAATTATCAGGTATTATTAGCACTATAATAACGCATATTCTCTGTTAGTTTTATCATCCTACAGGGAAAATAAATGATTTTATGAAAAAAAATGTGAAACTCAGTGTCCCTTGTACAAGGGACACTGGTGGTCGATGAGAAAACTTACGGTCTTGAATAGAAATTCGGTCTTACAGAATGTTGGTATATTGCACCTGGAACATGCCACTAAGTAAAGGATTATCAAAATAGAACAATAAATAAGCACGTAATAACAAAAAAAAAGAGCAAAAACTAAAGCGAAAGCCCCGCCAATAAATATGGAAATCGCAAATTTTATAGTATATCTTTCAAAATTGGGGCGATGTCATTTTCTACGTTTTCTAAGATTAGTTTCATCACAGAAAACAACTTTAGGGGCATTAGGGGTATCTAAACTAATTTTTCAAGTTTCTTGTCCTCAGAAAAAAATTGCTTTTTTGCTTTTTCTCTGGTTTGGTTTTTTTATATATAAAGTTACTATAAGGCTTTATTTCTACCTTCATTTATCTGGTGTTCATATCTTTTATTTGTAAAATGTAATAAGTGAATATATAAATAAATACAGTAAATGATGATACAACTGGTTTTTTACTTGGGTAGAAGTTATTACATGTTTACGCTTGTCTGGTTTTTGTGATTTTTTGTTGAGACGCAGTTCATCTGTCACCTACACACTACTATAAGCAGTAATAATACTATTTTTTGGGTTCATTCATACGTCTGGCATCGTGTCATACTGTTATTTTGCTCCAAACTCTTCAAACCGAAATTACAGAATGATTGGAAGTCCCTATCTGAAAAGAGGAGTTTTGGTGGTACTATGCGTACCACCTTTATGCACCCGGTGCGGTATAGTAGACTTCAATGGTGGTACCCACCTACCTCCAAACAAACTTTCGGTAATGAAGAGGTTAAGGAAACAGAATTTGGCTGAGCGAGAGTACTTGAAGAATAGGACTTACACATAGTTTTAAGAAAGAAGAAATTGCGGATTTCATTTTCTTGCATCTTTTCAATACTTGCATCCACTTTTTAGTGGTACGATTTACCTCCGTTCCCATTTCCTTTCTTCCACATTGCTGTCCAACAACTACTACGGCTCCCTCTTTTTCACTGTTTTAAGCGCTGCGTGACTGAAAATTCCCCCATGCTTGGCTTATAGCCTGATTTGCTTAACTCAAACCAACTTTCCAGACTCTCTTCCTTCAACTACCCAGTTAGTAATAAAGGTTATATTCTAGTACTTTGTGAAAATGTTACTTTTATCTTGACTATTGAGCCCCTCTGCGATTTGCCATTGCCTACTAACAGTTAGTTTTTCGTGTGAATGTCCAAATATAATTTATAACAAATTTTGAGGTCTGGAAACAATTTATGTCAGGAGCTTATTATAAAGTTTTTATTGTGTAATTTAATGACTTTGAAATATTGATAAGACAAATACTCCTGGTCAGCCCTGTGAGAGCTAAATAAATTAGTGTAATTTTGTTGTTGAAAAAAAACTTGTCATTATTAACAAATAAATAGTTTTACTGCCAAGTAGTCTGTTAAGTATGCTCTAATTGTTGTACCTGCCTGTTCCTTCCACTTCAAAAATATTCAAGAGTCTAATGCATAGCTTTTAATTGCTTGCTTGCTTAAGGAGATTGGCTGGCTGAGCAAAAACATGAAATTGAAAAAATTCATATAGACAAAGTGTTTTATCACTTTAAGGTAGTTTCATCATACTAATGTTTTTTTTATTTTTCTTTTCAAAAATGCAACTTTGTTCATATGCAGAACAAACCTTCGGTCTTAACAATAGGATAATCTAGTGCGGGCTGGAAACCGGTTAAAAACAATCAAATATGGTGAAGCAAGGAATCCGTGTCATCTTGCAACCCATACATATACGAGGTGGAAGCTGGTCACCAACCAAGCTTGGGACCTCCTGACACATC
>NC_061100.1:126367672-126385649 GCF_015104395.2 Macrobrachium nipponense | reverse complement strand
CCTGACACATCAATCTTTCTTTGATCGCTTTAGAGAGTAGCTGCATTATGCTCTCCTTCCCAAGCCGATTGCTTTGTTTGCTTATTTCTTGGTTTTTAGTGTGTTTGTGTTTGTCCTTTGTTTGTCCTTTGATCAAGGATTCCTCCAAGAGTTCCAAGCCCATCAACATGTGTCCACGCATTCAGAGATTTCCGTGTTCCAGGCTTTTGGCATCTGTTACAAATCCCGATTCAACTTGCAGGAGGTGCCATGCGAATTTTTATATTATCTCTAATCCATGTCCAGAATGTCAGGCCTATATCTTAGTGGAAGGCTTTTTATAAGGGGAGGAAACACTGAGGGGTGTCGTCTTGCTTGTCTTGGGAAGGTTTGTGCCTCCCCAACCGGACATTTCGGCAGTGTCTTCCAGTTGTTTTTCCTCCTGCATCTTTTGTTCCTGTGTCTGTCCTGTCCTTTTCTTCAATTCCTCTTTGATTTCTCTGTGGAAGTATCAAGCAATGCAGAGAAGAGTTTTATGTTTAACCCTTACTGGATGGGTAAATATATCGATGTGCAGCTCCTCAGGCCGGGTAAACTTTGAGGTTGATCAATTTACGAAAAAAAGCACAGTGGAAAGAGGAAGATATGCAAATACACATGGTGAAAGAAAAAAAAATTCTAAAAAGTTGTCCTTACCCTCTACAAGAAGTTAAAAATGGCTATTTACAACTCATATGTTTTTTCTAATAAATAATTTTATTTTGTTTTGTAAAATTACAATTACAGCTCGCACAATATCAAAGCAGATAAGAAATAAAAACAGTTGACAAATTTTTGCATATTTGTTGAAAATTATTTACGTAAATTTACTCACCACGAAGATTAAGTAACTTTTTTATTTGTACATGTGTTTTATAATATTTCTTTGCACTTTTCTTTGCAAAATTAATTCATAACCAACATACTATTGCAAAAGACAAGAACTAAAACCAACAGCAGCGATTTGGTATATTTATGAGCAAATTTACAAAAAGACATCTCATGAGGCAGAGAGGCACTACATTCCCCCTTGAAGTCAAAATCACTACTAAGCTTGCATGAGCCGCCTAGTCTTGATTTTTGCTATAGTAAAAGTTGCCATTAGTAAATTCATGGGCTCCCGTTGTTTCAGATTTGGATTCCAACAAGAGGGCGGCAGGTTGGTCTTCCTAGGCCTATGGGGTTCACCCTCTTTGGATGGTTTGCTGTTGCATTTCTTGTCTGCTTGCCATCTGCCCCCATTCCCATTGGCAATCCCTCTACCTCCTGGCCTACAGTACTTTGGTATGCATGTGATACCTTCAAGCAGGCCAGAGCCATCAACAATGTTGCCGCTTATCTTTCAGCTAGTGAGGCTATTGGCTTGTGCTGCCATGCCCAATGTCGTGACGTCACTCCCAGATTCCGCTCAGCTTATGATGTCAACTACGGTGTTGGTTCTCCCTCCATCTCAGTCTGTGACATCATTACTATCCACGTCTCTGTCATCTGCTCAGCCTCTCTCGGAGACGTTCTTTCAGGCGATGTTTGAGAAACTGGACTCCATTCTTCATGAGAGATATGCAATTCCCCCTACAAAGAGACGTCATAGAAGGAGAGAGCCTTCCCTTTCTTCCTCTCTTCTCAGCAAGAAGTGTCGAAATAGGAGAGAACCTTCCCCCCACTCCATTTCCTTCTACTCTTACAAGAGTCAGGCAGTGGAAGTTTCAGGACTTTGTTGTTTCTTTTTCCGACAATTAGAGTGAGTGTATTGCCATTTTCTCTACACGGACATGTCTCTCCATTGCATGTACACATAAGTGTTTCAGTTTGTGATGGCTCCCCATCTCCACAGCCTACTAGAGTTCGCTGTAAGGATGATAAGAGCCCCGATCCCGATCAAGAGTTCGAAGTTGTCCTCCACTCAGATGTAGCCTGCACCTGTGATTTCTCATAATGAATGTGTGGGTGACGATTGAGGACGTGAGATGTTTTGGTTCCGTGGACGTGCATCTCGGCCTTCTTCTCCCAAGACGACTAGACATTCCTAAGTCTCCTTTCCCTCAAGTTCCCAGTATCATTGTTTTCCATATAGAGATATTAGGTCAGTCTCCTCCCTCAAGATATTCTCGTGCTTGCCGGTCCTTATCCCGCGACCGAACAAGTGCATTCACACGGGCATGTATGTGAGTCATCTCACGGCCATGTACGTAATTCATCTCGGGACCGGGTATGTGAGTCTTTGGGTGAACTTGTATGTGGTACATCGCACAATAGTGCTCATAATTTCCCTCAAGGCAATGTTCACGATGCATCTTCTGGCTATGTTATTGAGCCTGCTTGCTCAGAGGCTTCAGTGGTTCAGAATACCAATTCTTCCAATGGGAAACGTGATGCCCAGCTCTGTAGGGAGACCTCTTCAGTGGCTTTAGAGAAGAACAAGGTTCTTTCTAGACCTTCCTCCTCATGTTGCCCTTCTTTGCTTGAGCCAGGGGAAGGGGAGAGCAACAAGTTTGTCTTCTTTTTCGGAGGTTGTTGATCTCATTTGTGAGTTAAGTAATCTGGAAAGGAGGACACAGACTCAATCTTCGATGACCCCTACTGGCATATAAGCTTTGCTCGGCCCAAAGAAGGATTCTAGAGCTTTGTTTGAATTCCCCGAAGCGTAGTCTATTTTGAAGCATATTGATGACCTGATCTCAGATAGGGGGAGCTCCTTCGATCCAGTAGGTCATCTAAGTTTCTCTCTCCTCCTCCCCTGTGGCATAGGAAATATTCCACTGACATTGTTCAGCTGATGCTACGCCACCGTAATCCTGATGTGATCCGTCTTCAGCCTGCACTAACTGGACCAAAGAAGGTTTTCGTAATAAGGACTTCCTAGAGTCGCAGTTTCTTTTCCCAAGAACACTGGATGCAATTGACCGTAGGCGTGTGATACTAAAGATAAACTAGTCCAGCAGGCAGTATCAAATTTAGCGACTCATTCTCATCCTCCACCTCCACCTCCACCTCCACCTCCACCTCCACCTCCACCTCCACCTCAACAGCAAGCTAGACAGTCTCCCCACAGGCAGCAAACCAAGCATGCATCTTCTGTGAGGACATCTCAGCCTTGGGTCAAGACGACGACAATGCCCATTTCAGTCTTGCCCCTACAAGTCAGGTAGGGGCACCAGAGGAGGGCAGAGGTTGTTGTCGATAGAGGACACCTCTCCCTTCCCGGTGCCAAGGATCGGGGAATTCCTGACGGTCCATTGTGCCAAATGGCAATTGCACGGAGCGGAGAAGTGGGTAGTAGATGTCCTTCGGGTCAGATATCTCCTACTTTTCGACTTTGATCCCCTTCTCTCAGACAAACCCCTCCTCCACCTGAAGTTCCTAGCTCTTCAGGGCAAAATTTTAAAGATGGTCCTAGCTCTTCAGGGCAAAATTTTAAAGATGGTCCTAGCTCTTCAGGGCAAAATTTTAAAGATGGTAAACAAGAAGTACATCATCCTTCACTGGGGTTTTACATTTGCATCTTCCTGGTTCCAAAATCCATGGGTGATTGGAGGCCAGTGATAGATCTTTCCACACTGAACCTATTCGTCAGGAAGATGAGGTTCAGGTTGGTGACGTCCTGGACAGTTCTGGCAGCAGTAAAGGAGAATGACTTTATGCTGCCGGTAGACTTGAAGGATGCTTACTTCCAGATCCCAAGTCACCCTTCTTCCAGGAAGTTCCTTCGCTTCAGTCTCGGAGAGTAGGTCTTCCAGTTCAAGATCCTTTGCTTTGGAGAAGTCCAGTCTGGTCCCCAGCCAGAGGATTCTGTATCTGGGTATGACCTTAGATATGGTAACATCGAGGGTTACAGAAGTTCAAGACGGTGGCACAGTCCTTCCTGTCAAAAACCGAACAACCAGCTCACCATTGGCAGGTCCTTCTAGGTATCTTGACATTCCTAGAAAAGCTGGTCCTTCATGGTTGACTCCACCTACTTTCTCTTCAATGAAGGTTAAAGGAGTTATTGTCCTCGGCAGGCAGTTTCCTCAACAGCAAGTACCCCCTTCAGATCAGGTGAGAAGAGACCTGAATTGGTGGTTGGACAATCAATCTTACGATAGGAATCCCTCTACTTTCTCCGCATCCAGATTAGTATCTCCTTTTTACGGATGTGTCCATAAATGGTTGGGCCACTCATCTCTAGGACCTTCTGACTTAGGGTGTTTGGAGTGCTGAGGACAGGAAGCTTCACATCAATTGTCTTAGAGCTAAAAGCAGCCTTTCTGGGACTCAAGAAGTTCCGGGAGAAGGTAGAAGGATGCTCAGTTGCTCTGATGTCGGACACCACCACAGTAGTAGCCTACGTCAACAAACGGAGGGCTAGTGTCTTGCCAACTCGAACTCATAGCTAGATACATTCCAGGCAAGAGAAATGTAGTGGCTGACAAATTGAGTCAACAGAACCAAATCCTTGGCACAGAATGGTCTGCATCAGGACACTGCGAACAGGCTATTTCTTCTTTTGGGGAAGACCCATGTTAGATCTCTGTGCAACTTGCTTCAACAGCAAGTTGGTCTAAATCTCGTTAGTCCCGGATCCTTTGTTTCTAGCAGAGGATGCCCTTCAGCATCCTTGGGACAATCTCAAAGTATACGCCTTCCCTCCAGTCTCAAGCAGAGTGGTTCTCACTGAGTGGAAGTGGGCCATGTGTCCGATTATGTCAAGAAGTTTTCGTTGGCAGTCTTATCAGGGCAAGTGGGGAGTCTGTGATTGGTGTCGTCAAAGGGGTTTCTCTCCACTCTGAATATCTGTTCATTGTATAGCAGACTTCTTCATCTTCCTCATTGTTGAGAAAGGCTGTGGTTTAGGAGTTTCGAGGAATCCTGGCCACCAAAAGAGCTCAAACCTCCAACTTACCATCTGTCCCTTGTCCTTGGAAGTCTCACTTGAGCTCCATTCGAGCCCTTCGATTGTCAGACAGGAATCTGACTCTTAAAACAGTTTTCCTGCTGGGCTTGGTGTCCTCAAAAAAAGTTGAACTTAATGGCCTGAGTTGTGATGTGAAACACACTAGGATGGGGTCTGTGGCCTTTGAATTTGTCCCAGAATTTGTGGCCAAAACTCAGAATCCCTTTGTGCATGATTACAGGTTTGCCTCATTCTCAATTCCCTCACTGAATGACTTTATGGACGGTGACCCGCAGGAACTATGGCTTTGTCCCTTCAGGGCTCTGGGCTGCTATCTTAAAAGGACTCATCATCTGAGGCCTAGGTGTCAAAGACTTTTTGTCAGTACGTGCCACATCAGGAAGGAAGTTTCCTCCTGGCTACATGAGGTGATAACTCGGGCTTATTCCTCGCTCCTTTGTTCTGTCACGGAGACTGTATACCCTACGGTTTTAAGATCATGTCTGTTCATAGAATTTTGAATACTGGTTCTTGGCTACATCAGACCAGGTTCACTTCCTTTAATTTGAAGTGTATTACCTACAGGTCCCTGGACACATTGTGTAGCTCATGTGGGCAATTTGTATCTTACCTAAGATGTTTGTGTGGAAGAGAAAATGAGTGACTAGGCTAGGCTGGTCTCTTTTCCTTTATTCCGTTTTCCTTCTAGCAGGTCAAAAAATAGACACATCATACGCTGGAACTGGTCTGATACAGGTGAGTCTGGCAGTGGATAATTTCTAGCTCCAAGCTGGATCCAGTTAAAAAGCAGAAGAAAGCAAGGAATCTTGTGATATTTGGCGACGCATGCGTAGATCGTGTGAAGAGTGGTCAAGGACCACGCACCTATGCCACTGCGTCCAAGTCTTTTCCAACTCAGGATGTCTTTACCAATAGAGGGGCGGCTAGAGGCAAGCAGTATAATGTTAAGACCTCAGGTTTGTAGCTATGAAAAATACAAATTGTCTTAGAAAATTTGTCATTGTTGATACACGAACAAACCTGTATTAACAGTAGGATAGACTCATACTTGGAGGGAGGTACAAGACATCCTAAACAGGCCCGGGGCCTACCCACCAGTCCAGCTTCCAGAAGAAATGACTTCTAGAGAGGGACTGAAGCCTGTTGAGAAGCTAGATAAATTTATATCTAACCACTCAGACCCTGAGTGATGTACGATATATGGGAGAATCATTGTGTAGGGAACCAAAGAGAAACTTTGACTGTCCAATAGCAAACCAATACACCAGGGTTTGTACTACTCCCAACTCCTTGCCAAGGAGTGGAGCATATGCTACCGAAAAGAGGATTTGATATTTGTATATAAAGCGACCACACTATCAGTATGACTACCTTACTCGCCTGTTTCAAACCCACCCAGCGAATGACGTGTCTATTCCTTAACTCTCCCAAAGGAAGAAGGAAAGGTACAGGAGAAAGAAGGAGACCAGCCAACTCACTCATTCTCTCATCCACACAATCATCTTAGGTAAGATACAAAAGTGCCCTGTTAAGGGCAACTTTGAGTTACACAATCTGTTGGGCAGCCACCACAGGACCCAGGGAAAATGTGTCCGTAGATCTGTGGGCAACACCTACCCTCTTCGAAGATGCCAAGGCCAGTAGGAAAACTGTCTTGAGCGTCAAGTTCCTGTCAGATGAGCAATGCAAGGGCTCATATGGACTCTTAGTGAAGCTCTTGAGAACCAAGAAAACATCCCACATCGTAGACTTGAGCTCCCTAGGAGAACTCAACTGCTCAAACCCCTTAACTAGCAAGGAAAGTTCCCAGGAAGAGGAGATGTCGACACCAAACTCAGGGCAGAAACAGACAAATGTTTCTCGTCTCTGAGGAAGTTTAAAAAGTCTGCTATTCGCTGAATAGAGGTTGTGAGTAGAGAAAAACCCCGTTTACGACGCCAATCACAGTAGATCGCCCATTTGCCTTGGTAAACTGCGGAGGTTGACTTTCTGAGACTGCTGGACATATGCCCTGCTGTTCTCTGAGAAAAGCCTCTCGCTCAGAGGAGTTAATTGATACCCTCCAACTGTGAGGAGACAGGGATTCTACTGAATGGTGGAACCTTTCTGCATGGGGCTGACACAGGAGATGTTGCCAAGGGGGAATTTCCCTTGGAACTTCTGACAACAACGACAGCAGATCTGGGAACCATTCCGCCTGAGGGCACAGAGGGGCTACCAAGTCATCCTGAGACCCCAGTGAACTCATTAGCCTGTCAGAACTAGACGGATCAAACAAAATGGTGGGAAGGCATACACCTCCAGGTTGTCCCAGAGATGTTGGAATGTGTCCTCTGCTAACACTAAAGGATTTGGGACCACAACAGAATATTTCCAGCTTCCTTGCAAAAAGGTCCAGCATGGTTCCCCCCCCAAACCTGGAAGAGCTTGTCTGCTACCACTTGATGAAGGGACCAGGGACCACTCTGTGCCAAGGATCTGATCCCGAGGACTAAGTTTGTCTGTGACCACATTCCGTTTGCCTGGGAATATAGCTGGCTAAAAGCTCTACCGAATTGCTGACCACCCACTGGTGAATATCGACGGTCAAGGCGTGAAGTTGACGAGAAACCAGGCCTCCCTGCTTGTTCACATAGGCTACCACCATGGTGTTGTCCGACATGAGAACGACAGAATGACCTCCTACCTTCTCCCAAAACTCCTTCATACCCAGGAAGGCTGCCTTCAACTCCAAGACATTGATATGTTGCTGTTTTTCCTCCAAATGCCTGAAGCGATAAGGCTGCCTAATTGAGCCCCCAACCTGCGAGGGAGGGATCTGAGAACAGAAGGAAGTCCAGTGGAAGAGAACACAGAGGAACACCCTTCGAAAGATTCTGGTCATCCAACCACCAACAAAGCTCTTCTCTCATCCTATTGTTAGGACCTCAGGTTTGTAGCTATGAAAAATACAAATTGTCATAGAAAATTTGTCATATTTGCTATGTTCCTATACAATAGACAAATTTACTTCTCAGTAGCATATGCTGCTCCTCCTAGCAAGGGAGTGGGGAGTAGAGACAGATCCCTGTGGCTTGAAAGGTTTGTTACTGGAACAGACAGTTCTCCTTATCTTCCAAGATTGCAATGTATCTGGCCATACAACATTGTACTAAACCCAGCAGACTGAGTTTTTTGGTATTCATCTACCTATTCTGTCACAGGCTATGACCACCTCCTTTAGAACTCTTTCTTCTGAGAAGGGTAGTCTGGGGTGCTGAACTTCCAGCTGGCTCAGTGTACTACTACCTCCCTCCTAGTATAAGTCTATCCTATTGTTAAGACCGAACGCTTGTTTTGCGTATGAACAAATGGCAAATTGTTGATCAGTTTACATTTTTCATAGCTTACAAACTTAAGGAAGTCTTAACGTCATACTGCCCTCTTGTAGCCACCTTTGTTTTATACTTGGTTGGAAGAAAGACTGGTGCGTCACAAGGTCCCAAGCTTGGTCGATGGCAAATTTCCACCTCGTAATGTATGGGTTGCCAGATGCCACAGATTCCTTGCATTACAATCTTCGATTGTTTTTAACCAGTTTCCAGCTGGTGCTGGAAGATTATCCTATTGTTAAGACCTCAGGTTTGTAAGCTATGAAAAATGCAAATTGATTAAAATTTTGCCATATTGTCATTTTGTAGAAGAAATATACCACATAGTACTCATAAGCAAGTTGCAGTGTGTAACAAGAAAAAATGAAAGTTTGGTACACATTCTCAAAATAATATGTGTAAGGATTATCACCTATGATTGAATATGGAAAGTTGTTAAGTTTTTGTTAATAATACCCAAAATAAAAAATTTAAAGGCTTGATATGTTAATTATATCTTAGTGTTTGTGTTAAATGCAGGTCAAGACTTTGAAATGCCATATCTGAAAACAAGTTATTTGCTTTTCAGAACACTTCTTCATTATTATTTGATTTTACTAATTTCAGTGAAATTCCATATATAACATGGCAAGACCTGTGAAAAAGACTTTTCACACTTTTCATATCTTAAAATAGTTTAGAAGTTGTAACCAGCCCGAGAAGAGTCTACTTGAGACTCAGAGGTCTGGAAAAACTAACCCCTATTAATAATAATAATTTAATTTTTGTTTATGGAGGAAATTTTTAGATGTAAAATAAATAAAATTCATATTTTGTAAATAAAATAGCCTTTACTAAAAAAAGAAAAGAATCTATGGTCTCTTATTTATGGCATGTATTTCATGGAGTCAACAATCAGCAAAGGGGAAGAGGCATTTTGAAAATTGAAAAAAGTTTATGGCATCTGGAGGGTCATTGACTTGATTTTCATGGGTAAATGTGATGCCCTTAATGAGTTAAAAATTTCTTGCTTATAGATAAAAAAAAAAAAAAAAAAAAATGAACAATAGCCAGCCAATACTTTTAAGGGATGCATCAATGCTACAAGGTCCCATTTCAAAGCATTTCAGGATTTTGAACTCAAGGTTGAAGGGATTTGCTTCATATTTTAAATGCACAATTAAGTACTGATACCCAAACCTTCAGCCTCTTAAGTTTATTTAATGAAACACGTGTTTCTAATACTTATATTGACCCTTATGAAATAGGATTTACCTTAGATATTGAAATAAAAATGAATCATTGCTGATTTTTAACTAAAGATTATGATAAAACGGAATCATATGATTTTTATTACAGCCCTCTTAATGTCGATAGATTATAAAGTATGATATTGGTTAATTTTTTGTACTGATTTCAGTACTGTAATGTTTTAGTCCTCTTAAGGTTGATAGATTATAAAGTAACCAGTATATTTATCATGGTCATTATTAAGAGGGCAGCTGGTAAATGAATGGTGGAAATTGGAAAAAAAATTTTATGTTTGGTTTAAGGCAGTATGAATATAAAGTATCACATCAAAATTACATTGGTTTTGGAGTATGGCAATGTTCATTATTCTAGGGATGGGGTGAATTAGCCATATCCCAATAATTAAAGATTTTCACCCCTAAACTCATCAGCCCCCTTATTATTGTTAGGGGTTTTTTCTGTGGGATAGAAAGAGCTGTATGTATGAATGAACCCTTTCGCCGCACAGGACTTCTCCCCTCGTTCATGAAAAGGTCTCGCCTATAGTGTGAGACTTGCCTTCTTGGTATTAAATTTTCTGGTTCTAATTCTGCAGCTTGTAAAAGATTTGCTCTTTTCCTTGTCAATTTAAAAGCCCTTGTTTATTCTTTGGTGAGAAATGGTAACATTTGATTTCCATTATACAGGATAGCTTCAGGACTGATAGACCTTGAGTAGATGGGAGCTCTTTCTGATGATAGATTACAGAGGTTTTTAAATTGAAATAACTGTGACATAGTGGACCTGAACTGTCTGGTAGTTTTGATAGTGAATATGATGTTTGTGATATAGACAATCCTGCCTTACATGATTTTATGATTTTGTCTAACGAAGGAAGGAGGTAGAGGAGTTGCCTAGCACCAGCAGTGGTGTAAGTAAGAAAAGAAAACTTATGCATAAAATGAGTGGAAGAGCATTGCATATTCAGTAGGTGAAATTCAGTGCTTTCAGACTTCAATTTTTGGTAACAATTACATTGGTATAAGTGAACGTTTGATTTCTTTTTGACCATATAGTTACAGTAACTAACAAGAATGCCAAGAATTTTCCCAGCAAGACTTGAATGGAGTTGAGTTGACATTACAAATAATGATTTTTGACAAAAATGTTATTGCCTTGGAGATTCTTTACTGAATTTATTGACAAGCCCACTTTAAACGTTTATTGGTCATCAGATGATTGTGAGGCGATGCCAGTTTTTCCAGATACTGTGAAGCTAGATAGTTTTTGTGATACATTATGTTTCTTACGTTTTAGAAGTGAATCTGAAGACTTCTAGAAATGATTGCTAACAAAAACTGGCCACATCCTAAAGCTACTGGAAACCCCATTCAATGATAAAATCCCTCCTTCAAGGAATCTAAGTTTAGATGGATCTTGACTTGCGTAAAGGGAGGTTAGTGTTTTGTTGTTATGTAAAGGGCAAACATTCAAGGTTTGGAAAAAAATTCAAACTGGTTGATGAATTTGTTGCTACTTTACAGTCCCGATTATACACAGGGAAAATGGAGACTTGACTTCCAAATTTGAGGATGTGAATGAGAACTTGATGCAAGATAACTGTTACACATCATCCAAACTTTATCAGTTTTTAAGAGATGCTAAAGGCACTTATTTGATGTAGTATGAGCCAAAAAGGTGTTGAAACTGGAAAGGCAAAAAGACAGTAATAGGCTAGCAGTGGAGGGGTAATCCATTTCATCCTGTATGGTCATAGTCTTCATCCATGTGCCCTCATATCTTATAAAAATTTGCATATTTGCTAATGTGTTTGTCATTACATGAGTATTTTGCTAAGTATATTCTAGTCAAATTTTTAGTTTGTAGATCAAATATTTGAAGTTATATCTGAGGGGACAAATGAAAAGTGAGATAGAAAGTAATGAAATTGGGTACCAAATGAAGGTTATGAAAAATTTTTTTTACCCTACAATGTGTCACATTAGGTAAAATTTAGATGCTATACCCAATTACAGGGTAAAGATTGACAATTTGGACATGCAAGCTTATTGAATAATTGTTACATACTAAGTTTAACTTTTTAGTCTGTAAATTATGTAAAATGTAGTTTTACATAACCAATCATGTATTATGTAAAAACAACTTGGTATTGTGTTTTTGCTCTTCAGTTGTTGTTTTGGTTTTTCAAGTACATTAAGGTATTTTGATGCACATTTATTTATTAATTTTGTAGCTTCAGATTGAATTTGTATATTTCTGATAAGTTAAAATATGTGATTTAATCAAAGATTAGGCCAGCTCTATAAAAATTTTACTAATTTTAATTTTTTGGGTTATACTTGACAAAGTTCAACAGTGGATTTGTGTTTGATGATTTGACATAATATACGGCAGTTTGGAAATAGTCATTTGTACCCTTTATTGAGGTAGTCATTTGTACCCTTTATTTTTCATTTGGATTTTTTTTAAAAAGCTTTAAAGTGAGATGACAGAAAGGTAAATTTACTCTTTTCACATCTCAGGCTTTGGAACAGAGGACTTTTGAAAGCCAGATAACTGAAATTTCAATGAGATTTATGACCATTTTTCTTTTTTTCTTTTTCAGAAGTGTTGGAAGCGCAGAGTCTTTATTAGTTATGGGTGAAGAATTTAACCGTATGGTAGAAAACATAATGGAAATGGGCTACGAGAGGTCTTTGGTAAGTTCTGGAAACAAATTTTGTTTTTCTATTTTCTGTCTCATCAAGTGCATGTAATTATATCTGAATAGGAAATTGTATGAGAGACAGTAAAAAAAATTTGCATGGGACCTACTGCAGGTTGAATGGGGATCTTTAACAGAAGCAGCCAAAAACCTAGAACATGGAAATCCCCAGCAGCAGACTGAAAAATTTAACCCTAAAGAGCCTGGCTAAAAAATCAATATGCAGCACCCCAGATCTTGCAAACTTTAAGGTCGGTCAAAAATGGGAGGGGGGGGGGGGGGGGATAATAAATGGAAAGAGGAAGACATGCAAATGCCACATGGTGTCAGAAAAAGAATTGAAGAAAAGTTCTTTCTCCTTCCTTCCATGAGAAGTTGATAATGATTATTTGCAAAACCTTGTGAGGCCTCTTTTACAAGACGATAGTAAATTTGACCAAGTAATACATGTTTGTTCATACGCAGAACAAACCTTCAGTCTTAACAATAGGATGATCTAGTGCCAGCTGGAAACCGGTTAAAAACAATCAAAGAATGCAAAGCAAGGAAACTGTGGCATTACATCTGGCAACCCATATGTATACGAGGTGGAAGCTGGCCACCGACCAAGCTTAGGACCTTGTGACACATCGATCTTCCTTTGACCGACTTGGAGAGTAGTCACATTGCGCTCTCCTTCCCAAGCCGGCTGCTTTGTTTGCCTGTTATTTGTGTGTGTGTGTGTGTGTCTCTGTTTGTCTCTCTGTCCTTTTATCATGGATTCTGCCAAGATTTCCAAGCCCTGTCAACGTATTTGTCCGGGAATGTAGGGATTTCCGTGTTCTAGGTTTATGGCTGCTGCTGTTACAGATCCCCATTCAACCTGCAGTAGGTGGCATGCAAATTTTTGTACTGTTTCTAATCTGTGCCCTGAATGTCGTTACTGGCCTATATATCTGTGGAACACTCTACAAAAAGAGGGATCAACGTAAGGTGTAACTTGTTTGTCTTGGGAAGGTTTTTCGCTTCCCCGAGCGGACATTTCAGTGTCTCCTTCCAGAAGTTTTCCTCCTGCATTTTTGGCTCACTTGTCCCTTTACTTTTCTAACATTGATTCGTCTTTGGAAGTATCAGACAGTACATGAGATAGTTTTATGTTGAATGAGGCCCCTTTCTCTTGTGGGAGTCATCACACTCCCTCAGGGGAGGAGGCTTTCCCTCCAGCTTCCTTTTTTTCAGATTTGGAGTCCAACAAAATGCAGCGGTTTAGGCGTCCCTAGGCCTATGGGTTCTCCCTCTTTGAATGCTTTGCTGGCGCATTTTTTGTCTGCTCATCAGCCTCCCCCATTCCCATTGGCATTCCCCGCTCCTCCGGCCTACACTACTTAGGTACGCGAGTGATGCCTTCAAGCGGGCTAATGCCATCAACAACGTCATCTGCTGGGTTGTCGTTTATCTGCCCACCAGTGAGGCCATTGGCTTGTGCTGCCATGCCCAATAAAACATGTTCCCTTTGTATAAAGTGAAAGCTCATGAGATTAGAGCAGTGGCCATTTCTCTGATTTTCAAAAGAAATCTGGTCTTATCAGCAATTTTAAATTCTACATTTTGGAAATGTAAATTGGTGTTTGTCTCACATTTTCTGAGAGATTGAATTGATGTAGTACTTTGGGTCCCTTTCTTGCTGATGGTGTGGTATTGGGAAAGGAAGTGTAGGAAGCAACCCTACCTAAAATCGTTTTTCTCCTTGATATAAAATGGTTTTTTTGGGGGGGAAGCCTGGAGGTAGGAAGTGCCTATAGTAGTACCAATCTATGGTGAGGGTTTGGGCGTGTCTAAAAGCGAAGACACGTGTTGCCATATCTTCAAGTTCTTTGTAGAGGCGGCCAAAGTCAAAGCTCTGTATTTCTTACTAATCACCCAAGGGAAACATTACCCTTAGGTCTTAACCTCTGTCCTGTACAGATTATCCTCCTTTCAGAGTCTGGTGAAAGGGGAATGCCTACTCTAATTGTCTTAGAAGGGTTCGCTGGTATAAGTTTATTTTTCCTTTATTCAGATAGTGTGTATTGGCATAAAAACTTCAGATATGAAACAGTTCTTTTTATTCTTCAATTAACTTATTTATCAACAACCTACATGAGAGAAAACTAAAGGGAAATCATGGATATGATAATTTTCATACATTAATCATTTCTTTATTTTAGAAACATTAAAGTAATAAATACAGTATATCTAATAAATAAGAATGATAATGATACACTTTATTTAACCTCGTGATGCATGCATTTACAATGGTTATTTAAAGAGAACAGTACAGAACAGCATAAAAAGACGAGAGAGAGAGAGGGATACTTTAAGAGGACTCCTCATCAGAAGAATATTCTTTTTTCAAATTCAGTTGACTGTTGTCTTGGAATGTTCTACACAAGGAAAAAAATTAACATCAATGATGAAATTTCATATTCAAATTTCTGAATTTATAGAAAAGTTCAGATAACAGACATCTTTTAAGCATTTAATCACACACAAACACACGTGTTTGAGGGCCAACTATATTTACATCTGCTAATCCTTACCTTCACCATAAAGGACCCCAGCTCATAAGATTTGACCATTCTTAAGAGATTAACGAAGGGTATATTGTTCTTGACTGACAGATACAGATTTTGATACTTGACCTGAGAATCGAGATTGTAGATGTGGCAACATGTTTTCCACGTTTCTCATGTATGATATTGAAAAACTGAAGAATGTTGATCATTAACAACTGTATACATAAAAACCATGTTTAGCAAATATTTCAGAGTAATTCCCTTCAGTTCTGGCATATAACAATGACCTATATTCCATAAAATTTTACTTAGAACTTGAAGATATGGCAACGCGTGTTTTCGCTTTTAGATACTCCCAAACCCTCACCATAGATTGGTACTACTGTAAGTACCCTCCAATCCTCTTTCTAGTGAAGTGTTTCTAGTGAGTGTGGAAATTAGGTATATAATTACTGGGCAAGTCCCATAATTAAAATTACATTTTTATAATAAAATAAAGTTTTAATTATACTTACCCAGTAATTATATAATCAAGAGCCCACCCTCCAACCCTAGCAGGTCTTTTCTTTTTAAAGGCATGTAACAAACTGAGCTCTTTGCCAAGTGGTTCCTCTCACCCCCAAATGGGCAGGGTCATTGTTACCTAGCCAAAACAAAACAGAAAATTGCACAATGCGCAAATTTCAGAATTTTAACTGCCGGGCAAGTGAAACTCTTAGCTATGTAATGTAATTACTGGGTAAGTATAATTAAAACTTTTTTATTATAAAAAAATGTCATTTTTTCTTGTAGGTTGGATCATACCTTTGATATGAAATCCGGGCAACTATGTAACTTCCTCAAAGTCTGTATATTTGAATTATTGCTTGTCCAGTAAATGGATCAATTTTATACATTCTGTGACATGCTATATTCATATTCATACAAAGACACGGCCGTGTAAAGAAGTTGATGAAGCACTCTTCACGTGCGCAACACTCCAATGATCTCCAGCACATACGTGTAAGGGAGAGACACGGCCGCGGACTGGAGAGACACGGCTGTGAACCGAAGATGGAGAAGCACTCTTCATGTCCACAACAGTTCCATGAAGACGAACACATACACTTGAGGGAGAGACACGGCTGTATATAGAAGACGGCGAAGCACTCCTCTCACTCTCAACCCTTCCATGGTCACTAACACGTACACAAAAGGAAAAGACAACCGTGTAGGGAAGTCAGTGATGCACTCCTCTCACTCGCAGACGACAATGCCACAGTTCTTAATTCTCCGTCTGACTCGATGGTGAGGGGAAGAGGGAGAAGAGACAGGAGATAAGGTGAGCTACCTCCCTCTATGACATCTCTTGCTAGGAGGAGGAGGAGGGGATGAATCATTCCTTTTATGACTCTTCTTCCCAGAGATAGCAAAAAACCTCTCGAAGAACAGAGTCCAGCCTCTCGAACAGTCTGGAAAAACGTCTCCGATAGCTCAGCGAGTGGAAGTGAAGACATCACAACAACAGAAGGCGAAAGAGATGACGTTACAACAACGGAATGAAGATATACCACCGCACCTGATGTTATAGTTTGAAAGGCTACTGGGAGTGACGTCACGACATCTCGAATGACAGCGTTGTTCGATGACCTCATTGGAGGGGCTATAAGACGCGACCCAGAAAACGTCAATGTTGATGCAGGTGTCCCCCTATGAGGCAGCACATGAGATCCAAAGTAATGTAGGCTCAGAGGAGGGGGGGGACTGCTGATAGGGCCGTGGGTGGGGTACGAGCCCCCAGGAAATGGGAGAGAAGGCCATCCAAGGAGGGGGACCCCTGTAGGCCTAGAGATACCCAAACAGCCACCATCTTTGATTGTGATTTTGAAATAAAAGAAACAGATGGAGAAGCCACCTCCCTCTCAGGAAGGACATTAGATTCAACAGCCATCATCTTCTTTGATTCTGATTCTGAAATAAAAGAAACAGATGGAGAAGGCTCCTCCCTCAGAAAGGACATTAGATGCTGTGGGAGATAAGGCTAAATTGAACCATTTCATCCTGTGCAACTCCCTATACTTCCAATGACGAATCAATTGAAGAAAAGGAAGAATATAGTGGTACAACTGAGGGGGGGGGGAACGCTTCTGGAAGAGGGGGAAGCTGAGATGCCCAAGCAAGTAGGACCAATAGAAACTCTGTGATGTTCCCTCTACCTGTAAAATGCCTTCTACTGTGACTTAGGCCAGGAACAACAATAATTAGGTCTGCACCTATTGCAAGTTGTATGGGGATCTGTAATGGCAGCAGCCAAAAACCTGAACATGGAAATCCTGGAATGCCCGGGCCCACGTGCTGACAAGCCCTAGAAGAGTTGGTGGACTCCATGATACAAAACAATCACACACTCACTGAAATAAAGAAATCATGGGCAAACAAAGAAACCAGCTTGGGAGGAGAGCAAAAGCAACTACTCCCAAAGGCAAAGAACTGGAACGCATCAATTGTATTTATATTATTCGTTATGGGAATTATTGTTTCGGTTTTTGTACACTTCGGATTTCGTGGGAGGTTGTGGAACGGATTATGTACGAAAACCGAGGTTCCACTATAAATATGTACACCATAATACTTGCATGTTCACAAACAGTAAGGAACAAATGCTTTTTCATATCGAATTCACACAGCCTTAGAATAATACACACCAAATGGGTTACAGCTATCTTAGTGCTTTGTCAAAAATAAGTGTCCTTTCATTCATGTTTCTCCTCTTTCAAAGATTTTCATATTCCTCTGAAAAATGCTTGCAAATAGACAGCCATAAATAGATGGAGGACATTTTTCTTTGACAATGTACCCATACAACTGTAATTGTTCATGTATGGAAATTTATTTAAAAAATCTTGATAGTGAACCACAGGAATACAAAAGTAAATTGATCTCGGGCAAGTAGTAAAGGAATTTTTTTTACATGAACTTTACTGCTTTTTAATATAAACATTTGCCCAATAATATTTTATGCAGTAAAATATATGGTACTTATTTATGAAATCAGGGATCTTTCAACTTCTCTCAGTAATTTTAATGATATACCTTCAAGTTCTGAATTTAAAGATGTCTGTTTAGACTAGTACTCTTTAGGTATTGTGTTGTCAGGTGTTTTGTAACTATCTTTAAGAGTGACTGAACCATCTGTGACAATTTCATATGCATGAAAATTGGATTGAATGAAAATTAGTTTTTTTGA
>NC_061100.1:126330172-126357672 GCF_015104395.2 Macrobrachium nipponense | reverse complement strand
CCCTTTTATCTACCATACTCAATAGTATTATGTAGTTTCATTTTGATTGTCTGAGTTATCCAGTAAAAAAAAAATTATCCAGTAAAAAAAAAAAAGATCTAGTTTAAAAAAAAAAAAAAATGATCGCTGTGCCCGAACCAGGTTTGAGGTGCACAGTTAAATCAGCTGATGTTTTGTTAATGTTAGGGAGAAAAATGTTATTTCCAAAGGCTATGCCATTGTAATTTACAACTTGAAATTAATTAAACAAATAGTAAATGAATAGAACTACAAATAAGGATTTATGTATGTAAAATAAGGAAAAGTATGAAGAAATGCATTGTGAATAGAATCGGAAAAATAATAAATGGAGATAGTAACATGGTTCATTGGATTATTTTTCTATTTTTCACATTGTCTTCAATCATCTTCCTTTCAGAGGACCCCCTCAGTTTCTTGCGGTCGCAGCCTCAGTTTGAACAGATGCGACAGATGATTAGGTAAGCTTATTTTAGTTGAGTTATTGAGGTACTATTATTTTGTGTGTGCGCGCGCTTCATAATCATCCTTGTCTAAGTACAAGTGACTCGGCAAGAGTGATCATGTCCCCCCCCCCCCCCCCCCCCCCTCTCTCTCTCTCTCTCTCTCTCTCTCTCTCTCTCTCTCTCTCTCTCTCTCTCTCTCTCTCTCTCTCTCTCTCTCTCTCTCTTCCTTCCTTTATGATGGTATTGGTATTGTTTCTCAGACAAAGTTGCCAACATCTCCACCTTCATAACTTATTATGTTCAGGCTTAGTATCTGTGGACCACTTGAGAATGTGCTGGTGTCTGAGGTAGCATTGTGTGGATCGTCTTAGGTTTGTCACATGTGGTACAAAGTGTGGTTTTGCTGAGGCCCATAGCAGAAGTGATGTGTAAAGTCTGTCCCTTATCATATTGTTCCATCACTTCTAACTTTTACTTGATAGACAAGTTCTTCCTGTTCTTCTTGGAGGCACTGCTGCTACCGGTAGAGGTGGATGGACACTTTGACGCCATAGTGAAAGTAAATTATGAAAATTAAGGAAAATATTGTAATAGCCAAACCACAGAACTGGCTCTTCTAGACATAATCTTTTAATGCTTGGGGTTGAGTGTTTGTGAATGTCTATGACATCATTACACCACTCAGGATCTCATGCTTCTTTTTGAATATATTTTGTCTCATCTAATCTTAGCCCAGGTAACAGTGAAAATATGTAGTATAAAACTCCCATAAATGTAGAGTTGTGTAGGGGAAAGTAGGCATGGAAATTAAAATTACTTTTTTTTTTTTAAGGCATCAAAAACAAAAGGGTCACAAGGTATGATTAACATATATGGTGGATATTAAGCTATAGCTCAGTAAGTAAGGGGTTTACCCCCAAAATCAGCTGCATTTCGTAAGTGTGAGCCAAAACATCATTGTATACTTTAAGTACATATAGGATGAGAATGTTCCTGCCTGTGGATTTGGAGATTTGGATTCTGCTATTTAATGAATAATACTATCTTTTCAGGTCAAATCCTTCACTATTGGATGCGTTTCTTCAACAAATAGGGCAAACTAATCCCCAGTTACTACAAGTTATACAACAAAATCAAGAGGCCTTTGTTCGAATGCTTAATGAAGGTGGCAGCTTAGGTAATGTACTGTAAATTTAGAGAGCAAATACTTACAGAATGGTACTTAAGGGTGGTGATTTTTGGCATGGCCTTTGCAAGGTGTGTTTGTTTGACCCGATTACTGAAAAAATGTCTAATTGAATTTAGGATTTTATTTTGATGTGCTTGGTCAAATTTTTTTGTTACTTATGTTAGTTATATTTACAAATTACCTAGATTTATTGTGAATAAGATATATATAAGAACTTGTCCAGCTTAATTTTAGGTTTGTAAACATATTCTTTTGTGATATAAGAGAGAGAGCAGACAGTCCATTTATTGAATTGAATTGAATATTGAATTTAGGCCAGAGGCCAAGCACTGGGACCTATGAGGTCATTCAGCACTGAAATGGAAATTGACAGTGAAAGGTTTGAAAGGTGTAACAGAAGGAACACCTCGCGCTATGAATAAAGTGTCGGGAGAGGGTGGAAAGTTTGAGGAAGAAAGAGAATATGAAAGGAGGTACAGTAAGAGGATCGAAAGTGGTTGCAGCTAGGGGCCGAAGGCACCCCATAAAGAACCTTAAGTAATGGCTACATGAGGTCCACTTACAGCACTAACCCCCCCCCCATGTGGGTCAGTCCATTTACTGTTTGAAAGAAGTCTTTTTGTTGCAGCTGCTTTCATTCTCTCCCTTAATCTCTTTATTGTAGGATTATTCCAAGTTACTTTATTAGTGCATGTTTATTTTTGTAATTTACTATCTTAACTCATTCATAATTATCTTTTTGAGTGTATGTTATCATTGGCTTGCCTTTTCACCCTTATAGTTAGATTCCGATAGGTGGCTGTACATGTCACCTGCAAGGCAACTGCATTGTTTCTTGTAGAGTTTATTCAGTAACTGTACTTATCATTTTTATTGTTTGAGTGAGTAGTGAATTCACCTAGATTTATAATGGGGTTAAATTCAAATAAGTGAAATGGTTCCCCATGGAGTTACATACTTATAGACTGTGATGGAATTATGACAGCCTAAAAAAGCTACCACATGTAATAAGTGAATTATAATCCCCCCCCCAAGATATGCCCATAAAGCAAGTATGGTTTGCAGTTGTCTTTTATCCAGTTAATTTTAATATGTAACCTCAAACACTTGAAAGAATGTAATCTTTAAAATAATTTATAATACAGTGTATTACTAGGCCATTTGGTCCACAATACTTCATTCCCTTGTTGAAAAGAAAGAAAAGTTGTGCTCCCTAATAGTTGGTGCTTCACTCATTTCACCTCCCAAATCAGGTGTAAGAAAAAAAAAAAGAAAAAAAAAAAGTGGTGCACTCCTCATTTATGATAGATGTCAGAATAATGAGGAGACAAGTGAATGTCTACATTTTATCAAAAAGATTTTATATATATACACATATACAAGACAAATTAGTCAGTCTTGGCTTAAAGATGTGAATATAACATGTCCTAGTGAGATCCAGTGGAAATTCAGATGAGAAAATTGTCCTGTTCGTCTTCATTACATTGTTACTCCTCAGAGGCACACACCACTGATGGAATGTTAGTCTCTTTCAGTCTTAGAAAGATGTCACATGTCAACAATCTGTAGCTGAAGGTTGTTGGAGAAGATTAGAAAATCATGTACCACAAATATTTTTCTCATCAGCAGGAGTGAGTGTAAACAATTTAGGTGAACAAAACTGTTTTTAGGATGCGTGGTGATGATCATCATAAGTTCTAGATTAAACCTGAAACAAATAGGTACAGTCTATCAGAAGCAGATGCTTGATGAACAACATGGACTTGCCTGGCTTGCATTTGTCCCCAAAGGCTATGTATGGTGTCTGATAATTAAACTCAGGCTGTTGATCAAGTTTCATCAGCAGACCTTTTTCAAGATGAATATCAAA
Source organism: Macrobrachium nipponense (assembly GCF_015104395.2). Lineage (NCBI taxonomy): Eukaryota > Metazoa > Arthropoda > Malacostraca > Decapoda > Palaemonidae > Macrobrachium > Macrobrachium nipponense. The sequence continues at coordinate 126,354,149 of NC_061100.1, read as the reverse complement.
GTCAAAAGACATTCCATTTGGACTGAGTACTACTATTATGATATTTGTGGACTAACAGTTTTGATCCTTATTTTTCTTGAAACATCCAGGGATGAAATGTTCTTATGGTTTATTTGGAGGCTGTTAGTTTTTCAGATCCATTTCAGCATCAACATCAACACATGGGCCTGCACATATACTGGAAGTCTGTGTAGCCCATTCACATTAGCTACATATCTGAAAATGCAAATCAGCACTCTGTCAGTGCTAGTTCTTTTCTTTTAGCAGACATGCTCGGGAAGTTTCAGTTGGATGTACAGTGTTGCTCAAATCCCATGTGACATGACTACATAGGATTTCGTTCAAAATTCACTAACTGGCAACCTAACATGCTCCATATTTATCTGTTATTTCAATGCAAAAATACGATTATTGCAGACAATAAGGCCATAATATATTTCATAAGAGTGAACTGTCATATACTACAAAATTAAGAAAATGTCACTTGTAGCCAAATTTCAGAAAAAAAAACACTTATGAAACATTTTGAAACCTTTGTTCAGTCATCGCTGGTGCATTTGACCAAAAAGTCGTCATCAAACCTCAGTTCAAATGTTAAATAAAAAAATGTCATAATTAATATTGCTTCCAAAGCAAGCATAAAATTTGAATTAGTCCTATTTGATTGCTTCTGCATCTCAACGCTGACAAAATGTAAATACTATGTATGTATAAAAGTAGAATGCACCTACTAATGTCAGCGTGTGAGGGGGAGCGTGTGTGACGGAACCATTACTGTCTGTGCAAAAACAACCACCTGGTGTAACAGGTCTACACTAATTAACGACAATGAAATGATCTTGAAAACATTTATTTTATATTAGTGGAATATTTGGATTTTCATACAAAATTATTTATTTTTCTTAATTACTTCAAAAATGATGGCATACTAGCAAATATTTGCCCATGCAATTATTTTTTTTCAAAGCCAAGATTTTGTTCCTAGGTCTAGGTGTGTTAGATTTCTTTACTTCACACTTAGCATTCACATCTGTCTGACTATTAGGTTATCTATTCATTCTTGCACTTAGTTACCTTATGAAAGAATAAATTATACACCAAATGCAAGCAGGACAACTTTCAAGAAAATAATATTTTAAACCAGTTGAAAAACAAGTGTTCCATATGCCTGATATTAATACTTATGATATTTTGATTAACGGCCATCTTCTCCATATACAGGCGGCCCGCGGTTAACGGCGCAATCACTCAACGGCGAATCGGTTTTACGGCAGTCGTCAAAAATATTCATTAAAAAAATAAGGCATTTTCAAGGTATCTTTACGGCACAAATTTCAGTTAATAGCGCCGCTAGCGCCGTTGTCTAACAAGTCCATACATTTGTAGAAATGCCGTTCAGACCATAAAGGTTATGCAAATTATATAACAATTTTATGGAGAGTTTATTACGTAGGTATTAGGGTAAAAATATATGCCTCTGACGCTGTTCTATGCCGAAAATATCGAGTTACATAAGTGCAAATTTAGCTATGGATGTGTCGATTCATAAATGTTCATGCTTTTGTTTAAAATGTGTATGAAAATGTATTACATGAAAGGCATTATTATTTCTGTACAGAAATATGATACAAAGGCAGCTTTTGAAACTGCCTTATCAAATACGATATTTTTTCATGTTCTTTCTTGTAAGCCGCCGCCTGCCGCTCTTCCGAAAATATCGATTTAAAAAAAGTGCAAATTAGCGATCGATGTGTCGATTTTATAAATGTTTATGCTTTTATGTTTAAAATGTGTATGAAAATATATTACGAATAGGGTATTTTTATTTCTGTGCAGAAATTTGATAAAAAGGCAGCTTTTGAAACCCCTTCAAGTTATCGATTACGTTGTTTTTTTTTCAAGTTCGTTCTTGTATGCCGCCGTCTGCCGCTCTTCCGAAAATATAGAGTTAAAATCGCTAAATTTGCACACGTTTTAACTCGTGTGCAAATTTAGCGATCGATGTGTCGATTTTTCAAATGTTTATGCTTTTATGTTTAAAATGTGATGAAAAATATATTACGTAAAGGTATTTTCATTTTTGTACAGAAATAAATACAAATTAAGGCAGCCTTTGTACTACACTCCATGTTGTCAGGGGATGGTTTTCATGTTCGTCTTGTCCGCCAGTTCCGAAAAATGCATTGTGTTATTTTTATTAATTATGCATCTTTTCCATAAATCCTTTAAAAAGTTATACATTATTTCACTGTATCCAAGAATATTGTATGTATTCTCATATTATTGTATTTTAAAATACTACGGCAAACTTAAGCCCGTATTCCGCGGAGCGGCCAATGTTGTGGTTTGAAATCAGCTGATGAATACGAGTTTGTTTCACCATAACGCAATTCTAAGCGAATACTCTTGCTTTCTAGTTAGCATAAACGAATATCTATATACTTTGACTTATATGAGACAAAGTTATTTTTCCTTATACAGCGTGTTTTTAGGTGGTAAATATTTTATTGAATATGTCTCGTTGTGAATGTGAACTACTATTTTTTTCATTAACAGATTAACGTTGGCGGCTTGTTACATTGCGTAAAAAATTACGTGATTCCGTTCGCAATAATCCTTTATATCATCGTAATACGACAACTTTACGTTATTTATCTTATATCGCCGTGAAACCCAACAGTAAAATGTGTTTCTTTCAAGCACAGTAGTTTTGATTAAAATGATTTTATCCCAATTTTATCTACAGTTGTGTGTGATGGCAGACGTTTACTGCAGTTTTATCCTTGTTGCCGATGTACGATAATAGTCATTAGCAGCTTGAACAGTTTTTCTCAGCTTCAGTTATAACTATGTTTAATTTAACGGTATATTCCCGGTTGATCTTTAATCTATATTGATCTCTGATCTATAGCAAATAAAGTTATTACATTAAGATATCTGAGTTCTATTCTATACATAACGCCATTTATAACAAATACGGCAATGTTGCACTGTAGTACGATGATCGAAAAATTACAAGCCAAAACCAAGATGTTATCCATTGTTCGGGTTGTACTTAGAAAAAAAAAAAAAAAAAAAGTGTTTTTTCTCTTTGTTCGTTTGTTCATGGCTGTACACTTTCACGCAACGAGTATAACGTTAAAACCACACTTTAATCATTCTCTTTTGCTGTTATTGAACTTATGTAACTAGAAGATGGATAAAGTTAGGCCATTGTAATTTGATCTCTCATAAAATCGGACTATCGTAAGACTAATGATCATAACCTTTATTATATCTTTACATACTCTAGACACCCACATGTACTGTACAGTAAATTCTATAGTACTATACTGCATAAATATAATTTTACTTATTGCGCCGTTGTGGGATTACGGCGCCTTTGACTGGTCTAGAGTTTCGAAAGAAGGTGTGCGGCGGCCATAGGCTTTAAAATCGCTCAGCGTCGAAAATCGCTTGGCGTCGGTGGCCAGGAACGGAACCCCTGCCGCTAACCGAGGGCCGCCTGTAATCAAAATCATCATCTTCCTTTATTCCTCAAAGTAACAGAGATTACATTGAAGAAGGCTTAGATGATTTTTTTAGGCCTATAAATCATTTTGTAGTATCCAGGCAGTTTGAACACTGCCTAAAACTTCAATATTCAAAGCAAACTTGTAATTTATATTCCTGTTTTGAAAATGGTGTTATGATGACTGTTGAGCTTATTAGGTAGACTGTTACAATGCTGCAGATGTAGGAACGTTGAACAGCCCGAGCAGCATGTTCAGCACGCTGTCACTGATGGCACCGCTAACCTTATCATGCCGTACTTTCAACTAAGCAATGTGGAAAAAAAATCTGTTCAAATCATGCAGATTATGCATTATGTATAGCAATGCATGAAAGGGATCACATAATATATATAATCATTAGGAAAACAGTGCTAGCTGTGAATTTGCAAACTACTTGACATGTATGACATTAGGAAAAAAAAAGTTTTGACTACTTAACAACGTCACATTGAGTCTGAGAATCTGGATGATACAAAAAGAATCACATTGCATGAGATTTGAGCATCACTGTACAGTTCATGCAAGGAAGAGGGACATCAGTTTAATAACATCATATGTTTCCTCAGAAGCAATTATTTCCTGTAGAGGAACATACAGATGGACCCTCTCACCTCTCACAAGTGCTGTAACCCTTAAAACATCCAAGTGACAGCTTTCATGGGTTTCATGATTATGCACCTCTTCGATTTTACCTTGTGTGCTTATGTGTTGCCAAAATTGGATCTGCCAGTAATCAAGACAACACCACTGCATCTAACAGGAAAGATTGAGATATCTATGCAGTGTGAATACAGCCAAAGAAGCATGTGGCAAAAATATTGTCTTTATTACTGAGCAGATCATACTTATAAGATCGTGCGGAGGCATCTGAAAATAAGGCTAGTCAGGTAAGAGTAATTACTTGATCTGGAGGCTCCACTGTTTTAGCCATTTAGAGGAATACTGACATTTCAGCCATCTTCAGTACAATACTTGAAGGTATTGAATTGCTTAAGATATATGTGGCCATGACAAATTCTGTTCGCAAGTACTCTACAGACCTTTACAAACATAAGGATTCATATGGTCTACCTACAGTGTATTTCACCCTTTGTGTGATTGATGGCTTTGGTATGAATTTCAGCCTTTATGCAATTGATGGCTTTGGTAGGAACAAATTAAAACTTTTTTCATGCAAGCTGGTTAATCATGTAAACTGCCCATTTTCCTTACTGCCTCAATTATTATGTGCACAAAACACCAGGAGGATAGCAACAACTATGACTGATGGGCTGAAGGTGTGTATACATGAATAGTCACTGCCACTCTGCTACTTACATCTGCAAGACAAAAAAATTTGTTCAAGCCTAGGTGATAGCTCTAGATATGATAGGTTTGTATGAAAATTTTATGGTATAAAAGTTCTATTATTGTGTACGGTTTATTTCAGTAATAGGATGGAACAAATACAGATTTTAATATAGTTACTAATGTCCTGGCTTCTAACGTATGCATTCATTTGGAGTTCTATCACTGTGAATTAGTAGTTTATGGTTAGGTGCAATTCAGTTGTTTGTGTTGCATAACATGAGTTTCCTTTCTCCAGGAGGAAGTGGTGGAGGTAATGGTGGCAACCAAGGCAGTGGTGGTACTGGTGGTGGTGGTACTGGTGGCACTGGTGGCAGATCAGCATCAGGCCAAAGTGCAATTTTGGTTTCACCTCAGGATAGAGATGCTATAGAAAGGGTGAGTATTCTGTTTATTTTTTAATTGGTTAGAGCTAATTTACATATAAGCTGTGTGTGACAAAGTTCGTCGGGCAAAGCTCGACCGTGTGGATGGGCCATTTGGATTCCAGTATTCCTATTTCCCCATGCTGTGGCCAGCATTATACTAGTGCTCCAAGGATGTTACCATTACAGCTTTCTGAAATAACTTGAAATGATCATGTTACTCTTTTATCATCTATCTCTTCTTTTGGCCATAATTCATTAGAGATAATTACTTTCTGGGTTTTGTAATTTAATGAGATAAGTGATTATATATTGTATAATGTTATGGGTATAGATAAGTGTGATTATATATTGTATAATTGTTATGGGTATTTTATGCATTGTTTGAAATATGGTGGGTGTCCTATATATAGACAACATGTGGTAGATTCTAGAAGGTGTCTGTTGATGTATTTTAAGTTGTGTTGTACGTCATAGCTGTGACGTCATAGACAAGATGGCGGCGGCGTCGGCAGATGTAAACAATAACACGGGCAGTAGAAAGCACGTGTTGGTGGTGTGTGGTTGGTAGGGGAGAGCTCTCTGTCTGGTAGGAGTTGTTTTTTTGGGTCGTAAGTCTTGTGGGTGCTGGTGTTTTAGGTGATTTCTGGAGTGTACTGGAGTTGGAGAAAGCGTACAGGTGGGTAGATTATTCATTTTTATAGACAAAGAAAAGGAGTTAGGCTAGGCCAAAATTCAAACTGGTAGCAGAGCGTGGTTGATCAAAGATGCCTGGATCCGACAGTGAACAAAGGGAGACTACTAGATGGAGAAGGGAATGTCCTAGGTTTAGCGGGATACAAGAAGAATACAAAGAATGGAAAAGGTCAAGCCGAAGATTGGCTATTGTTGTATGGAGAAAGATACAAAATACCCGGCGATAGAAATGAGAATGAGCTTAAAAGGGAAAGCCCGAGAGCTAGTGGAGCATTAGATAAAGATAAACTTACTGGTACAGAGGGTCCAAACGTTAATCCTAGAGAAAACTAGATAAAGCCTTATCTAAAAGACTCGGTAATGGAGAATTACGGTAGAATAAAAAGATACCTTCTAATAAGAGAGAATCTAGTGAAAATATGGCGGACTATTTAATTAGATACGAGAAGGCAGCATCTGAGTGTGAAAGAGCAATGGGGAAAGGCGCGCTTGAAGGCGAAGTCAAGGGGTATCATGTAAGAGAGCAAAGCAAATCTCACGGAAAATCAAAAACAAATGGTATTATCGGCTTGTGGGCAAGAAAAAGCTAGAGTACGGAACAGTGTCGCAAACAATGTTGAAAAGACTATTTGAGGGATTAGGGACTAAAGAGGAACGGGAAATGGTGGGGTTCGTCAGAAGGCAATGCCAGTTCTGGGAGAGGGAGGAAAACCCAAAGATATCGGGGAAGATGGAACCGAGGAAGGGGGGTGGTAGAAATCCTATAAACAAAGAAGGGAAGGTAACAGTATGTGCAATATGCCAGCTCAGAATTGGCATTGGGCTAGGGATTGTCCTCAGAATTTTCATAATAGGAAGAAAACTGAAACAAGACTAGAAGAAAAATAAGGTAAAAACAGAAAATGGGACAGAAGAAGAAGAGGTTTATGTAGGAGAAGTTAATAAAATAGTGGAAGCATCATGGGAGGTGGTTGATGCAATTTTGGACACAGGGTGTAAATCAACAGTTTTGCGGGGAATTGTGACTAGCACGTATTGTCATGGATTTGAGTCAGGAAGAGTTGAGGAGAATGAGGGACACTAGGCAGAGTCTAATAAAGTGTTTAATTTTGGTGAGACATCTTATAAGTCCAGAGGAATAATAGAAATACCTGTGATACTAAAAACAGAAAGTTTTATTTGAAGACGGAAATTCTGCAAGGTGATATACCCTGGCTGATAGGTAAGCAAACCATGAGTAAAATGGGTATGACCCTAAATTTTGAAAGAAAATTGTGGTCATAGTAGAAGTATTAGGGGAATGAAAGTAGAGTTAAGAAAGAAGCGAACAGGGTCCATTTAAGAGTGCCTATCAGGAGGAGGAAGGTAGAAGAATTATTACTGGAGGGTTGGAAGGGAAAGAATCCGAGGGAAATTAAGAACACAATGAAGAAATTACATTTACAGTTTGGTCATGGAAGTGGAGATAAAAATATGGAAGCTAACAGAGGAAGCACAATGGATGTTAATGGGTTTAATCGAAACAAAAGAAAAAGAGGAATAAGAAAAGTTACTAACGGAACTGATTAAAAATTGTGAGGTTTGTAAAAAATACAAAAGAAACAAAACCCCGCCAAACCGGTAGTAGGCTTTTCTTTTCTTGAGTAAAACGTTTCAATGAAGTCGTAGCGATGGATGTGGGAGAGATAGAAGAGAGAAAGTTCTTGGTAATAGTGGATATGGCAACGAGATATTTGTCAGGCCTGTTGGATAAAGATAAGAAACCAGAACTATAATAAAGATACTTTTTGAGTGCTGGTTTGCTATATTTGGAGCACCCTCCAAAATATTGTCAGGATAATGGGGGAGAATTTCAAAATGAAAACAAAAGTAAGGAGGTCATGGCAGAAAAATGGAATATTAAAGTATTAGCCACAGCATCAGAATCTCCGTGGAGCAACGGATTATGTGAAAGACCGTAGGCATGATCAAGGGAAGTGTAAGGAAGATGATGAGGAAGAGGAAGTAGATTGGTCCCTAGCTTTGAAATGGGTAGTGATGTGCTAGGAACTGTTTAATGAATAATGGAGGTTTCCTCTTCCCACCAATTAGTATTTGGAAAAACCCTTCACTGCCTAACCTAATAGGAGAAGAAAGTTCTAGTCCTGCAAGCAGAGAAAAAGGGATGGAAGAGGGTATGGTAAGGGACACACAAGATGCAAATGCACAAGGCCCAGAGAAGCTTTATTTATAAAAAAATGAGTCCTGTAATAAAATAAGAATAGCGCTAAACAAAAAACATCAGAGAACATAAATTTGAAGAAGCAGTGGTAGGAGATGAGGTATTCTATAAGAGGGAAAATGAAAAATGAATGGAGAGGACCTGCTCAGGTAGTGGGAGTATCGGGGTAAAACAATAATAGTCAAACATGGGGATTTCTTTAAGAAGAAGTAGCTAGGATACATGTGACAAGATTCAACGACGATCACAGATACAGAAGAGATATCGGCTAGAATAGATAAATCCCATGGGTGAAAGGTAGGTCGAGATGGCCCAAATGAAGGGAAAGTAGATTGGCTGGAAGGAGAGGAGATAATGGTGAGAGAAGGAATGCAGACACAGAAGAGACATAGAGAAAGAGAGGTGATAGAGGAAACAGTGGAAGATAACGGGCAAAGTGGGTCAATAGAAAGCGAGTTAATGGAAGAGATACCAAAATTCAAAAGGGAAAAAGGGAAATAGAGTTAGGGCTATAAACAATGATACAGGACAAGTAGAAGAATGGACTATTTTAGGTCTTGCAGGAAAAGATCAAGCCAAGCATGGCTGATTCGTACAATATACGAGACTCCAGTCAGGTGACAAAGGGTGGGTTAACTTGAGGGATTATAGTCAGGTAGAAAAAATTGAAGATGAAGAGGAGGTGTTGCTGGATTTGAAAATAGAAGCATAATGGAAGCTAAGAAAAGAACTTCTAAGTTGGAGAGATAACCAGGTAGATAGGAGGTAAATGATGTTGGACAAAAAGCTATATCTACAAGATGGATAGTAACTGAAAAGATAAAAGGGGGGAAAGGATATGTAAAGCAAGATTGGTAGCTAGAGGGTTTGAAGAAGAAATGGCTGAGTGGGAAAAGGATGCTCCCACATGCAATGCTACAAATTTTTAAAATTCTGTCTAACCATAAATAAAGGTGAAAAATTGGAATTGTTATACATTGGATGTTTCAAAACTGCATATTTACAAGGTGACGAGATACAAAGAGAAGTGTACTTGAAGCCACCAAGGGAAGATGGTTGGAGGGGATTATGGAAGTTGAAGAAAACAGTCTATGGGCTCAAGGATGCAGCAAAAGCATGGTATTGTAAAGTGGTGAAAGTAGTGAAGGAGCTTCAAGGTGAGAGAAGTAGACTAGAACCTAATATATTCTTTTGGAAAAAGAACAATAAATTGGGAAGGCATTTTTGTGTACACGTAAGATGATTTTTGCTACGGAGGAACTGAAGGATTCTTAAACAGGAAAACGATTGGGAGATTGAAAGGGAAATTGCAATGTAGAGAGAACAAGAGGCTAGCGATTATTACGGCTATAGATATACGGGTAATAGAGTGCTAGAACAACAAAAAGAGTTAACAGAGTACAGATCAGTGGTAGGACAGCTGAATTGGGTATCACTACACACGATGCCAGAAATATCATATGATATTAGCGAATTAAGTAAAGCATTTAAAGAAGGAACAACTCAGGATATGAAGAAACTTATTAAAATTGTGAGAAAAACTAAGAGCATGATGGGCGAAGTTACAATAAGTGAGATGGAAGAAGTAAAGGGTTTATTGGGAAGCCTATGCAGACGCTTCATTTGGAAACATAGAAGATGGCCATACTCAACTGGGTTATATTATTTCTTTGACAGTGGGAATGAGGAGAAGTCCCCAATATGGTGGAAGTCTAGGAAATCCAGGAGAGTGGCAAAATCCACCATTGAGGCTGAAGCCCTGAGTGTTGGGGAAGCTGTAGAAGGATTGATATATTTCAAGCATTTGTGGGAAGAGGTAGTAGGAGGGAGAAATTTAGAAGCCTTGGTTAACACTGATAGTAAAACACTAATGACCGCCATCAAATCGAGCACTGGTGTAAGTAGCAAGAGATTAAAAATAGATATTGCTGCAATAAGGAAACCATTGAATCCGGGAAATAAAGGAGGTGAGATGGATAAAAGGAAAGGAGCAAGTGGCTGATGTATTAACTAAAGCAGGAGTTTCAGGGGAATGTATTAGAAATTATGTAGAGGGTAAAGAGTTGGAGGACGAAGGAAATTAGAGGGGAATACGAGTTAGGAAACAGTCGGAGGGGAGGGAGAAAGAGATAAGTGTGATTATATATTGTATAATTGTTAGGGGTGGGTATAGATAAGTGTATTATATATTGTATAATTGTTATGGGTATTTTATGCATTGTTGAAATATGGTGGGTGTCCTATTATATAGACAACAGTGAGGTAGATTTCTTAGAAGGTGTCTGTTGATGTATTTCAAGTTGTGTTGTGACGTCATAGGCTGTGACGTCATAGACAAGATGGCGGCGGCGTCGGCAGGATGTAAACAATAACACGGGGCAGTAGAAAAAAAAAAAAAAAAGCAGTGTGGTGGTGTGTGGTTGGTAGCCCGGGGAGAGCTCTCTGTCTGGTAGGAGTTTGTTTTTTTTTGGGTCGTAAGTCTTGTGGTGCTGGGTTTTTAAGGTGATTATTTCTGGAGTGTACTGGAGTTGGAGAAAGCGTACAGGTGGGTAGATTTTATTCATTTTTTATAGACAAAGAAAGGAGTTAGGCTAGGCCAAAATTCAAACTTCAGCCGTATCACATTCTGTCCTTGCATCTCAGTCCCAGAGTAGCATTTTTATTTACTGTTTTTTAACTTTAAGTACTAGAATTCTCTTGATTATCTGCAACTTGGCATCATCTGCATCAAATACAGTCCCCCCCCCCCCCCCCCCCCCCACCCCCCCCCTCCTAGAGTACACTTGATAAATATACACCACACAAAATATAAAAAGACAAAGCATTCCATTGGTTTTGCTTGGTTACGCAGGAAGGAACAAGAAAAAATGTTAACAGCAAATGTAGTTCACTCAAAATGGGGTATTGTGGGGGGGGGGGGGGGGGGTTGGCACAATAGACTATGGTAATCACAATCATATCCAGGGGGAGGGCCAAGAGAGCAGAGTGGGGAGGGCTGGGAGTGGCCTTTTTAAAAGCAACACTAACAAATGAAATGTGTATCACCAGTGAGTGGCTGATAGAGATGTACCATGACTATAATAACATCTAAGAATTTTAGTGGGAGAATGCTTGGAAGGTTTTGCAACTGATAATTATAGGCTCAAAAGCAAAGCAGCAACATCAGACATTTTATCGCCATAAAACCAATTTTCATTTTTTTATTTGGACTTAGCTGTACTTACCTCGAACTACTTTAATAGGAGAATCCTGAATGTCAATTCAGTACCAACTAGAAAAAATCCGGTTATCCCTTCCACACCTTCCATGCAACGTAAAAACACCATACAAACAAACACCTAGCCAGGTACATACCCAAAGGGTCAACAGCCATTCGACCCTCGACCTACTTGAAGAGATGCGTGGGCCTGGGAAGGGGTCCGCCAAGGGCGCTGGCTGTAACGGAAGGGTACCCAGGAAAGGTGACAACAATAAGGCAGTGGTTGCACTTCTAAAACCCCTCTTATACCTTCTGTCCTACCTGAAGGCTTGTTGGGTCCTATGAAAACTTGCTGGCAAACCAGGGAGAGGATAAGGAAGGAGGGTTGAGGGGTGAGAAAAGTGGGATACACCTTCATGCTACCACTCAGACCCCTGGAGTCCTATGCTCCTTGGAGGTCTAGATCTGCTGTTGGCCAGCCACTACCGGCCCAATTATGAATGAATTGTGCGATTTATATGTGCCATCCTCTAGGTAGTGAGCTGTAAAAGTGGATTGCCTGTTCCACGCTCCGGCCCTTAGGATCTGGCTGACCGCTAGGGTCTTCGAGAAGGTTAGGAATGATCCAAGGCCCCTGATGTCGTGAGGCCTGGCTTTCTTCAGGGGAGGCATACCCGCTCCTTCGTAGGCTCCCCTGATCATTTTATTTAACCAGAAAGAGATGGTGTTCTTTGAGACCACCACCTTCTCCCGGCCAGTGGACATGAACAGGTTCCTAATGACTGGCCTGAAACGGGCTGTCCTACTGAGGTACTTCCTCACTGCCCCAGACCGGACAACAGAGCAGGTCCTGAGGATCGTCTGATCCCACCATGGCCGGGATCGAGAACTATACGAACCTGTCGAGGGGTTCTGAGTCTTAGCCACGAGGGAGGGTACATACCGAAGGGTACATACCGAAGGGTGAGCTCTTAACACCCTTTCACGTGGGAAACCTCGGTAAGATCGACCATGCAGCTCCCCTACTCTCTTGGTGGAAGCCAAAGCCAGTATAAAGACCATCTTCAGCATCAGCTCCCTGTCTAGGATGTCCTTGAGGGGTTCGAAAGGGGGCTTCTTCAGGGAATCCAGCCTACTGCGGTACCTTCAAGGCACTTGGAGGGGCGAGACTGTTTGAAGCTCCTGATTAGCATGAAAAGGTGCCTGGAATTCCCTAAACCCAAACTTTTCAGGAGGAAGACTTGGCCTAGGCCGGCCCTGACCCCCCTTTACGGCTGCTAAGTGGAGAATCTTGGCCTGCAGAGGCTTGAGACCTCTTCCTCTGCACCAGTTGCCAAACACCAACCATTTGGCCTGGTAGACGGCCGCAGACTGCTGGGAGGAGTTGCGGGACCCGTGGGACCTCAAGGAGTTCCTGGGGCCCTCAACTACTTGGTTTACACGGGCTGGGGCCCGGGACGTGTTCCCAGCGGGGGGAAGACTCGGAGGCTTGGCCCCTTCAGATCCCCCAAGAGGAAGGCCACAGCTACGAACCTCTTGGCACCAGGAGTTGGGGTGGGCTCTGTGTCATGGACGGGTATCCGGTAGCCGTCCTAGAGCACCCGTACTGTCTGGGGGACGGCTCTACCGATCCCGAGCCCGGGTCTGGTGCGGGGGGCAAGAGTGTGACAGCGGAGGAAGCCACACTGAGCGGCCCAATCGGGGAACCCCGCACCTCGGCCTGGGGCGAGCCACAGAGAAGGGAGCGGTCCCACCCGCCTTCAGGAGATTGTCATCACAGGGGGAACAATCTCTTGTACAGTAGGAGAAAAGAACTGATCCTTGGGCTCTGCAATGGACAGAGACCCAGCAACGAACTCACCTAAGGCCCTTGGCAGGTACAAGAAGCAACTTCAGGAGCGAAGGTGGTGACGGCCTCACAGATAAGTGTTCCTCCAAACGAGACTTCTTGAAGGAGACTATCCTTCTCCGACTTCCCTTGGAGGCCAATGTATCTATTCCTCACATGTGGAGACTTGCGAGCAAGGCCCGCCCCGACATTTGGAGCACAACGAATGGGGGTTCAAAGGGAAAGAGGACAGGAAAGCCCCACAAGACTTCGCCTCCGACGGGCCTGGACAACGGCGTTGAGGAGGAACGGACTCCATTGAGCAAAGGGCACACAAACACACAAGGGAGGGATACACTAATGTTCGGAAGGCAAGGGAAACAACGAAGGATCGGGCCGATACACAGAAGACGAGCCAACACATGTGGATGGGTCAGCGACCAGGAAGGCACTGAGGTAGTAGGTTGTGTGTTGCATGGCCGTTAACCCTCGGGCCATGTACCTGGCTAGGTGTGGAAGGGATAAACAGATTTTTGTTCATATACGAAACAAACCTTCAGTCTTAACATTAGGATAAAATACTCAGCGCCAGCTGGAAACTGGTAGTTTAAAATGATTGTGTACGCAAGGGACTATTGGCATCTGTGCTTGGTCATGAGACATGTGGAGCCACCCACATACCCCTCATTAACTCGTGATCCCATTAGTTATTTTCTTACCGCCTTTAAGAGAGGATGTGCTTTGCTCCATCCTTTTTAAAGCCAGTTTAGTTTGCCCCCTGTTGTTTTCAATTTGTTGTTCGGAATTCCCGGGTATGTGAACATGAAGAATTTTCATGCTTCAAGACTTCCTAGATATTACATGAAGCAGATAAACGCCCTGATATTTTCTTTGATGATTTCGATGTCGAGGTACTCATCATGTAGTAAGTCTTAGGTGCAGAAACTCTTAAGGTACAGTTCATTTGTTACCTGTGCTTTGGTGGAAAGAAATTATGACTAATTGTGACGTCATAAACATGGCGACTGCCATGACGTCAATTCACTTCACAGCTGCGGCCTACACGGAGACATGCTTCCATTTTCATTTCGAGGTACAAGAGTACTTTACAACTATGCTTTTGGATTTGGAGATTTTTAATGCACATTGTGTTTGAGAGAAATTACAAGCGTTAGGAGATATAAGTCACATAATGGAAAAGAGACAAGTCTTTCCTCTGCTTGGGCGTCAACAAGCTTAGGTGACTGGCTTTGATGCCAGTGCGTTCTCTTGCCAATCCTGGAAGAATAGGGACTTCATGGCTGATCCTCGAGCCAAGAGGAGATTTTTCTTCTCCATCTTCGAGCCAGGATTGTTACATCCCTATTATATGAAAGCACAAGAAGTAGTTGTAAATGTCGAACAAGTGAATGTTGGAAGTTTAGTCTAGTGTGGCTGCTGTGAAGAGTTGGAAAAGGCTAGAATCAGGGACTTCGTGACTGATCCTCGTGCCAAGAGGAGAAGAATAATTTCTTCATCTTCCAGCCAGGACTATCACATCCTTGTAAAGTAGCAATGCCACAGAAGGTTGGGTCTCTTGATCATGGCTGCAAGAGTACCATCAACAGCCTCACGCTTCCATCAAGTGTGATGACATCATAGCCAAAACCGCTTGCAAAATGGTGGTAGTCATGACGTCACAGCCTACTAATTCTCGATCTACTTTGCTGCCTCCGGAACCAAATACGCTTTCTGGTTCATTGGTACACAGTAATGAAGAATAAAAAAGATCTAGAGGTGAAAATTGCTAAGAAAGACAAAAAGAAAAGGCGTGATTCGTCTAGGTGGTGTCATAGCTAAGTTCGATGGCGTCACTGCGTGTACCAGTCAAGCGTTGGAGGATGCAGGATTTTGTGACTGATCCTCGGGACAAGAGGAGAAGAGTAAATTCTTCTTCATCTTCGAACCAGGACTGTCACATCCTAATCAGCAAGAAAGTCAAGAAGTCAGTGGCTGGTAAGCTCAAAGCAAGCGAACGAAGCTGTTTACAAGAGTCCGAACGAGCAAAAGCGTCGACGGTCGCTCGGCTAGCGGCCGACACGGAGTTGCCAGTGGTGACTACAAAGAGTCTTTAAGAGAAACTACAATGCCGTTGGTGTAGTGAACTTGATACATATGCCGATGGTTTTGCAAACGTTTTCCATGGAGACTAGATGTCAAGAGTAATGTAATATGATAAAATTGCTCTCATATTTGTATATAGGATTGCAAATAGATACCTTCTCAAATCCTACTGACTATTCAGGATCGAGCCATCAGTGGCCATTAAAGATCAAAGATGCCGCGGCCGTATGGTCGGTTGGCCATGAGGCACCCAGACGTTTGTCAGAGGATAGGAGTGAGTAAACGTCCCCTTGGGCTGAACACAGTTCGTTAGAACCGGAGGAAAGAGAAAACCAAGAGTTTCTGGCTTCGTATGAGGAGGTGATTGATTTGATTTGTCAATTCAATAACCTTTCGGGGAGCACGGAGACACCTGCCAGCATGCTTCCTCCGGGGATTGACATGGTGTTTGGTTTGAAAAAGGATACGAAAGTGTATGAATTACCTTATTCAAGTCATGTAGAGTCCGTTTTACACACATAAAATGCACAGATTGATGGAAGGCTATGGATATATGGAGATACCTCTTACTAATCGTATACAGCCTGAATGGTGGGAATTAGCATACTTTGGGTTGACCCCAGAAAACTTCAAACCTTTATAGGTAAGAAGAATTCCCATGTTTTATATACTTGTTGGTATAATCTGGTTTCTTACTGTAAGAATATTGACCAAACGCTTCGACTCTTACACAAGTAGTTAAGGTTGATTGAAAGATTGGTTCCTTTGAAAGTACTGTAGAACCATTCTTCTTAATGAAATCGCATGGAAACTTAAGTCGAAAGGAAGAGGTGAACGTCTTTCTTTCGCCACTTAAGGTAGCCAAGCCCAAGTAGGGCACTCGTAACCTAAGATGCTATAGCCAGGCTAATTGGATCATACCTTTTAGCCTAACAAGTGGTTATATTAGTAGCCTATTCCAGCCAGTCCGAGTCTACTGCTACTATCTTAGTTAATCTGAGTAGTATATCTTAGCTTAGACTGTCCGAACTAACTGGTTTAGGTATGCATGTGCTGGCTTGGACTAGCTAATGGTTGAGGTTTAGTTTTCGAACCTGCATTTACTATCTTAGATTAGTCTGAGTGGTACAATTCTTAGTTAGCTTAGCCAGGTCCGCTTAGCCTAACTCCGACATACATGTCGTACATGTCAACATAGCCTAATAGTGGGTTGATGACTTAACATGGTCTGGCTGCTTGAACAAGCCTTTACTATCTTAGATTGGGTGAATTAGTAAGATTATAAGTATAGCGAGCATAGACTAGTGCCTAGGCTACCCATTCGAAACACTTTTACCACCTCAGCCTAGAAGGTTGTGGTTGTAGCCTAGCATGTATAGCCCAAACTTTCTTGAACGACTTTACCCTAACATAAGTCATTTAGTTTCTAGATTCTAGATGAAGCTAGTCTATACTGGCCTAGCCTAGTTAAGAGTACATCTCTGATGGACTTAACCTACCCTAAGTTATGGAGGAGTTAACCTAGCCTAACCTAACCAAACCAGGGTCCTAGCCTAATTGGAAGAGTTAACATAGCCTAACCTAACCTAACCAAACCAGGGTCCTAGCCTAATTGGAAGGGTTAACATAGCCTAACCTAACCAAGCCAGGGTCAACCTGGTCTTGGCAACTTAAAATAAGTTAGTCAATTCATAATTGACCATACCTACTTAGACTAGTCCAAGTGGTTGTTGGCTAGATTAACCTAGAATCTGCAAATGGGTCTCTTCCATACTGGTCTAGTTTATATATTGAAGTCATGAACCTAACATAGAGGGTTCGAGCTTCAGTTGGCTAGAGCAAGGCATTAGAACCTCATCATATCTGGAAGGGGAAGGTGGGGAGTTTCCCATTCTTCAAGAGTGAGGTTGGGTGAAGTGACGTTGGGTACAATTCTGGGTTAGGTTACTCGAGAATAGCACACCATGATGGTTTCTGGCAATGTAGGATTTCCCTTTGGAAGGTAGCATATTGAACATATGCCCGTATATTGTAACAGGTCACCGCATAAGGTGTTTTGCGGTTGGGAAGTAACATTACTTGTGGAAAAATGAGCCATGTCCAAAAATGAGCCATGTCCTGTTAACAGATTAATTCCTTGGACAGGAGGATAATTAGGACGTGTCTGAATAGAATATATTATATTATCATAGGACATTTTCCTGGGGTTTTTCCTATGATATAGTCCATATAATTGGAAAAGTTGAGTGTATCTTAGTTTTTTACAAAAACACAGAGCTGTTTATTAGCTCTCCTAGGGCTGAGGGCTGGCCTGAAGGATTGGATATTTTTTACGTGGCTAGGAACCAATTGGTCACCTAGCAACGGGACCTGCAGCTTATTGTGGGATCCGAACTGCACTATATTGATAAATTGATTTCTATCACCAGAAATAAGTTTCTCTGATTCCCCGTTGGCCGAGATGGGAGTTGGATCTCGGACCACCGGTTTGGCGGATGAGTGCTGAAACCACTCTTCCAGAGAGGAACTCGGATAATGGGAAAAACCATGTAAGAGCTGTCTCAGGGGTTTCATCCTTTGAGGAGCTTGAGGATTCCATTTGCGATACTGGGAACAACCTGAAGGTTACGCAAACTGTAGGTTCTTCCTGTTCCTCCATGCCCCAAACGGAAGGATGGGTTCCAGTAATTAAGGAGGACCCAGGATGAGTGACTGATAGTTTATCGTAGCACAATCATCGATACCAGGTTCGTGTGGGGAAGAGGCACCACTGATAGGTAGAATTAATATCTCAGGGTCTGGAGGTTGCCCAGTATCCCTTTTCAAACTAATAGTTTTAAGATTTTGGGTGTAGAGGGTCACCTCGGACGTAACACGACTCCAAAGTTTGTTAGCTCATGTATACAGAATGACTCTTTGGCCGTGACTGCCTGTATAGAGGAGGTTTCTGTCCATTAAAGGCATTCGGTCAGTAGACAATGATCTGGTGGAGAGGTTGTCAGAACAGAGGGAAGTCTCTGTAATTATATGTATGTTGATATACATTGAACTGGTGATTGGGCAAGTATCACTTCACACTGAGTAATCTTCAGACGAATCAGGATCAGTGAACTGGCTGGGGCACATAAGAACTCCGATCTGATAAGTGAAAACATACTCTGTATCAGAGTAGACTTGATGGATTATCACCAGGCACATACATCTGTCACGTTACAGGAAACTGACCGTGGATGGGGATCTTCCTCTGACCTTGGTAGAGTGGGAGTACTCAATAACCAGGTTTTTGACGTAGACTCAAAAGTAGTTAGGAACATCAGTTCCAATTTGCCCCAGAATCCGGGATAATGAGTCAATGCAGCACAGGTCATGATGACTAATACATTTCTTATTCATGCTCAGTACGGTGTGAGTATGTGTGAGAGACCTTCAGCAGGGCTGGCTTTGACTTGTCAAAGTACTCTGTGGTTCTAGAAAGAACTACGTCACCTAGAACATAAAGGTGGTAGAAATAAAAGGAACAGGCCAGACAGAGGCGATTGGTCAAGCCTACTCCTTGTTTGTCAAGTTGTACCAATGAGGTATACAGAAGAGGTCATCAGAGGAATATGGGCCTTCTGGCATTTAAGAACATATCTGTTAAAATGATCGTGACGGTTGGTCTGTGACTGTATCGAAGTTCAAAATTGAGCAATGTTAAGGAAGTGTCTGTCTGTTCATTTAAATTTGAGAGTCGGTTCTTTGTTATGAAAAACCACTTTCAATTTTCCTGTATATATATAAGGTTGCCCAGAGGTCCTGGGACACAATTTCCTTGCGTCCTTTGGTGGCTACTCAACAAAGGGAGTAACTCATCCAGTGCCCCTGGCAGGTCAGTTGGTATCTTTTCTAAGATGATGGTATGAATGTGAAATGGAGGAGTTAACTGCCCTCTTTCCTTTTCAAATTTCTCTCTCCTTCTTTACTTATGGCAGTAAGAAGAGAGTACCATCATAAGCTGGAACGGACAAGGTACGGGTGAGTGAAGTGGTCATACTGTTAGGGTTAGTATCAGTGAGATACCTATCAGTAGCAGGACATTCCTCTCTTTAGCAAGGGGGAGAGGAAAGATAACAAACCTACATGAGTGGATGAATTAGTTTGTTAGGAGAACAGATCTTCTTATCTTCCTCGGACGCAATGAACTATGACATTGTGTAGAACCCGGAAGTCTGACTTTATGATATTCATATATGTCTTAGATTCGAAATACTGGTCAGTTGTTTTGTAGAATTCTGGTATTCAGAAAACTGATCAAAGGTGGCAAACTCCCAGTTGATTAATAGTAGTACTTACCTCCCACCAACAGTAAGTCTATCCTAATGTTAAGACCAAAGCTTTGTTTCGTATATTGACAAATGACAAATTTGTATTTTTCATAACTTACAAACCTGAGGTCTTAACATACAAAGGCCCACCTTTAACCACCCCTCTATCAACTAACCTGGGTTGGAAGAATAACTAACGGGGTCACAAGTTAATGAGGGGTATGTGGGTGGCTCCACATGTCTCGTGACCAAGCGCAGATGCCAATAGTCCCTTGCGTACACAATTATTTTAAACTTTACTGGTTTCCAGCTGGCGCTGAGTATTTATCTTAATGTTAAGACCCCAGGTTTGTAAGTTATAAAAAATACAAATTGGTTAAAAATTTGTAATGTTTTGGTCGATACCGGATTGACATCCAGGATTCTCCTATTAAAGTAGTTAGGGGTAAGTATATGGCGTCGGAACAAACAGGGTTGCTAATGCTATAAGCACACCTAAAGATCCCCAAGGGCATACTGCTGAACACATGTTGAATTAAAACGTCAATATTCAAGTCTCCTCCACAGCTAAGTTGCAACAAAAAATACACTAGTCCAGCACCATAATAACCATGTTTACATAAACAAAGAAAGGGCAGTCACTTAAAGAATTTCTTGCAAAACAAAGTAATTTTGAAATCATTACCTAAACTGGACCCATCACTTCCTATTAGTTTTTTTATGTAAAAAAATTAAGCAGGTTTTTAAATTCATTTTTTAGTTCTGTATAAGATTGGCTGGTGCACATTTTTTGTTGAATAATTATTGAAACTTAATATTTCATATTTGTAGTTACTCCCAAGTAAACTTTAGTTAAGCAAACTATTACTTTTTTCTATGTAAGCAGTCCACCTCCTGGCCATGCAACTCTGGTAGAGAATTGTTAAACAGCATAGGAAGTTGCCATTCTTTATGTAATCATGAGAATACTTGGGATAATCACATACTACCTTGTTTCCATTAAGTATCATGTCTTCCTTAATCATCATGTTTGTCATTTGATTAAAGGTAGGCCGTAAAATACGTAACATGTTGAGCCTGGGTTTTAGAGTACTATACCAGTGATTATTTTTGCAAAATCTGTTCTCTCACTCTCTAATGAGCTAGTAATACCTACTTTGGCTGCAGTAAAGTAAGGGGTTTTTGGTTAAACAGATAGAATTTTTGAAATTAAATTATTATTGTGCAAACTATTATTTTTACGTAAGCAGTACACCTCCCAGCCATGCAATTTTGGTAGAGCGTTGTTAAACAGCATAGGAAGTGGCTATGCTTTATGTAAGTTTTGGAAGCCAGTTGCAGGCATTTAACAAACTGTAAGCCTTTTAGATTTTATTTTTAAAGAATGTGAGTGGGAGGTGCTGATTGCAGGATTAGACTACTGTAATGGGTTTGTATCTACAAAATTCATTTGATGTAACTATGGTATTTTTCTAGTGAACTAGAGGTGCTTTAGAAACTTCAAAATTGTCTTAAAACTTAACTTACAGATCCTTTTTTTAAACTTGTTCAGGAAAATTTATTTGGGGAAGCTCGATGAATCTAGAAAAAGGCAACTAAATAATTGATGTGAAAACAGCAGTAGCAAATAGGTAACAATACCATTGAGCTTCCATCCAGCATTTCTTTGAGTTCATTTAATTATCTCAGTGATTTTTCTATTTTCAGTTGAAGGCCTTGGGGAACTTCCCAGAAGATGTGGTCATTCAGGCATATTTTGCTTGCGAGAAAAATGAGAACCTTGCGGCAGAGTTTCTCTTCAGTCAGACATGGGATTAGGTTAAGTTCAGTTTTATAGGAAAGTTGATTTTTTTTAATTTAAAAATTTTGAAAACTTTCTTTTGTTATTTAACTGCACAGCTGAGCTATGGGTGGTATTCCAGTGGCTTGTGTTATTTCCAAATTTTGATGGAAAATAAAGATGTGCATCTTTGCAACGTTTAAGTTGATACTTGTTAGGTGACTTCGTGTCCAGTGAAGGCTTTTGTCCTCCACTTACTCTGTTATGTGGTTGTCTGCTTCAAACACCCATAATTTGTACATACTATGTGATAGAGCTATCAAAGTGGATGTGGTGAGTTGTTTATTGCTCCTGAGGGGCAAAGAGTCGTGCCTTAGAAAAAATGTGTTCTCTGGTGTATAATTATGACATCACGGCTGTTCCGTACAGCGGGCAAGGGTTTGTTATATACCCTCGTTTGTTGCGCCTGAGCTGTCGCAGAGGATTTGTTCGGGAGAGCAGATTTTTTCCATGTTGCGACATACTACCTAAAAGCTTGTCCTAAACGAATAAACAAAACAAAATGATATAGAATATAAAGAAGTGCAGTGGTCAGAAAGTGAAAACATATTTATCTAGCTTTTTCTTGTCCAATGTTTTTTCTCCAGTGTAAGGTGAATTATCATAGGAGCTTGTTCAGTCCTTTACAGATTTGAAAAATAATGGTCCACTCCATTCTTTGGTGAATTCAAGATTGTTACTCATGAAAATGATGTATTTTTCATTGCTATTAAATTTAAATTTCTACCTTATGTTACATCAATAGTGGAAAGAATTGAAAATTTCAGTACAATTTGTAGGCTTCAAGGAAATAGCCTGAACTGTCACTTTTGCTGATCATTTAAAAAGTTTTGCCATCTGTCATAAATGCCAAACTAGACTATTACTTGAATACATGGTGTATGAAAAAGCAATTTTTATCAAGCTTCAGAGAAAAATGATGTTGCTCAATTTCATAATGGTCTTTTATTCTTTGATTCTTTGTATAAAGCTTACTATTCAGTCGTGACTCCACCTGATTGGATATAGGGTTATAATTATGCAACTGCTGAGTTGTTACGATAATTCATGACCTGTAGATTTGAAAGTTCCTTTTAAATTGCTTGATTTTTTTATTTCACTTATATCCAATTTGAAAGTTTTGCAAACATTAGCAGCACCCATTAAAATTTAAATATATTTTAAATCATATTTTGATGAATTCTTAGCTTTTGTGAAAAATAGTTTGTTTGTGTCCCTTTTTCTTGATAATGGAATGTTGCTTGAGGGAAAAAAGCAGTGTGTATAACATTGCTCTTTAGAAGAGCTAATTTGAAGCATCAATTGGCCATGCCATATGGGCATGATATTTCATAAAGAGAGGGAGAACAAGAGGGCTAGTAATCTCCTTTTCTTATGTGTAAGGCCTCGTCTGGGATTTTACAAAGTGCTGGGGTTGTTTTTGAAGAGGTAGTTTTATTTTATATTCTATTTTTCTTTTAAAGACTGAGGTTGCATATCACAGTAAGGGGCAAGGAAAAGATACTACACAATTAACAGATTTTGGCCTTAAATTTTAAACACTTTCAACTCCAGTGTGGAGTGCGATGGTGTGGCACTTTAGCTATTCATTATCTTGGCTGTACTCACCTTCTGTAGATGGTGTTGCTGTCTGCCCAAGTTATTTAAATTGTAACACCCAGATAGAGTAATTTGCCACCCGTGCTCTCCCTAGGCCTTACTTTAATAGGGAAGCATTTTGTAAAAAAAAATAAAAAAAAATTATTGTTAATATTTCTGTGAGAAGAATTACAACCAGCAGGTTACTTTCTATTTGTTTCTTTATCCTTGTATTTTAAAAAGATATGAATTTTAATTAAAGAAAACTTTATTGTTTCTTTGGATAAGATTAATATGCACATTATTCCCACCCACCCATTCCAGTTACAATAACCGGATCCCATCCTTACCCCTATAGCAGCCCCCTCTCCATACATCCACATAATCCTACAATATCAAATGGCAAGGCTATAGTCAACTAGAGTAACCTAACCTAAGTCATTGACATGAATACATGCAACACCAGTATGAATATATATCCAAATTGTAAGAAAAGGAAGTGTTGAGACTATTCTAGGCTACGTTATTCCATGCTACTAAAATCTTACCATAACCCTAACTATTCAATTAAAATATCTTAATTTTACAAAAATTGCATCGAGTCTACAGAATTAAGAATGGTTATCATTTGTTTTCTCAAAGTATCAGATGAAACGTTTACTAAAATGTACGAAACTAGCAAGCAATATCACTGTGAACTTCCTCAGATCACTACCAAAACTGTATTGTGACCAAGATAAGTAACCACTATGTTTGTCAAACTAGATGTTTGGAAGCATTATTCTATGCACCTGTACAATGAAAATTGTGTATATACAAATGGAACAAGAAAACAAAAACACCACGACTAGACTGCCTGTAAGTTGAATGGTAGTGTACATTTGCAAAACTAGTGCACATAACGCCTGATTCACAGTACAATATTGTCTGGATGATGTCTGC
>NC_061100.1:126259974-126329672 GCF_015104395.2 Macrobrachium nipponense | reverse complement strand
TGATGTCTGCACTGTCCAGCAAATATGGTGCAGTATACAACTACCTACTGTATGTCATTAGCCAATCGTATATGCTGGACTGTACATAAAATACAATTTACTGTAAAATACTAATTTAAACTACAGAACATCTATGAAATAATAGTGAAAGTTGTTGTACCATACATTTATCTTTATCTCTGTAATACTTGAAGTTGGTATCTGTAGCTACTGGAACTTGGGAGACATTACATCACCTTAATGCCTGGGAGTGCCACCACATTTCATCCAGAGGCAGAAAGATGTAATCTCTGAAGAAACAAAAGGACTGGGCTATAGATGTGGCACTGCAATAATAATGGCAGATTTCGAGGACTGTGATATTAACAGATGGGGGATAGTTGGGTGACCTGAAAGCGATGGATTAGGATAAAGTGTTTGGTGCAGCTAGAAGAAATCCTCAACCCTACTCTAATTGGACTGTTGTTATTTAATCTTGAAGTTGCTTCAATCAGTGTACATGCCATGCTCAGTTTTGCAGGCTGAGCAAGGATATATTTTGCAAACATGATCAGTGCTTTCAACTAAACTATAAACTGGATTCACTTTTGCGAAAGTAGTTAAACCATCATGTGATGCTTTGTCCTCTATCTCTTGCTTAGTCATTTGACGAGTATCCTTAGCCTGTTAAGAGAGCTACCATTTTACATCAAATGTTTACAAAATGTTTTATTCTAATTGTATACACTTATTGTTCATAAATAATTGCACATTTCTTGATCATTATTGTGACAATTCTTGACTTCCAGAACCAATGATGCAGTCACTTAAAAATCATTATAATATGGAGCATTTTAATCATAAATACATACTATCAATATGGTATATTGTATTGTAACTAAAATATTTAATTAATTTGCATGCTCATATGTCCATTCAGATATATGCGTATATGCAACGTACTTTTAGAAAAATAAAAAACAAAATCCCAACTTTCAAGTTTATAGCAATTCTACTTCACAGGAAGCACAGTGGCGTACCACGCTGATTTTCTGAAGTGTTAAGTGGTGAAAGTCGGGAACTACCGTGACCTCTCTCTCAGCAGTTGGTGACCCCTTTTAAGGTTTACTATTCATAAGTCATTTGAAGGGACTAGAGTCAATCCTTCCTTTTGTGCTGCACTGTATAACAATGCCTCATACAAGAGAGAGAAAATTCTGCAGAGAAGTTTGATTCTGGTGGGTGATAATTAACTAAAGGCCCGTTCATATGAACTTAACAAATAGTGATATATGTTTTGATGGCGTAATGAGCACTCATTTGTTTCCACGTTAGCCGCAACCCACATCAATCGGATGACAGTCAGAGTACATTATTCCTTTGTTTATGAGTCAAGTGGCAGCTTGAATTTCTTTTCTTATGTTCAAAGGCAAAACTGATAATTGAGAATTTTTAGCAAATTAGAAAGCTGAACTTGCACGTTTAAGTTTTTTGTGGATAACAAAGTCTTTCACTTCTAATTATTTATCATTAGGGACTTAACAATCACACACACAGCTGGCTGTGTCATCTACAGTGAATGCTGGGATGTGCTACATTGTCCAAAGACATATCCTTTAATAATTATACTTTTTAATTTTTAATGTAGTGAATAGTTCAAAATATCTTCCATTTATACCTCAAAAAAGAAGGTTATAAATGCAAGTCCTAAGACCCATCACACGTGTGTGTAGGGTGTGGCGGTCTACATATTTGGCCCATTTCTCAAAGTATTTATCATACTTCCCCGTTAGCCAATAAAGTGCTCAAGTACCTTGCAGCCTCATTCCATATTGAACTTTGGTGGGTTGCCCATATACTTTAGTTAAATCTTATCTAAGGAGAAACAATACTACTTAGTGAATGAGTAAGGTGAGTGTAAACCTACATCTTCACATTTGAATTGGAGAGATGTGAACTCTCACGATTCTGATCATAGAAAAAGTCCTATCTATGACACCAAACGGTGAAGGCACGTCTAATCCCTGGTGTTTTACAAAGCACTGAAAAAGTTATTACACTACTTCATTGCTGCTTGGCGAGATAGTCTGCTTACAATGAAGGCAGAGTTTCAGTAATGAAAACCTACTGTACTGCCTGAACTGCTTCTTGTGGGTTGGATCAGGGAGGAACTTTCCTATCTACTTTGGAGGCAGAGCTAGTTGGGCAGGGAACAGGCAAAGTCTTCCGTTATTTGTTTTCAATTTGGGGTGAACAAAGAATAATTGAACACCTTATGAATTAGAAAATGTATATCAGAAGACAACTCAAATTGTCTGAAAATAATCATTTGCATCATTACAGCAGCCAATGAGGCAGGTGCGATGGAACAGAAGACTACAGACTTCTGTTATACAATGTGATGGCAGGACACAGAGATTCAAATTGTTAGTTAATCCTCAATAGAGAAGAAACAATACTAAGACAAACAGAATCAAAGAGAGAAGGCAGTACATGCTCTGCCCCTCGCTTAACTCCTTATACTGAGTTACCTAGTAGTGCATTCCATGTTGAAATGCGTTCAGCTTAGAACTATCGAGCGGCAAAAAAAAAAAAAAAAAAGTATCTGCATTTTAACCGAAATAGGAGGGAAAGAAACCCTCTTGCTTGGTGATATGCGAATATGTTGCTGTTGTCACACAATACTGCTAAGTCATCTCAAAATCAAAACTGGAAACTTTTGGGTGGTCCTGAATGACTGTCCTGAGTTTCAAGTTAATTAATAGAAGGTACTATTCATCTCGGTCACAAGTGCCTCAGTGGCATGGTCAGTATGGTGTTGACTTGCCACCTCAAGTGGCCACGAGTTTGATTCTCAGGCATTCCATTGAGGAGTGGGAGATATGTATTTCTGGTGATAAAAGTTCACTCTTGATGTGGTTTGGAAGTCACGTAAAGCCATTATTTCCTGTTGCTGAATAACCACTGGTTCTATGCAATGTAAAGACACCATACAAACAAACAAACAAACAAATCATCTCAGTCACATATCAGAAGAATTAACTTACAGATATGTGCCTATTACTCGGAGGGTGCAACCAATACAGACACATGTTGCGAGGAGAACATAGTAGTATATTCGTAGGTTCCTGTAAATCACACTCCAGCCTAATTCTTCTTCATTTGAGAGACAAGAATAAGGACTGGAAGCAAACCTCCTTCATTCTCCATTGAAAAGAGTAACGGTGAAGCAGTCCCTAAGGGAGACTTCCATGGTGATAACAGGACACCCATGAAAACTCGCTGCAACATGGAAGGGAGGGTGCTCTGTCATGGCTAGGGACCACACTGATAAAGAGCAGAGAGTTCGTTCAATAGAGCCAAAGACTCTGCTAGCCAAGTTGAGTGAGCTGAGCAGATCACCACTACATAATTATGAGTGGTAATCGTCAGCAAAGAACTGTCACTTCTTCCCAATTAACTTTTCTCATTCGAGGCAGAAGCTCCAAGAAGAATAAAGACGGATTCTGTGTCTGCTGTCCAATGGGACAAAGGAGCATCTTGTCTGGATCATCATCAACAAAGTCACTCAGGGAAGGGGTGATGAAAGACTTGAATCTAGCGTCAGGTACCAATGGATTCCGAGTCTTCGCTACGAAATCCAGCGTAACCGATCCCCACTCCCCTGCGTGTTTTGCATTGAAAGACCATGAAATTTGCTAACTCTCTTCGCCGATGCCAGGGCTAGCAGGAAAACAGTCTTGAGGGTCAGATCCCTATCTGAAGACTATTGAACAGTCTCGTATAGTGTACCAGTCAGGCTCTGCAACACGAGAGCCACATCCCACACAGGAGGCCTGAGATGGTTGGGTGGGCAAGACCTTTCAAAGCTCCTCGAGTAACTATATCTTGAACGAGGAAGAGATATTAATACCTTTCAACTTCGAGACTAGGCCTAGTACATCCCTATAGCCTTTCACAGCTAAAACTGATAGGAGCTTCTCTCGGTGAAGGAAGACAAGGAAGTCAACGATGTGCTGAAGAGTGGATCCGACCAGAGATACCCCATCTACGACACCAACCACAGAAGATGGCCCACTTTCCCTGGTATGGAGCTGCAGAGAACTGTCTGAGGAATCCTCCCATGTATGTTGGTAATCAGCAAAAAAAGCCTCTCACTTGCAAGAGATGGTGGATAACCTCCAGCTGTAAAGACACGGAGGCACTGCATGATGGAAACGTTCTACGTGTGGTTGACATAGAAGGTCGTGCCATGTACGAATTTCTCTCAGTGCCTTGGACAGAAGAGCCAGAAGGTTGGGATATCACCAGAATTATCTGAAGATTCGAGGTGGTCAAAACACTGTTCATCACCAGGTGATCATACAAAAAGGGGAAAAAGGCATAGACTTCGAGGTCGTCCCATGGTTGGTTCCGAATAGTTTTTTCTGTTGGTATCCTTTATTCCTGTTCATGTACCGTTGGATCTTACGTGCTTTGCCCTTAAGCCTCTGTTTTACATTTTCTATTGTGTTGTTTAGTCCCCTCTCCTGTACTTTGTATTTCTCGTTCAGTTCCTCCCTTGTTTTCTTGCTTCTTAGCCTTTTTTCTGCCATCTCTTTCAGTTTACTCAAGTCAGAGCTCATCACCATGATTTGCTTTTCTAGGCGCCTTTTCCAAGGCAGTTGCTGTTTTGGCTTCTGTTGGGTTGGTTGTACTGGTGGTGTTGGTGTTCGTATCCCCATCAGTTCTGCTACTAAACTTGCTCCTGCATATGTCAAGTTAATTGTTTCTGTGATATTGGTGGTGTGTATTAGTCTCATTATTTCATTGACCTCATTTGTTTTCTCCCTTAATTTCTTGGTGTTGAAGGCTTTCATGGAGGGAATCTTTGTTCTTTCTATATCTGACTTGATCCATTGTCTGATCTTTTCTACCCTTTCCGTCCTCTCTGTTACTTTGTCGGTGTTTCTTCGTCTGTCATTGTTTGATACCTCATCATCCCTGTCGCTTCTGTGGCATTGTCTCTCAGTTCGTCTACTTGTAATTCGTTGCCGTGTGTCATTTCCCTTTCCAATTCCTCTCTTTCTATTGGGGAGAGCACGTTCTTTTTCTTTATGTTCCTTACTTGGTCTGCCAGCCTCTGCTCTGTTTGGGGGATGTTATTCCTCTCATTCCAGATGTTGACCAAACTTCTTCTATATCCTCTCTCCCTCAGGTTGCTTTTGATGTAGCATCTCCATATTTCCTTATTTTCTTCTCTAGTCCATTTCTCCCTCTAGTTTGCGTCTGTAGCTCCAATCTCTGGTTGTTGGTTACTGTCGTTGTGGTGGTCAGTTGCTGGATGACGACCTCCAAGTACCTGACCGTCTTCCCCTTCAATTGTGCTGAATACCTGGCTGCCGGACGAAGCTCCTCTGTTGCCAGAGGTTCCATTTTTGTTGTCGTTTAATCCTTCATTTCTTTCCATTATTGCTGAGTTTTCCTATTTAAACCATAGCTAGACCCTAACCCATCAGGAATAGGTACTCATTTACAGCTGAGTAGACTGAGGAAATTATGGTTAAGATCCTTTTCCAAGGAATCAACGCCGAGGAGAGCGGTCACCCATCCAACGACTGACCAGCCCCAATGTTGCTTATCCAGTCAATTGACGGCCTAACCCACTCTGCCACGGCGCCACATATTATTATTATTATTAATATTATTTCAGTGATTAATGGCTTTGCCTCTCCAGCTTGAAACACGAGTTTGATCCAACAGAAAAGAAACATTTGAGAAAGCTTTCTGAAAAAATCCACAAAGGCCCTGTTGCAGTCCAGTATATACTTGGTGATTAGATGACAGCAGTTGATTCAACCAGGGTAGAAATGGCATAGGACTTCAAGAGAAACCACAGTGTTAAGGTTAACACCCCTTAAAAAAGGAAAAGGAGTAAGGTAAAATGGATTACAGTACTTGAGCCTGACTGTTACCTAATGAAGTACTTTACTCCTTCCCAAAATCTGGTGAAATTATGTTTCCTAATGTAATAACTGGTTACTTCAGCAAACTGATACTTCTGCAAAAGACTTCTAAGAGCTAGCTATTTGTAGTAATAAGTCCCTGCAAAATACTTGTAAATTCCCATGCCTTGTTTCACATTTCTATTCAATCTGTCCTGACTAAAACTATCGTATTGTTTTGAGCTTACATATTCTAATCCAAATTCACTGTTCATTCTTGGATTATTTCAAAAAGATTTTCTCTAGGTGCTTGCAACAAGATACAATCCAAAGAAATTACTGCACTCCTATCCTTCTCAAAGACAAAAATTCCTGATTTCATGTCCATTTTATACCAACATCACTAGTTTCCTTTC
The DNA here is from genome assembly GCF_015104395.2 of Macrobrachium nipponense. Classification (NCBI taxonomy): domain Eukaryota; kingdom Metazoa; phylum Arthropoda; class Malacostraca; order Decapoda; family Palaemonidae; genus Macrobrachium; species Macrobrachium nipponense. Next base: position 126,323,353 of record NC_061100.1, on the reverse strand, counting down.
TACATTAGCTGTCAGGTTGACCCAAATCTTGCCAAACCTTCCCCTATTTAATTTGGGTGCTCTACTAAGGCAATTCTAACATCAATGCAGGCTACCTACATTTGCTTATAAATCTTGAAGGGAGAAAAGCCAATAAGTTTTAGTCTGAGCAATACAATATGTTATCAAACCTTCTCTAGAGTTATAGAAATATTTAGTTTTCAAGGCTAATCTATCATCCCTCAATTGATGTTCCTTAAAAGATTAATCAAATACAAGTAGTATACAAGATCTGAAGACTTCCTTCATCCTACAATATCATGTGCTGCCCAAACAAATTTTCAGTGGCTAGGTTTGCAAACACTATGGTTTAATGAACTGAATCAAAAGTACATTCCAAGATTAATTCCTAAAAATCCAGCCATACCAAAAACAAAGGAACAAAAAATGGGGGATGGGGAGCAGCTGGACATTCCAATGTAGTACTGCCTTTTTATAACAAAAGATGGTCACAGTTAGGGGACTTCAATCAACCTTTCACAAGTATGTACTAAAAATTTGTTAGTATTAAGTCTTCCTCAGTGTAAACCTGGCCATTAACTCCTACATGCCCACTTCATCCATGGATAACTAATATGAACCAGAAAAAGTAATAGATCTTTCCCGTACCAAAATTAACACATGTTAACTTCATCAAGATCTAATTTATAGTTTCAAAGCTTGCTATTAGATTTGCTGTGCAAGTTTTGATCCTTAAGCTGATGCAGTAGCATGTACTACATATACTATTGTGGATATTTCAGATCTACTCAAAGATATAAAGTACATACGTATTTATTACATGAGAATAACTAGAGTTTTATTATTGTTCCCAAGGCTTTAATAAGGAAATGACTCAAAATTTCTCTAGCATCCAGGACATAAACTCTACTAAAATTGCAGCTTTTTCTGTGAAGCTGTGTTTGGGATTCTTCTCCAGTTCTGGGAAGGAATCTGTCATGAAAATCTCCATGACTGGGGTTAACCTTGTGCATATACTATTGGCAGTAGGACCTACCTTAAAGGACAGCTCTTGGTCTATCACGAAGGACAAGTGAACTAGGCTTCATTGAACTTTACAAAATTTTATTACAAAAATAACAATTTGTCAAAAATTGTATTTTTCCTAACTATACAAACCTGAGGTCCTTTAACAATAGGAAGGTACTTAGCGGCAGCTGAACCGGTCGTAAGCTTCGAACAAGGGGGTTCGGTAGTTAACTACTTGTCCGGCAGTTGGCGGTCAGTCCGACTGCGAGGAGAGGAGTCACTTTGCTTTAGGCCCAGGAAACGCAGAGTAAGGGGTGGCATGAGGTGGGACTATGTGTAAAAGACCTCAGGTTTGTATACGTTAGTTAGGAAAAATAAAATTTTTGACAAATTGTTATTTGTTCCGATACGTATACAAAACCTCGGTCCTTTAACAATAGGAAGACTCACTTCTTGGTGGGTGGAATCTGAGTCTTATGAACAGACTGGTGTTCGTCCTACCTTGGATCGCTCCCTGGTCGTAAGAGCAGAGGGAGGGATCCTAGCCTCTGCCCAGCTGATCGGAGTGTGCACCGCAGGATCAGTGGTCAGACTTCTGGACCAAATTTATAAGAGGGAGGCAAGCTTATAAATAGCAAAAGGCAAGAACTAGTTCCTACTTCAAGAGCCAAAATGAAGTCATGGGTTTGTCTCTTGTTGGCTTCCACTCTTCCCCCCCTTGATGGGGAGTGGCGGATATATACTCTTATCCCTACTGAAAGGGATAGGATGGAGCTCGGTTGTGTAGCTTACCTGCATCTGCCTCCTGTTCAGCGTAGTGACAACCGTGGCCCTCTGGCCACAGGTAGAGGAGAAGAACGAAGGAGGAAGAGAAACCAGTCACACTCTCTTTCACTCGTCCATTCATGCAGTCACACAAGGAAGCGATCTGTTCTGTCCCTCGGGTACTTGGTAGACTACACAACTTGTTGAGCAGCCACCACGGGTCCCAAGAAAAAAGTGTCCAAGGACCTGTGAGTAATATCCCGAAGGTAGAATGAAGTGAAGGTGGTCTGGTTGGCCCAAACCCCTGCCTTCAGTACCTGCGCCAGGGAGAATTTCTTGCGGAACGCAAGGGTTGGACCAATACCTCTGACTTCGTGGGCTCTCGGACGAAGGGTACAGGTGTCGTCACTACCAGCCGTGTCGTACGCCCTCCTGATCACCTCACACAGCCAGAAAGAAAGTGTGTTCTTGGACACTTCTTTCTTGGTAATCCCGGTGCTAACGAAGAGGCGTCGACACTCAGGCCCGAGGTGCCGAGTTCTCTTCAGACAGCGCCGTAGCGCCCTCACAGGACAGAGCAGCATCTCATCCGCATCATTATCGGTGAATTCCTTCAGGGAGGGGATCGTGAAAGACTCGAACCGGTCGTCAGGGACCGAAGGATTCCGAGTCTTCACTACGAAGTTCGGGATGAAATCGAGCGTCACGGATCCCCATCCCCTGGAATGCTTGAATTCGAAGGAAAGACCATGAAGTTCCCCTACTCTCTTCGTCGATGCCAGGCCCAGCAGGAAGAGGGTCTTGACGGTCAGATCCCTGTCTGACGACTCTTGGAGTGGCTCGAAGGGTCTGCTAGTCAAACTCCTAAGGACGAGAGTCACATCCCACCCAGGGGGCCTGAGTTCCCTGGGTGGGAAAGATCTCTCGAAGCTCTTCATCAGGAGGGAGATCTCGAAAGAGGAGGAGATATCCACACCTCGCAATTTAAGGACTAGGGCCAGGACTGCTCTGTATCCTTTAACTGCAGAGACGGAGAGGAACTTCTCTCGGTGAAGGAAGACGAGGAAATCCGCTACCTGCTGGAGAGTGGCTCTGAGAGGAGAGAGACCCCGTCCACGACACCAACCACAGAAGACAGACCACTTCCCCTGGTATACAGCTGCGGAGGACTGACCTTACCTTACAGACCTTACATCTTGTTCGGGTTGCCCCAGGTCCCTCAGTGTGAGGCTCCTCTAATGTCTACCAGAGAGTTGCTAGTACATCTTCCGGTATATTTTGCATCTTCCAATCTTGGATGGTCTGGGATGCAGTTTAGATATTTGTCGAGCTTATTCTTAAACACATCTACGCTCACTCCTGATATATTCCTCAGATGAGCTGGCAACGCATTGAATAGACGCTGCATTATCGATGCTGGTGCGTAGTGGATTAATGTCCTGTGTGCTTTCCTTATTTTTCCTGGTATAGTTTTGGGCACTATTAATCTACCTCTGCTTGCTCTTTCTGATATTTTTAGTTCCATGATATTTTCTGCTATTCCTTCTATCTGTTTCCATGCCTGAATTATCATGTAGCGTTCTCTTCTCCTTTCTAGACTATATAATTTTAAGAATTGTAGTCTTTCCCAGTAGTCTAGGTCCTTAACTTCTTCTATTCTAGCTGTAAAGGACCTTTGTACACTCTCTATTTGTGCAATATCCTTTTGATAGTGTGGGTACCATATCATATTGCAATATTCAAGTGGACTACGAACATATGTTTTATAAAGCATAATCATGTGTTCAGCTTTTCTTGTTTTGAAGTGCCGTAACAACATTCCCATTTTTGCTTTACATTTTGCCAACAGAGTTGCTATTTGATCATTGCATAACATGTTCCTATTCATCATCACACCCAAGGTCTTTAACTGCTTCCTTATTTGTGATGGTTCTCATTATAGGTCCCTTATATGCATATAGCTTTCTTTCTCTGTCTCCATAATTTATTGATTCAAATTTATCAGAGTTAAATACCATCCTATTTACCTCTGCCCAATCATATACTTTGTTAAGGTCTCTTTGTAGAGCGTTCCTATCTTCATCACAAGTAATTTCTCTACTTATTCTGTGTCATCTGCGAAACTACTCACTACCGAATCCTTAACATTATTGTCTATGTCTTCAATCATAATAACAAACAGTATTGCAGCTAACACCGTACCTTGCGGCACACCGGATATTACCTTGGCTTCATCCGATTTCTCGTCGTTTGCAATAACTATCTGTTTTCTGTTGTGTAAAAATTCTTTTAACCATCTTCCTACTTTATCCACGATATTGTGTTTTCTAATTTTCTTCGCTAATATATTATGGTCTACTTTATCAAAAGCTTTTGCAAAGTCTAAATAAACCACATCTGTTTCATTTCCGCTTTTCATATTTTTGAATATGTTCTCACGGTGGACTAACAGTTGGGTTTGTGTACTTTTTCCGGGTACGAAACCATGTTGTCCTTTATTAAACAAATTATTTTTTATTTAAATGTTTCATAATATTTTTCTTCATTACCCTTTCATACACTTTCATAATATGTGATGTTAGACTCACAGGCCTATAATTACTTGCCTCTAGTCTTGATCCACTTTGAAAGTAGGGGTAATATATGCTAATTTGTGCTCATCATAAATCTTGCCTGTATCTACACTTTGTCTTAATAATATTGCAAGTGGCTTTGCGATACAATGAACTACTTTCTTTAACAAAATAGCAGGAATTCCATCAGGCCCTGCAGCAGCTCCATTTTTAATTTCATTAATAGCCTGCACAAATATCAGCTTCATTAATATCTATGTCAGCTAAATATTCACTATTTTCCATCCCTTACTTCTATATCATTATCTTCATTATCTATTCTAGGGGTGAATTCTCTCTTATATCGTTCTGCCAGTATGTTGCAAATTTCCTTTTTTTCATTCGTTAATCTCCCTTCAATTCTCAGAGGGCCTATTTCTATTCTTCTTTTATTCATCGTCTTCGCAATATGAGTATCTAGTTTTGGGGTTTTGCTTGATATTTAATAGGTTTTTTCTTCCAAGTCCCGTTTTTCATTTTCTTTTGATTGTATAATCTTTTGTTCTGCATTTCATCTTACTTTTAGTTCTATAACTTTCCATGCATTTTTTTCTTTGCAAGACCTTTTTTTCCACTTTCTGATTTTCTGGGAACAAGATCCTTCTGTCTCTTGGTATGCATGAATGATGTTTACTTTTTCTTCTTCGGTATAGTATTTTTCCAACCACTATTTTCTCCAATATTTTATATAATATCTCCGTATTTACCCTTATGTCATCACTTACGAAAATGTTATCCCAATCTTTGTTTAATTCTTCATTAATTTCTGACCATTTTATATTTTACTGTAGAAAGTTGTATTTTCCATATCCTTCCCACTTTTTCATTTCTTGCTTATCTCTATTTTCACTTGCTTTGGAATGAAAACTGTTAATTCTATGACATTATGGTCTGAAATACTCGCATAATAAACTATTATTTCTTTAACATAATTCATCTCGTTCACAAATACTAGGTCTAAAGTATTTTCCTTTCTTGTTGGCAGGTGATTTATTTGTTGAATGTTGTATTCTAGTAGCATATCTAATAGCTTTTCAAATTGCCTCTTATCTTCTGCACTACTATTACTCTCTTTTTATATGTATAAGTACAACCACAATCTCCTATTCCGTTCTGTTTCCATTCGACCGAAAGGAAAGTTTGAAAGTTCCACAGATAGGAGAATAGTCCAGTCCTGTTGTGATTTCTACATATATCATCCAATTTTCAATTATTAAGTCAAACTCTTTAGTATTAGGAGTCTATATATTACTATGTTCATCAATTTTTCAGATTCAAATTCTACCGCTATTAGTTCACATTCTGAGTTACTATATTTCTCATATATTTTTCCTTGTTTTTGTCTTTCCCATATATTGCGGTTCCCCCTTGATTCCTATTTTTTCTATCTGATCTATAAGTTTGGAACCCTTTTATTTTATTTGATCATCATTCCCAGTCTCTTGGGAATACCAGGTTTCACTTATATTCATTATATCTATTTTCTTTTCATTTTAGGTTAGTTCTTCTAAGTACTCTATTTTTCTTTTTGAGTTACTCGTAACTAAACCCTGCGCATTCATCACTATGATGGTTTGCGTGTTTTCTCCTTCATTTAATACTGGTAGTAATAAGGATTTTTCCCATGTCTCTTTCCTGTTCTGGTATGTTGTTCTTTTTTTTCATTTACAGAAATTGCTACATTAAAAAATCCAAACTTTTCCATAATATTTGATCTTCCTTCATAATATTCATTTTGTGTCTGAATCTGCAATTTTCTCCGTTTCTGCAATATCCTCTTGCATAATAAATACGGTTATTATCTCTTGAGTAGAATTTCGGAGCTGATGCTTTGAAATTTTTTTGCTGACACCTCTGCATATCTCATTGGTGGTTTGCTTTTTCTCTTTTACCTGATATTCTTGATTTCTCTCTTTTATTTTGTTTTCTTTCTTATTTTGGATTTTTATTACTTGGTTGGTTATTTATTTGATTATGATTCATGGCTACAGGGTGCATATATTTGCATTTTTTGTCGAACTTACATCCTTTTCCTTCTTTTAGGTTTTTACATATTTTTGGATGCAGATCTCTGCAATCATCCCCATATCCATCTAAGTATGCACATTTACCATATATTTCATAGTTTTGACATATCTTAGGATGTTTGTAGTAACATCTTTCTCCAAATCTGCAATTCTCTCTTTTCAAAAGGTTGCAGATTTTGTCTTTCTTGTCTATTTTTTCCTCTTTCCCGTCATTGTATAGATCTGTCTGAGGTATCCAGCCATCTCTGTTGTTGCACTGCGAGAAAAGCCTCTCGCTCACAAGAGATGGTGGATAACAGCCAGCCGTGAAGATACAGGGACTCGATGGACCGGTGGTACTGTTCGACATGTGGCTGGCACAGGAGGTTGTGCCAGGGGGGAATCTCCCTCGGTGCTTCGGCGAGCAGAGCCAGCAGGTCCCGGTACCAAACGGCCCACCAGGATCATCCAAAGATTTGCGGTGATCAGCGCCTGCCTGATCACTTTTGCGAATCAAGACAGGACAGGGGAAAAGGTGTAAACGAAGAGGGTTGTCCACAGGTGTTTTGGAGAGTGTCCTCTGCAGCTGCCTATGGGTCCGGCACAACTGAGTAGAAAACCTGGAGTTTTCTGTTGTGCCGGGTGGCGAACAGATCCACGACTGGATGCCCCCCATGTTGAAGAGCCTTTCCGCCACGTCTGGGTGAAGGGACCACTCGGTTCCTATCACCTGATCCCGACGGCTGAGCGTGTCGGCTACCACATTCTTCTTGCCTGGAATGTAGCAGGCTGACAGCTCTACTGAGTGTGCCACGGCCCACTTGTGCACCTGCAACGTCAACTGGTGCAGCGGAAGGGACACTAGGCCCCCCTGCTTGTTGTGTTGATGTACGCCACTACCATGGTGTTGTCGCTCATCAACACCACTGAGTGTCGCACCAGACGATCCTGGGAACTCTTGGAGAGCAAGAAACGCTGCCTCGAGCTCCAGGACGTTTATGTGAAGGTGCTTGTCGTGATGATCCCACACACCTGCAGCCAGCAACTCCTCCAGGTGTGCACCCCATCCCTCAATCATGCGTCTGAGAAGAGCAACATCTCTGGAGGGGGGGGGGGGGGGGGGGGGGGGGGGTGGGGTGCAAAGAGGCACTCCTCTTACGAGGTTCCTGTCGTCCAGCCACCAGGCTAGGTCCTGCCTCACCTTCTCTGTGAGGGACACGGGGAAGAAAGGAGGGTCCCTTGGCTGTAACCAACACTCCTTTAGTTTCCAGTGAAGAGACCGCAGGTGAAGACGCCTGCGAGGGACTAGCTTCTCGAGAGACGACAGGTGGCCAATCACGACTTGCTACTGCTGTGCTGGTTGCTCCTGAAGGGACAGGAACTGTTCTGCTGCCTCCCTGAACCTGCTGATCCGCGAATCTGCGGGGAAGACTCGCCCTGCTACCGTGTCGATCAGCATGCCCAGGTACTTCATCCTCTGCTTGGGTTCGAGATCTGACTTCTTGTAATTCACTACGATCCCCAGATCGCGGCAGAATTCAAGGAGTTGATCCCTGTCCTGCAGCAACTGCGAGCGGGAGCTCGCCAGGACTAACCAATCGTCTAGATACCTCAGCAGACGTATCCCTACCGAGTGGGCCCAAGCCGACACCAGCGTGAACACTCACATCAACACCTGTGGGGCGGTTGAGAGACCGAAACAAAGTGCCCTGAATTGGTACACCATCCTGTTGAGGATGAAGCGGAGGTATTTCCTGGAGGATTGATGGATGGGTATCTGGAAATATGCGTCCTTCAGATCTACAGAAAGCATGAAGACGTTCTCCCTGATGGAATCGAGCACTGATCGTGCTGTTTCCATCGTGAACCGAGTCTGGCGAACGAACCTGTTCAAGGGAGAAAGATCTATCACCATGTGCCAGCCCCCCAAGGACTTCTCCACCAGGAAAAGTCGACTGTATAAGCCTGGCGACTGATCCCATACGATCTCCACAGCACATTTGCTCAGCATGGCTTCTACTTCCCGCCGAAGCGCTACGTCCTTGGTCGAACCAGGAACGTACATTTGCAGTTGGACCGGGTTGGAGGAGAGGGGTGGCCGAGACTTGAAGGGTAGTAGATGTCCCTCCCGAAGGACGTTTACTATCCAAGTCTCCACTCCGAAGCACTGCCATGTTGCCCAATGGCTTGCCAGGCACCCCCCCACTTCCAGCAGCAGGTGAGGGGGAACGCCGTCCCTAGCGTTTCCCTCCTCTTCGACTTCTTCTTCCCAGATCCCCCTCGAGAGAAGGACTGGGAGGAGGACTGGTTACGGTCACTCCTTACAGCAGAAGTCGAAGGCAGAGTCTTTCCTCTCGGCTTCGACGAGGCAATCGTCTTAGCCGCAGAGGAAGCGCTAGCTAAACTTTTGGGCTTAGCTGCAGTCGTCCGAGGTTGCCCAGCCACCTTCGAGACTGCCTGGTGGACAAGATGGTCACTATCGTCAGTGCGCCGTTGTTCCACCGCAGCATCCACCATCTCTCTGGGGAAGAGAGGAGGAACTTCGCCCCAGTCTGTTGCAAAGACCCAAGGCCGCCTCTCGCCCAGCCGCCCTGGTCACTCGGGTGAGGACAGCCTCCCTACGCCGGAGAACCAGGTTGGCCCACAGGTTAGCCATCTGGTGGGCCAAGTAGGAGATGGCCCTACCTCCAAACTGGCACAGTCTCTCAAAAGCCGGGTCCCCTTCAGGAGAAATGTTCCCTAAGGAGGCCACAGCCTTTGACACTGCGAAAGACCACAGGTCGATCCATGAGACTGCTTGGAATGCTGCCATAGCGGTAGATTCCAAGGCGAGTGCCTCTTGCTGCAAGAACCAGAGGTTCTCCGACAGGAGCTGCTGCAGACACACCCTCCGAAGACACGTAGAATCGCCTCTGTCGCAGTAGAGGTGGGGGAAGGAGCTTGGAAGACCTACCAGACCGAAGCGAACCCTCCTGTCCGGAGACAAGTGTTCACCTGGCTCAGTATGCTGTCAGCCAAGGCCGATCGCGGCAGACCCACCGTCATCCTGGGTTCCTTCTTAGGTCCCCAGAACGCCTCCAAACCTGATGTAGGCTTGGAAGGTGGGAGCGGCGATCCTTCCCCGAGGCCGTTGTGCTGATGAATCAGCGCAATAACCTCAGCGAACGACCTCTGGATCTCGGGAGTGACTGCATCCTGCGGAGTTTGACTGTCAAGCCCCTCCAGCGAGAACGCCTCCCAAGATACTTCTCGTTCCACAGGAGGAACTGCATCAGACCTCTCATGGTCTCCTGCCACTTGCGCATACGATCTGGTCGGTCCTAGGACCGTGCCAGGTTCGTAGGGCGTTGTGGCGGGATCGCGCCCCTAGCGATCACTCCTGATCGCCTCGCTCTTCCCGGTGTAGCTCGAGGAAGTTGAAGGGATCGGAGAGGGAGACCTGATGCTCTCCCCCGCGCCCAGGTGGCGATCGAGCTGCAGGCCTGGTCGAGCGGCTCTCTCTGGGAGAGCGACTGGACCGAGAACAGCGGCGACAGTCCCAGTGTCAGAAAGAGCTGCTGCTGGTCCCCCCCCTCTCCGCCCGGTCCCGCGGTAGGAGCGGCGGTCAGGGGACCTGCAGAGTCCGCTGTCATGGTGGGAGCGAGGCCTGTCCTCACGGCACGCCACGCCGCTTGGACCAGCCGAGGCTGAATCAGGTGACCGAGGGGACCGCTTCCTAGCCTCAGCCCGCGGCCGGTCTGGGACTGTTGCGTCAGCCCTGGGTACCAGCGATTGCCGCGAGAGCGATCGCTGGTCTGGATCCTGGCGCCGAGCGGACTCGGTTGCCTGGGTCTTGGCTGCACGGTCACCCATCTGCCAGATTGGCATCTTAATTTTGTATATAGTAGCTCTAATTTTCATTTTTTGTGGAAATGTACAGTTCATTCCTGTACCTGTTTTTAAGATCCCTGGTTGTATCTTTAGTTATCCCGTTTTCAGAGTGCTTTTGTTTTTCCCGCCTTCTTCAAGTTTTCTTCGGACCACCTATTTCATGCATAGTTAGTCTCACCTGGTCCTCTACTGTGATAAGTGTCCTATTGGAGTAGCTGTCTTCTTATTCTTCAGTTTTTGTAATGTATTAACCCTTAAACGCCGAAGCGGTAAATAAAAAAATGACTCCGGTGTGCCGGAGGGGTTTGAGAGTGAGCGCGTAAGCAGAAAAAATATTTTTTTCAAAAAATCACAGCGCGCTTAGTTTTCAAGATTAAGAGTTAATTTTTGGCTCCCTTTTTTGTCATTGCTTGAAGTTTAGTATGCAACCATCAGAAATGAAAAAAATTATCATTATCATATATAAATAATGCGATATATGATAGCGCAAAAACGAAATTTCATATATAATTGTATTCAAATCGCGCTATGCGCCAAACGGTTAGAGGTAACAAGTTACTTTTTTTTTCGTTGTAATGTGCACTAAATTGCGAACATTTTGATATATAACACATTGTAAAACGATAAAAGCAACACAGAGAAAATATTATCACAAAATGATGCATGAATTCGTAGCGCGCGGATGTAAAAAAATAATTTTTTAAAAAATTCATCATAAATCGAAATATTGTTATAGAGACTTGCAATTTGTTTCAAAATGAAGGAAAATGATTGAATATTACGATACTGTAAGAGTTTTAGCTTACAAATGCAGTTTTCGACCATTTCGAACGAGTTAAAGTTGACCGATGTCGAATTTTTGTTTTAAAATTGTTTTTTATATGCAAATATAAAAAAAAATGAGACAAATGCTACAACCGTTCCAATAATTTTTGTTATATTGTGCATGTTTTTGCGCACATTTTTCATATATAAAACTCTAAAAAAAGCGTAATATGAAAAGGCTCAAATATTAGGAGAATGTGACCTACGTTTCCGAGATTTTCGGCCGAGAATCGGCGCGCGGACGGAATAAAAATATGTTTTTTCAAATATTCACCATAAATCGAGATATGTTCTAGAGACTTGCAATATGTTTTAAATTGAAGATAAATGATTGAATATTACTAGACTGTAAGATTTTTATGTTACAAATGCGTTTTTTTACCATTTCGGTTGAGTCAAAGTTGACCGATCGTAGTTTTTTTCGTACTTATCGTACTTTATATGCAAATATTTCAAAAATGATAAATGCTACAGCCTTCCAATATTTTTTGTTATATTGTGCACGTTTTTGCGCACATTTCCATATATAAACCTCTAAAAAAAAGCGTAATATGAAAAGGCACAAATATTAGGAGAATGTGACCTACGCGTTTCCGAGATTTTCGGCCGAGAATCGGCGCGCGGACGGAATAAAAATATTTTATTCAAATATTCACCATAAATCGAGATATTGTTCTAGAGACTTGCAATATGTTTTAAATTGAAGATAAATGATTGAATATTACTAGACTGTAAGATTTTTATGTTACAAATGCGTTTTTTTTTGACATTTTCGGTTGAGTCAAAGTTGACCGATCGTAGTTTTTTTCGTACTTATCGTACTTTATATGCAAATATTTCACAAATGATAAATGCTACAACCTTCCAATATTTTTTGTTATATTGTGCATGTTTTTGCGCACATTTCCATATATAAACCTTTTAAAAAAGCCTAATATGAAAAGGCTCAAATATTAGGAGAATGTGAACTACGCGTTTCGGAGATTTTCGGCCGAGAATCGGCGCGCGGAGGGGAAAAATATTTTTCAAAAATTCACAATAAATCGAGATATTGTTCTAGAGACTTGCAATTTGTTTTAAAATGAAGATAAATGATTGAATATTACTAGACTGTAAGATTATTATGTTATAAATGCGTTTTTTGACCTTTTCGGTTGAGTCAAAGTTGACCGATCGTAGTTTTTTTCGTACTTATCGTACTTTATATGCAAATATTTCAAAAATGAGAAATGCTACAACCTTCCAATATTTTTTGTTATATTGTGCATGTTTTTGCGCACATTTCCATATATAAACCTTTAAAAAAAGCGTAATATGAAAAGGCTCAAATATTAGGAGAATGTGACCTACGCGTTTCGGAGATTTTCAGCCGAGAATCGTCGCGTGGAGGGGAAATTTTTTTTTTCTCAAAAATTCACCATAAATCGAGATATTGTTCTAGAGACTTGAAATATGTTTTAAATTGAAGATAAATGATTGAATATTACTAGACTGTAAGATTTTTATGTTATAAATGCGTTTTTTGACCTTTTCGGTTGAGTCAAAGTTGACCGATCGTAGTTTTTTCGTACTTATCGTACTTTATATGCAAATATTTCAAAAATGATAAATGCTACAACCTTCCAATATTTTTTGTTATATTGTGCATGTTTTTGCGCACATTTCCATATATAAACCTTTTAAAAAAGCGTAATATGAAAAGGCTCAAATATTAGGAGAATGTGACCTACGCGTTTCGGAGATTTTCGGCCGAGAATCGGCGCGCGGAGGGGAAAAAAATATTTTTTTCAAAATTCACCATAAATCGAGATATTGTTCTAGAGACTTGCAATTTGTTTTAAAATTAAGATAAATGATTGAATATTACTAGACTGTAAGATTTTTATGTTATAAATGCGTTTTTTGACCTTTTCGGTTGAGTCAAAGTTGACCGATCGTAGTTTTTTTCGTTCTTTATATGCAAATATTTCAAAAATGAGAAATGCTACAACCTTCCAATATTTTTTTTTTATATTGTGCATGTTTTTGCGCACATTTCCATATATAAAACTATAAAATAAGCGTAATATGAAAAGGCACAAATATTAGGAGAATGTGACCTACGCGTTTCGGAGATTTTCAGCCGAGAATCGGCGCGCGGAGGGAATAAAAATATTTTTTTCAAATATTCACCATAAATCGAGATATTGTTCTAGAGACTTGCAATTTGTTTTAAAGTGAAGGTAAATGATTGAATATTACTAGACTGTAAGTAATTTGCTTACCCACCCATATATATATATATATATATATATATATATATATATATATATATATATATATATATATATATAATTTTTTTTTATACGTAAAATATATATATTACATTCTTCGATTCTGGTACCAATACATAAGTAAAAGGAATGCAGGTGACACTTCTCTTTTCGCATACAATGAAATGTCTTATTATTATTTTATCATGCACACATTCAGATATATAAAAAAATTGTAATAAATATAAAAACTAAATATAAAATAAATGCAGAATACTCACTCGTAATCCTGACTCTTCGTTCTATTCTTGTTTTCTCCCTCCTCCATTGAAGAGTCTTGCATTTTTTTCCACTCGACATGACGAGGTACAGGTGGAGGAGGGAGACGCGCGCCCTTACTGCTGATGGACCCGGCGGCCCCGTGCGCCCTCCGCTGTCGGTTTAGGGGGCGCGCTCCATACATGACCTTAGTGTGGTACTTTCGGTCACACTCCCCTATCCTGCAAAGAGCAACTTTGCAGAGACGACAGAAGAACCGGGTGTCTCTCCTTCTGCCATTCATATGGCACACCCGGCACCGTTTTCTGCCTTCGCCCTTCTAAGGCCTCCAGTATGTGTTCCCCTGGCTGCAGCCGACACGCAGGTTCCACTACCCGACAAGAAGCAGTGATGGCGGGGCCGGCAGCAAGAGGGGCGTCGTCAGCAGGGGCGGCGGCAGCAGGGGCATCGTCAGCAGGGGCGGCGGCAGCAGGGGCGTCGTCAGCAGGGGCGGCGTCAGCAGGGGCGGCGGCGGCAGCAGGGGCGGGCGGCAGGTCGAGCGAAGTTGGCCCTCCTATCTGCCCTTTCCTCTAGGGCAGATCTGCAGCTCGGGGCAGGGGGTCAGTTATGGAAGGCCACTCATCGGGATCGAAGTTGATGAGGGCATTCCCGGCTACCTCTAGGAACTGTATGTGGGTCAACCTCGGAAGATTGTCACCGCGGTACCCACAGTACAGTATGTAGGCATTTTGGAGGGCCAACTGAAGGATGTATTTGAGGAGCTTCTGTGTCCACCTTCTGGTTCTCCTGGCGAAGGGGATAGTAACTGGATGAGCTGATCAAAGAGATCAACTCCTCCCATGTGCCTGTTGTAGTGCCCAATGACAGTAGGGCCGCTCGGTACGAAACTCCTCAAACACAACTCAGCCCTGTCGACGTGGGTCTTCTTCCGCTGTACGATCTCTTCTTGGATGGGTTCATGACTCGTCGTAATCATGGGGACGAGTCGGACACCCTTCCAACAGATGACGAAGACAGCGCCCTTCCGCAGCCACTCTGTCTCTCCTCTTGCCAGGTGTTGCGGATAACAAGCGAACCTCTTGAGGACATTCGGGCCCGGGCCCCCGCACCCAACCGAAGGTACCACTGACGTGAACACCTGCTTCATACAGTTCCTGGCCAGGGATACCGAGTTATAATAATTATCCATAAACAGGTGATATCCCTGGTTACGGAAACGTCCCACAAGGTTGAATACAGTGTACGCAGCGTGGAGAGACCCCGGTATACACTGAAAAGTCCACAACGTATCCAGTGTTGGCCTCGGTAATGAGAAAGAATTTCACACCATATTTCTTTGGCTTCTTGGGGTTATACACTGTTATTCCGGGGTATGGCCCTTCGGTTGAAGGTGTTGAAGTACCTGTCCAAACGCCAGGAAATTATCAGGGACATAACGCCAGGCACATTCGGCATACATAAAAAATAATTTCTCCTCCAATATTGCTGACGTCGACAGCAGGTGTCATACCAAAATAAATGTGGAGCCCCAAAAAATGCTCCCAATGTCCCTAATGAGGTTTGCAACCCCCGCCAGTAATTAATACGACAAAGGTCGTCCTCAGCTTCATACCGGCAGTACCGAGCGTAAGTCCACCGTCTCGTGTACCAGGTATTCCAGCAATTCCCGCGTCAGGAAAAGCTGGATGAACCCCAAAACAGTCAGGGGTACTGGTACGGTCATCCCAGGGGTTGCCGTGAAGGGGTGCATGATAGGAGGGGTGGGGGTCCTCCGTCCACCCCTCGTCACTCTCCGACGACCGACCTTCACCTTGGCTGGCGCGACGAGCCGACCTTCTACGTGCCCGTGCGCGCGCACGGGTGCGGCACGATGCACACTACCCCCCCCCCGTTGGCCCATCACCCTCACTTTCTGTATCGTCCTCTGCGATAAAACTTGAGCCCGTATCCCCACCCTCCCCCTCCTCCTCAGATTCCCCACCCCCTCGTAAAGCACTGAACCCACTGAATTCGAGCTCACTTTCGGGATGTGAGCCTCGAACGGACATTGGGGGCAAATATTCATCCTCACTTTCATCGGGACTGATGTCCTCATCACTCGATGACCATCCGCCATCAAAATGAGGACTTGCGACATGTTCCCGATCAAGCTCCGAAAGATATTCGTCTATGTCCCTTGGTTGGAGGCCTCCCAAATGCCTACGAATGCCCCTAAGGACGCCCACATGCTTTCTAGGGTGTAACCAAAGGCATACGATGTGTTCCCGAAACACTTTCAGCCACACGTGGCCGCACAGAACGGCCTTGAGGCGCGGGGTCATGCTGGGTGCTTGGCCCCTCGCCAGCATCCAGGTCCAAAACTCGCCTTACACAATCCCTTCCGACGGGTAAAACGCGCCTTTCACGGTTCACACGTCGTTGAGACATATCTACGAATGTCCTGTAGCAATACAAATGCTCAAAGTCTCGCACAAGTCCAGAAAAACACGCTTTTCACGAAAGATCGGTCTCGGATGGTGCGCTACTGATGCTGGCTGGAGCGAGAAGAAGGGATATCGTGCATGCGCACCTGGGTCACGCTTCAAAACAAAACAAGGCCTTGATCCGTGAACTCCCAGCATCCCCCAAGGCGCGTGATTCAAAAGTTTTAGGCTGGTAGGCCTATAAGTATTTTTCCGCGAATTTTAAAAAAAACTTTCGTATGTCGACGTAAAATAAGTCGTCAGCACCCGACAGACAATTTATCTCGACGTAAAATACGTCCAGTCGGCGTTTAAGGGTTAATGTTCTTTTATATAAATCTTGAGTGAACCTTAGTGAAACTGATAGCGTAACTTATAGTATTTAAAATTTAGTATATTAAGGTTTACTGATTTTGGTATTTGTGCGGTGCAGATTGTTTGAGTGTTTCGTGGTTTATGCGGTAAGAAAGGGATTAACGTAATTATGTAAACTGTTTCAATATTAAAGTGTTAATTTTTGATCTGTTTTGAAATTAAACCTTTCCTTACTTATTTTATGTGACCTATGGAAGAACTTTTTTATTCTCTGAACCTTGGCCATAAAGCCGTCACATAAATTGGGGGCCTGACCGGGATCTATCTCGTTTACTGTATTGAGGATTCATTCAGTAAGACAATTGTCGCCACAAATAGTGTTCAATATTTTTAGTTTCACTCAAGATTTATTGTAAACATTCTGAATACCTGTTATTAGGGTTAATGATATATATGTGCGCGCTGTGAAACCATTTTCGTATTATTGTTTATTGACGGTTTGCTCTTTAGGGTAATGTTAACGCAGTAGTATATTTTTCATTTTCGCCCTCACCGAGTCGACGACTCCTCGAGACTCACGAGAGCTATCCGGAAGCTCTTATCCATATTTTGTCCTTATATAATTACAATTACGACTTGTGCAGTCATTTCCCCTGGGTTGGACGATACCAGGATCGCGTAGTTTAGACGATAGGTGAGGAATCGGTTAAACCTTTATTTACTTTATTTTTTCTCTGTGCCGACGTTCAAGGTTTGTAAGTTGTCATTCAAGTTGTTTGGAGTAAATAACGCTTGTTTAGGACCAACGGGTTATTTCCTTAGTTCCTCCATATCAGCTTGAATCGGGAATGTAAAAATGGTTTTCACTCCCTCGTGTTCTTTATTACCTTTTGCTTTCGAATCGGGACTGTCCCTTTTCCCTAAAAGCCCTAAAATAATCTTATTACTTGTAATGCTTGTTGTTTAATTTTGTCGGGAAAATATAAACTCGCTAACATGATAATTTTGTATTGTGGTTTGTAATGCATTTACTTGAATGGCAGCAGGAACGTGTTAGTCTATCATAATTGTAAAACAGGAATTCAATTGTTTACTGAAGGAAGTTTTCTTTAACTTTAACCATGGCTCAATTTAACGTTCAGAAGTTTGCTGCGGATCCCTCTGCTGAGTTAGCTAGTATCCCAAATGCTAAGAAACTAGAGTTTCTCGAGTTAGCTAGTCATTTGTCAATTACAACTAGGAGTAGCATGTGGAAGAATGAAATTCGCAACCGGATTCTTGAGCATTATATGTGTGTGGGTAAACTAGGCAATGAAGCTAGACAGTATATAACTCGTGAACCAGCAGTACTAGCCCACGAGCAGTAGTTAGAATATGAGCGCATTTCCCTTGAACGCGAGAAACTTGCGGCACAGAAATTAGAATCTGAGAGATTAGCAGAAACAAGTCGAAGAGAAACGGTTAGAGTCAGAGAGACAAATGTCGAAACTTAAATTAGAATTCGAGATGGAGAAAGCTAAACTTCAGTTAGCTTTAGAGAGAGAGAAAGAAAAACTGGACTATGAAGCGTCGTTAGCACTTAAATTTGAACAGGAAAAAGCAAAGCTTTCTAGAGAGAATAAGGAACATGAAATTTCCTTTTTGGAAGCTCAGGAGAAACCCTTTGATTTAGCAAAAAACATTAAGTTGGTTCCCACATTCACAGATTATGACCCTGAAGATTATTTAAAGACTTTTGAAAAGACTGCCTTGCATTTGGATTGGCCACGCAATCAGCGGGTTTGGCTATTAAGGCCGAAATTAACTGGGAAAGCTACGAAAGTTTGTAGACATCTCGAAAATACTACAGATTACCAGAATGTTAAACAAGCAATTTTGGATGCTTTTTCAATCTCTGTCGAAGGTATCGTCAGACCTTTCGTAACAAAACTAAGTTCACAACTCAAACCTATGTAGAATTCGCTTCAGAGAAATTAAGGGAGTTTAGGAAATGGGTAAAATCTGCTGCAGTAAGTACTTTTGCTGAATTAGAGAATTTGATTGTACTTTAAGAGTTTAAACGAAAGCTTCCTTTGAACATTATGATGTATTTAGAGGATAGGGAAGAAAAAGACTTGTTAAAGGCAGCTTCTCTAGCAGACACTTACTCTTTAATACATAAATTTGGCAACAGTAAGGGAACCGACCAGAATGTAAAACCATTTCCAGCTAAAAACTCTGAAACTCTGACTGATATGGCAAAAGAGTCTAATGTTCGTTGTACTTATTGTAAGAAAGACGGTCACACAATTAAAAACTGTCCAGATCCTAAATGTAAAACTTCCTTGCCTTTTCGGAACCCATTTAACCCTTTTCTTAACTTTAAATGTGAAACAGATGGTCAGATTAAGCCTGTCTCCCATATCCATTCTGAAAAGCCTGTAAATCTATTTGATGATTTTACTTTTAATGGAACTGTAGCTTTGAACTCTGATGGGGATAAGTATAAAGTCAGGATACTTCGTGACACAGGTGCTTCGCAAAGTTTACTTTTGAGAAATGCTCTCCCAAATACTGAAGCTAACGTAACTAATGAACATGCTCTCGTGAAAGACCTTTCACAAATATCTAAAGTTCCCCTTGCTAATGTTCATCTTGATTGTCCTATAAAGAAGGGTAATGTGCTGGTAGGCATAACAGATATTGAATTTCCAGTAAAAGGTGTAACTTTATTATTGGCTAATGACCTTGCAGGACGTTTGGTAGTTCCCAATGTCATTGTAATGGAAAAACCTGTAGGTGAAAACATTGAACCTGATCTCGATTGCTCTGCAAATCCTTCTTGTGTTGTCACTCGTAGCCAGAAATCTAGTTCGGATGAATTTAAAGTCACTTCTGTAAATTTTGAAGCACGAAATGTTATGAGTAGAGATAACCTTATTAAAGCTCAGAAGCACGATAACACTTTAAGTAAGCTTCATGACCAAGCGGTTTCTAGAAGTGAGATTAGCAAATCCCCATGTTTTTACTTTGAATCTGATTTGTTAATGAGGTTTTACCGTTCCCCTAAGAGATCTAGTGAAGACAACTGTAGCGAAAAGCGACAAATTGTGCTACCTCTTTCTGTTAGGAATTCTGTAATGGAAATAGCTCATGATGCCTATGGAGGACATTTAGGAATTCATTAGACCTATTGTAAGATTTTGAATTGTTTCTTTTGGCCTAATATGAAAAAGGATGTAGCAGAATTTGTTCGCACTTGTCATGTATGTCAGATATCAGGAAAACCTAACCAGGTAATACCCAAGGCACCTTTCCAACCGATCTTAGTCCCTGATGAACCTTTTAGTAAGATAATTATAGATAACGTTGGTCCTTTACCAAAAACCAAGAAAGGTAATCAATACTTGCTCACTATAATATGTCCTATGACCCGATACCCTATTGCCATCCCTCTTCGTAACATTTCTGCTAAGAACATTGCTAATTCTTTACTGAAAGTTTTCACGAATTTCGGTATCCCAAAGGAAATACAAAGTGATCGAGGTTCAAAATTCACCAGTGACCTTTTTGCCCAGGTAATTAAAGAACTAAATATTAAACAAACTTTGTCTGCTGCCTATCACCCAGAGTCTCAGGGTGCCCTCGAGCGTTGGCGTTCAAGAGTATGCTTAGGAAATTTTGTGTTGAAAGTCAACTTGAGTGGGATGAGGACATTGATTTTCTTCTATTTGCTATCAGGGAAGTTCCCCATGAGTCCCTTGGTTTTTCAACTAACCCTATGAGATGTTGTTTGGGAGGTCAGTTAGAGGACCCTCTTTCAGTAATTAAAGAGGAATGGTTGAACACCCCATCTGAGTCTAGCCAAACCATTCAACAATATATGAATAAACTTAAAAGCACATTACTGCAGGTTAGGAAAATTGATGGGGAGAAATTAAGGGGTCAACAGATCTTAATGAAGAGAAACTATGATAAAGCTTGTAAAGTCAGAAAATTTAAACCTAATGACCTTGTGTTAGCCTACCTTCCTGTCCCTGGTTCCCCTCTTAAAGCTAAGTTTTGTAGGCTCTATCCCATCATAAAAAATGTAAACAATAATACCTACATTATCAGAACTCCAGATCGTATAAAACCCACTCAGATCTTCATAATGTTAATTTACTCAAGGCTTATCACTCTAGGGAAATGGAAATGGTTCTAGTGAGACGGTTGTTAATCTTAATTTTAAGGTAGAGACACCAGGAGAGGACAATTCATTGGAAGACCTTATTGCTTCCTCCATGTCACAAACCAATATAGAGGTTCTAAATAACCTGGATCTATTCTTGAGCCACCTCTCTCCTTGGCAGTCGCAAGACTTTAAAATTTATCCTAGCCATTCAACTCTCCTTAATGATTTTCCCAGGAAAGTGATTTGCTGCTACATGACATCGAGCTGGTTTCCTAGGTTACAACACCCATTCGTCAGCAGTCCTATCGTGTGGGTCCTGAGAAGAAGAGCAAAATGAAGGAGGAAGTCGAATATCTTCTCCGGCATGGTCTAGCAAGACCGAGTAAATCACCATGGGCTTCACCTTGCATCCTAGTTCCAAAAGAGGATGGTAGCTACAGGTTTTGTACAGAATATAGAAAGATTAATAATGTCACAATTAAAGATTCCTACCCTTTGCCACTCATTGATGATTTAATCGATTCAGTAGGACAAGCCAAGTTTGTAACGAAGACAGACCTCTTAAAGGGCTATTATCAGGTAGGATTAACTGAAAGAGCTAAGTTAATATCTGCTTTCATTACACCCTTTGGACTCTTTCAGTACGAGGTCATGCCTTTTGGCCTTACCAATGCTCCATCTACCTTTCAGCGTCTTGTAAACTTCATCATCCAAGATTTGGAAGGTGTTTATTGTTACCTTGATGATATAATAGTCACTGGACAGACTTGGGAAGAACATGTGAATAGGCTCAAGTGTTTGTTCCGTAGGTTAGAAGAGGCTGGATTAACCATAAATCTTAAAAAATCTGTCTTTTGTAAAGCTACTGTTACCTACTTGGGCCACATTGTTGGGGATGGTAATGTTCGACCAAAAACTGCTAATGTAGAAGCTGTGAGTACCCTGTTCCGACCACCAGAAAGTCCTTACAAAGATTCTTAGGGTTAGCCTCATACTACAGGAGATTCTGTAAGAACCTTTCTTCAGTTGCTGCCCCTTTAACATCCCTAACTAGTCCCAAAGTTAAATTCATTTGGACTGAAGAATGTCAAGCCTCTTTTGAAGCCTTAAAGCTGTTTTTGATAAACAATCCTGTTCTTAAATCCCCAGATTTTAACAAGCCTTTTATCCTTCAAATCGATGCTAGTGGTGCGGGAGCTGGAGGGGTGCTACTCCAAGAGTCAGACGGTATACTTCACCCAGTCAGCTACACCTCCACTAAGTTCAAGCATCACCAGAAGTCCTACAACACCATTGAGAAGGAAGCACTTAGTTTGGTACTCGCCCTGGAAAAATATGAATGCTCTTGACCTTCCTAGACAAGATGAAGTCCCACAACCAACGTGTAGCTACTACGCTGGTCCATCTATCTGCAGAAGTTCCCTCTGCAGATCCGCCACATCAGAGGAACCGAGAACCTCATGGCAGATGCCTTATCGCGACTGCCTCCTTAACATGATACCTCCTTCACCAGTCTACAGTATCGTCAGTCTTCGCCTCATTGGCCTCTTTTTCTAAGGGGGAGGTGTCACCCATCTGCCAGATTGGCATCTTAATTTTGTATATAGCTCTAATTTTCATTTTTTGTGGAAATATACAGTTCATTCCTGTACCTGTTTTTAAGATCCCTGGTTGTATCTTTAGTTATCCCGTTTTCAGAGTGCTTTTGTTTTTCTCGCTTCTTCAAGTTTTCTTTGGACCACCTATTCCATGCATAGTTAGTCTCACCTGGTCCTCTACTGTGATAAGTGTCCTATTGGAGTAGCTGTCTTCTTATTCTTCAGTTTTTGTAATGTATTAATGTTCTTTTATATAAATCTTGAGTGAACCTTAGTGAAACTGATAACGTAACTTATATTTAAAATTTAGTATATTAAGGTTTATTGATTTTGGTATTTGTTCAGTGCAGGATTGTTTGAGTGTTTCCTGGTTTATGCGGTAAGAAAGGGATTAATGTAATTATGTCAACTGTTTCAATATTAAATATTAAAGTGTTAATTTTTGTTCTGTTTTGAAATTAAACCTTTCCTTACTTATTTTATGTGACCTATGGAAGAACTTTTTATTCTCTGAACCTTGGCCATAAAGCCGTCACACCGTACACTCGGTACCTCTCGCGAGCGAGCAGCCGAGACGGTACCTGGTCGTCAAGGCAGAACCTCTGGCGCCAGGCGAGGAGGTACCGGTGGTAGCCCGGTGCCTCTGGTCCCCGTTTTCTTCTTCCTTGCGGAAGGAGAGATGGTGGGCCCCGTTCCTGAAGGAACAGGAGGACCAGCGGAAGTCCCACCCGTCCCACCGGAGAGGGACGGGCCCTTAGAAGTCTCAGGACGAGCCTTCTTAGGGGGGGAGGAGGCAACCTTCTTTTTAGGCTGTGGGGCCTTAGAAGTCGAAGGGGAAGCGGCAGCTGACAACGACGACGAAGAAGACAATGAAGACGAAGAAGACAATGAAGACGACAGCTTCCTCCTCCTCTTCTTCTTCCTCGTCAGCTTCTTCATGACCACCGTCAGGTCTTCCATCCAGGATGGAGCCAGGGCAGTTGCCGAAGCAACAGGGCCCGACTGCACCTGTCCGGAAGGACCTGAGGTGGGAGCAGCAACACCACGGGCAGGAATGACAACGGCAGGAACTGGTACTGGGGCTGGAGCAGCATCGTAGTCAGGAACAGGAGGTGGGGCGGGAAACAGCAGCATCCTCTGCACAGGAGGCAGGTCCAGAGGGGAGCTCTTGGGACACCGGAAGTCAGGGGCTGGAGCAAGAGCGGCGAACCCAGGTGGCGGCGACACCGCGGACATCCTCACCTCCGGCAGCGGCGCCCGCACAGGAACTATCGGGGTCACCGCAGCTACGTGCTGGGTAGTATAGACCAGGTGTGGCGGAGCAGCGTAGCCCGACGTGGCAGTCGTGGTGGTCGGACCGTGGGTTACCGGCATGGCCCCTCTCGCCAGGTGACTCAGCAGCCCCTGAATCATCAGTGTCCCTTGGAGCCCTAGTCAGTACCAGGCCCGTCCGAGGTCGTCCCCCGTGGCAGCCAAACCTGAAGAAGGAAAAGTCGGGTGAGTCAGTGGGGGGTTTCCCTTTGCCCTTTGCCGGGGCGGGGGGGGGGGGGGGGGGGGGGGGGGGGGGGGGGGGGGGGGGACTGTTCCAACCCCGAGCAAACGGACTACCCCGAATACAACTGGATGTCTGGGTACCTCGGCCCCCCCCTCCACGCTCGACTGATCGAGAGAGGAGAAGGAGCGAGGAGCCATACGAGGGAGCTGAGATGGGGGAAAGAAAGAAGAAGACGTGTCCGTAACCAAGGGAGTAACTGGAGATCCTTCCGATGACTCCTTGGCCGGCTTATGCAGCTTCTTCCTCCCCCATAGCGCTCCCACTGCTCCTCGACCAACGATACACAGATCATTCATGTATCGGTGCGAGAGCATTCTCGCCCTCGATACCGAGTACAAAATTCATGAGGGTCAACTTCAAACGAGGACCGAAAGGCCCTACACTTACGGCCCTCCACACCAGGGCACAATCTGCGGCTGATGGGGGGGCGAGGGGGTCTCTCCGGCTCTCGTGATTCCATTCCCATTACAATGAAGCACTGTATGAATATAAAAACACACACATACTTACTTATATCCTTTGCACTAGCACACAGTAAAAGGCAAAGCAAAAAAAGTCTTCAAGCAGTGAAGCAAACCAAGCATACGACAGAAGCGGGCAGAGAGGCGAGCAACACGTACATCCACCAACGCGGCCGAAAGCAAAGTGACTCCTTCCTTGCAGTCGGACTGACTGCCAACTGCTGGCAAGTAGTTAACTACCGAACCCCCTTGTTCGAAAAGCTTACGACCCGGTTCAGCTGCCGCTAAGTACCTTCCTATTGTTAAAGGACTGAGGGTTTGTATACGTATTGGAACAAATAGAGAATCAAAACCCATAACAACCTTACATACAATTAACACAAAAACCCTGTTCCCAACAGAATACCTTCACATTGTGGTAGATCACATGGCCCACAAGAAGTTCACAGAATACTTTGGCTTGGCCAGAAAAATCATAGTAATTTACTTTCATGGTAATTTACTTAAATGATAGTCATCACGTGTCAGGGAATTACACTTCATCACACTCAATTACGATACATAGTACATAGTTGAAACACAATATAATCAAATACTAGCCCAATTAATTAACGAAAATGCATGAAGGTGAATGATCTAACCAGTGACCAGGGAGAGGAAGAAAATTATGTCCTACCCGAGAGATTTACCTAGTGGAGGAAGGAAGCCTTCCTGTACATTTGATGTGATATGCACGACCAGTTAGGC
Source organism: Macrobrachium nipponense (assembly GCF_015104395.2). Taxonomy (NCBI): domain Eukaryota; kingdom Metazoa; phylum Arthropoda; class Malacostraca; order Decapoda; family Palaemonidae; genus Macrobrachium; species Macrobrachium nipponense. The sequence continues at coordinate 126,298,445 of NC_061100.1, read as the reverse complement.
CTTTTCTATAGCTCTAGATTTAATCCCTGCTCCCAATAGGACATTACTAATTCAATTAGCCATTGCTAATTCAATTAGCATGAAACAACATATAGATGCATCTCCTATGAACAGGATGAATACAGCTCCCAGTCTGATAAGTATGTTCATATTTACAAAGAACCATTGCCTGCTTGCCACTAGTCATGTTTTCTAGAACTTCCAAGTCGGATATGCAAGAATCTGGCAAGATATTCGTTCCAAATCTGCCACCGAGATAAATCTAGATCAGCTTTGGAGCTAACTGAAGTCACTCACTAAAGGAGTCATCAACACAGTCTTTTTCCAAACAATATATAACACTGCTGTTAGGCAAAAACCCTTTCAGCTTCCCTACTGTATCAGACGAACGTTGATTATTCATGTTAACCTGCGCCTCATTTCTAAGCAATGGTTCAGTCTTGTGTTGTTGTAGGATGCACAAATAGGTGGGGAAAGGGAAGACAAAGAAAGGAGAAATAAGTGGCACCCACTCACTCATGCAATGCTTAAAGAGAATTACGATGAAAAGAGAGCAGTTGGACAGAGCATTTCATAACCTGGCCTAAATTGTTCAGAAGGTATAAATTACTGCACTTGCTCAGTAAATGGGTAATATTATCACTAAGTTCAAAATGCTGACACAATACCCCCACCATGTCTAAAATAACATTAAAAGTTTGTCTGCCAACCATGACTGAGAGCGACATATAAATATTTTCCCATTACTACCAACACATGGACAGAAGTTTTCACCCATATGTATCTGCTTTGTCCTATCTTTCAGCTGAAAGTTGATCTTTATGAAATAATATAATCTTATGTAAAATATTAGAACAAAAAAGCAAATTTTCGATTACATGATTTAGGAATATACTCAAAATGCATGCGATTTCACTAAATGTTAAATTTAAAACTTTATTACTCCACCACATTCCAATATATTTATTTCTTTATTTTGACCCATATACCAACAATAAATACATAAAATTATAATTCCATATTTTTAGAGTAAAAAATAACGATAGACCTCACAAGGGCACAGTTGGAATTCACAGAAAATGGATCGAGATAAAGGACCAATGAATTTCAGATCATTCCATTATCAAGAGGCAGTGAGTAGCAAAGACAGCTTCCCCTCATGTGAAAGTTGTTGAACTCTACTGGATTCTGAACAGTTATGGAAAGCAAAATGGAATTTTTATTCTAAAATTAATATTAATAATACTTACCTGTATAATTTATCTAGCCCTAAATCCCCAAAAACCGCACCAAAATTTACCACATTGGCAACCCTGTTACCTCCTATTCTGTCCGCCAGTTGGCAACACTGTCGTTGACAGATACAAAAACCTTCCCTCAAATCAGTTGTGATAGGTAGATCGTGGGGTAGGATGGGTGGGACTAGATAAATTATACAGGTAAGTATTATTAATATTAATTTTAGAATAAAAATTCCATATTAATAAACATTACCTTAATATAATTTATCTGCCCGATTACCACATTGAAAAGGAGGAGGGAATCTGAATACAATTTCCCTTCGGACAGAATAGGAGAAAACAAACAAAGAAATATATATCATAGGCAGTCAAAACTCAACCCAAGGTCTAAGATACTAACAACTCAAAGTCTCTTACCATAATGCCACCAAACTGCGGTAGCACAGGACAAGGAGTAAGTGCATAGTCAGTCCGTCTGTACTAAAGTCAGGTGACCAGTCAGACGAATTGCGGACAGCAAGGCTGCACCCTGAAGACTATCAAGCACTATTCTTTCCCTAAAGGATGAGTGTCTGGACTGTCTGGGCGATTCAAAGCTAAGCAAACCTTGGGGGTGTATCAACGCAACCCGACGTCGCCAGCAACAAATCGGCTCATGAGCAAACTCCTAACTCGAGCTTTCTGGTGCCAAGAGAAAGGAGCGTGGAGCAAAAAGGCGATTCAGTCCCGAAGGACGAATGCCTGACAGTCCAACCTGGTTCTCATGTTACACGATCATCGGGGGTGTATCAACGCAACCGACTTCGTCAACAAGAAACTCAGGGCTACTAAATGTCGCCTGATCTCACACGAGTGACTGACTCCGAGAAGACAGGCGAGACAAAAAGTAGATGGTGAGCGAGTCACCAGATGACAGCAGACGATCCATCGACTAATTCCTGTCCAGGACAGTGGAAGAAGCAGGAGTCGTCAGGACAAGCGAACCAGTGGCTAGTCCTAGGTCAGCATCGACTCTGGGAGAAGCGTAGTCGCCAGTGCCGACAACCCAGTGGCTGGAACCCATTTCACACTGAAAATGGAAGCAGCATGAGTTGCCAAGCAGTCAGTCCTTGTCATCAACAACACCTAAATACCAAACTGCCTAATTCCCATTATAACTACGTCAAAAACTGCCATGGGTTATAATACAAAAACAAAAAATATATACAACAAAACAAAAATTAATGAATAATATACAGGTAGCAACCCAACGTAAAACATTGGGAAGACTACCTAATTCTCCTGTCGGACGACCTGGTCCTGCCATCACCAACGGGCCCAAAGAACAAAGGTCGCCTAGAACTAGAGAAATATCCCTCAAGTAAAAAGAGGCAAAAAACAGAATTAGAACGCCAAGTCGCACGCCCTCAAGCACCTTGGCGACTGAGACGTTCTTCAATAAAAGCTACTGATGTAGCAACTGCTCTAATACTGTGTGCTCTCGGCGTCTGGTCTTCCCCAGCAGCCGAACCACCAGTTTTAACGATCAGATCTCTGAGAAAAAAGGATACACCATTCTTTGAAATAGGTGTCTTGACATTTCGGGGTGAAACAAACAGATGACGGGGACGACCCTGAATGTCCTTCGTGCGGGCGTAAATAACATGAGAGCGCCCTAACAGGGCGAAAGAACTAATTTCTCATTTAAATTACCAACAAAGTCGACCAGCGACTTCAGTACGAAAGACCTGGGGAATGGGATTATCAGAACGATTCAGTCTTTGCGACAAATTCAGGAAGGTATGACAAAATCATGTCTTGTCCAGATCTGGCAACCAGAAAAGAGAGTGCTTGCAGTTCACCCACCCTCTTGGCTGTAGCCAGTGAGACAAGGAAGAGTGTCTTAGAAGAGAGGTCCTAAATTTGGCAGAATTCAGAGGCTCAAACGGAGGAGGGAACCTTAAGGCTTGAAGGACTTTGTTAACGTCCCATGTCGGAGGCGAACACTGCGGCCTGGGTCGAGATAGGGAAAAGATCGAAGTAAATCTCTAATGACATAAGATGAAGAGATCTCAGGAAGCCTGCCTTAAAACATAGGAAAGCATAGACCTATAACCCTTAATGCACGAAGGTGTACAGGGCCCTGTCATGATGTACAATGAAACTAAAAACTCCGCTACTTTCGGTAAGGAAGGTCTAGAAATTGAATGTCCTTGAGACTTTACACCAACGTCTGTAAACCGACCATTTAGCCTGATAATTTACTCTGGTTGATTGCCGTCTGGCAAGAGCCAACTGTCGCGCCACTCTGGAGGCGAACCCTTCGTGCTTGGAGAACCTCCTGACAGTCTCCAGGCATGAAGATGAAGCATGTGGAGCCTCTGATGGAACCGATGAAAATGGGGGGTGTTTGAGAAGATCTGGTCTCTCTGGCAGGCGAATGGGGGGTTCCACCAGTGCTTCCAGAAGGTCGAGAAACCACTCCTTCTGTGGCCAGAAGGGGGCGATCAAGGTGAGATCCAGACGCTTGGTTGCCCTCACTTTGTTGAGGACTGACCTCACCAGAGAGAACGGAGGAAAAGCATAGGCTTGAAGTCCCTCCCAGTCCTGCAAAAGAGAGTCTGTCCCCGGCACTCTGAGGAGTCTGGTAAGGGCGAAGAATATCTGGCACCGAAAATTTCAGTGGGGTGGCAAACAGATCGACTGTGACAGGCCATTTCTTCCTGAGGCTGTCGAAGACTTCCTGGCAAAGTGTCCACTCCGACCCTTGAACTTCGTTCGGTCTCGACAAGGCGTCTGCTAAGACGTTGTGATGGCCCAGGATAAACTGAGGGACCAACGTAATCCCCCTGTCTTCTGCCCAACACAGGATTGATCGGGCTTCTTGAGTGAGAAGATCCGACTGTGTGCCACCTTGGTTTCTCAAGTACGAGACTGCTGTGGTGTTGTCGACAAAGATCGCGACAACCGACTCCAACAGTTGTTCCTGAAATGAAAGAAGGCCTAGGTACACTGCCCTCAGTTCCCTCCAATTTATTGACATGCTCCCTTCCTCCTCTAACCAAAGGCCCGAAGCGGCTTCGGAGCCAGGTGTGCGCCCCAACCTTGATCCGAGGCGTCCTGACCAAAACATTAGGTCCGGAGGAACCGAAAGAAGAGATGTCCCTGACTTGAGGCGGTGAACTTGCATCCACCAACGGAGATCCTTCCGACATTGTGGAGAAGAGGCGACTATCGTGTCCTGGACACGAAATCCCATGACTGGCGAAGTGTCGACTGAAGGGACCTCATTCTGAGACGACCTCCGGGAACCAGTTGGATGAGGGATGACAAATGGCCCAGGAGAGACCTCCAAAGAGAAAACTGGCTGCGTTACGGAGGACAAAAATTCTTCTATCAGACTCAGAAGCTTGTCTATCCGTTTCTGAGCGGGAAAAGCCCTCAAAATCTGGGAATTCAAAACAATCCCCAGATAAGTCATGATCTGGCATGGGATTAGATTGGATTTGTCGAAGTTGACACGAATGCCCAACTCGACACAAAGAGACAGAACTATCTCCCTCGACCGTAGACATTTCTCTAGAGATTCGGCCTGGACTAGCCAATCGTCCAGATACCGAAGCATCCTTACATTTAACTGATGCAGAATAGCTGAAACAGGAGCCATCACCCGAGAAAAGACCTGTGGAGCAGTGGTGAGGCCGAAACAAAGGGTCTTGAACTGGAAAACTCCCGAGTCCGTGAAAACGAAGGTAAGGTCTGCTTCTTGGATGGATGGGGATTATTTGCAGATAAGCATCATGCAGATCGATGGAAATCATCCTGTCCCCCCTCCTGACGGATGAAAGAACAGTCTGGACCGTCTCCATCCTGAACTTGGACTTTAGAATGAACTTGTTCAAAACCGAAAGATCTATGATGGGGCGCCAGGCACCCGAGGCCTTTAGAACTACAAACATCCGAGAGTAAAACCCGGGAGAAGGAGGAGCTCACTCTATGGCATTCCTTCTCCAAGAGGGCCGGAAAGCTCCCTTCTCCAAGGCTTGACCCCTGATTGAGTGAGGGTAATAACTGCTGAAACTCGAGAGGACGATTGGAAAGTGGAGGTCTGGAAACAAAAGGGATCTCGTAACCTTCCTTCAGGACCTCCACCACCCAAGCATCCACCGCTCTCCCCTGCCAAGCTGACCAATGGCGGGAGAGACAAGCTCCTACTGCGGTCTCCAGGCGAGGTGATGACTCCTACTTCCAAAAATTCTTACGCAGAGACAAGGAAGAGGAAGAAGAAGAAGAAGGTCCTCCTGGAGGTTGAGCTCTTTCTCTGTCCTTAGAGCCACGCCAAGAACCTCTCCGCCCGCGTTTCAAAGGGTGAGCACCAGAGGATGAAGTAGAGGCACCAGAACCTGAGATGTACTCTGGAAAAAAGAGCCAGAAGGAGGTTGTTGGGCTGGAGCAGAAGGTACAGATCTGGTCCTAAACTTACGCTTACACCTTGAAGGAACGGGAGGAAGACCAGAGGAAAAAGCTCTTGATAAGGCCCAGTGAGCTGGGAAGAGGCATCACCTTGATGTTCCTTCAAAACCTCAGAAAGCACAGAAATATCAAAAAGGAAATCGCCAAAAGGAGAAGAGGACAACAGACGGTTCTCTGAATCTCCGATACAGAGGAGAAAACTGCGACAATACAGGTTACGCCTTAGAGAAACAAGAAAGGCCTACATTGAAGCAGCAAGCTCGTTCTGATGTACAGAAGCGATTGAAATGGATGAGCAGAATTTCTCAAAAGAGGAGCATCAGGAGGAACAAACCCGGAGTCCTTGATATACATTAAAAGCCCTCCGAGGACCCACATATTGAAGGATTAGCTTCTTGTAAGGAGCTCATAACAGACTCCATGCAATAAAATCTTCAATTGAGACAGAGACAGAAGCCTTAGAAGGCAAGGGTTGACTTGAAAGTCGGACAAAATCAGGATTTGGCGTTGGGGGGTCGAGAGAATGAAGAATCATCCGCCACCTGGTAAACTCCTCTCCGGTGTCGGAGAAGAGAAGAGAGCTTCCTCTTCCCTTCCCCGATCACCTTCGAAAGTTTTAGCGGCAACGTCCGCCCTCACTCTCGCGACCTCTGGCAAAGGGAAAACGTAAAAATTCCTTCCCGTGACCGTGAAGGACCGTCAAGAAAATCCCTTCTGGTTAATACAACTGATGCGGAGGCTGCTTCTGCTCTTTAGGCCTCGCCTGAGGAAGAAAACTCAAAATTAAATCAAAAGTTTCTTGAATTCTACATCATGACATCCATTCGAGAAACATCAATATCACACGAATCCGCGTCATCATCATCATCATCGTCAGATCCTAACTTAGAAACTTCCCCTGAAAGTAAAATCCTGACGACCAGCTATCTTAGGCCTGACACTAATATCCCTCCCCCCTTCTCCTAAATAAGCGCCCTTTGGCACTGTTACGGGACTAACAGGGGACACGTTGGGTAAAGAGATTCGTTAGGCACCTGCCCGGACCGGATCCCCCCTAGGCCTTCGCCACGACGGGGTTCACAAGCCGGGGTATCTGTCGCACCGTTACCCATGGTGCTGTTGACAGGTACCTGACGAGGAGCTGAAAATGAATCTAAAAGAGTGTTAGACATTCTAGTAAAGGCTTCTTGAAATTCTCTGACAGATTGTTTAACTTAGCTGAAATATCTCTACTAGACTAAGCTGTAATTTCTTAAAATTCTGTTTCCAGGTAGTTTCCATTGCCAAAATCTTTGAATCTACATCAGAAATAACTTCACTAATTACCGGTTGTACAGGGGGCAAAGCATTAATTAATTCGGAATCGGAGTCGTACGATAGCGAAACCGAAGAGCCAGAACCATGAGCGCCCAAGTCAAAGAATTCGTTAGATACACTTCTAGCAATCGATTTCTTTTTCTCCTTAACCGATCTTTTACGCTGCAAGATTGTTTGGCGTTTCATATAAGCAGTCATATCCTCGTCAGACCAGGGCTTACATACGTCACAATGAGAAGTCAAGTCACAAACCTGTCCACGACAAGAGCTACAAATGTCATGGGGTTCATACTCCCTGCTACTCATCCTTGTCCCACAAACCGGGCAGTTTCCTGATGTTGCTGGCAGAAGGAAGCATCGTAATTTCTTGGTAATCCATTGTAGAATTGGACAGGTCAGTAGTTTCCGGGTTCGCGCAAAAGTTCGTAATTTAAGATAAGAACCACAACAGAAATCAAAGCTAATTCACTATTTCGTGATGTAATGCGTGAGTGGTAATTCACATAAAGTCTCATTTAACAAATAATGAAAGCTTTAAAGGCACAAAAAGGTTTAAGGAAATTTATAAAGAGCGGCCGTGATGTAAACAACACGGGCGCTCGTTAACAACTGATTTGAGGGAAGGTTTTTGTATCTGTCAACGACAGTGTTGCCAACTGGCGGACAGAATAGGAGGTAACAGGGTTGCCAATGTGGTAAATTTTGGTGCGGTTTTTGGGGATTTAGGGCTAGATAAATTATATTAAGGTAATTTTTATTAATATAATATTTATATCTATCTAAATATTTATTGTAGCCATGAAATGATTCTTCTCTCATGGTAAGTGAAGTTAACCAACTGAAAAGCTTGAAAAATAAGCAACTTTGAGAATATTTTTTTCACATTTTGCGAAATTAATACTGCACTATACAAAAATACACATACAATGTAATAAGCCAGAAAGAAACTTTACTCTGCCATTCACATACAGTACAGTGGGGCCTCGTTTCCACGGGGGATAGGGCCCAGAACCCCCCCGTGATAAGTAAATACCCGTGTTATCCTGATACCCCCCTCAAAAATTGCTTAAAACTGCCTACTACTTTAATAGTTAACCCACCCAAGACCACTATTCCAATGTTTATAACTGCCTACTTTAGTTCAAACACCAAATATGTTTTCAACTATCACCCTAAAACTAAATTCAAGACAGTTTTTAAAGTTATTGTACAAAATTAGCCTTAAAAATAAATGTAGTATATTGTACTACTGTACATATGTAGCCTACTAGCCTATGGATTACAGCTAGAAGCCTACATACGCATGGTTGGCCTCTTTTTTTTTTTTTACAAGGAAAGAGAGGATGAGTGGTAAGAGAACTATACAAATTATGTAAATCATATGGGTACTCACCAACAATCTATGTTGATAAAAGATGGCGACGATTTTGCAGTGCAATCCAGTAATATAATAATGATAATGCTACCAGCAGTATGCAGCAAAACATCCCTTCCCTTCGTCACAACACGTTAATATATTCCACGTAAAAACCTTCATCTGACCTTTAGGCGTCTTTCCCATAAGAGTAAAAGAATCAGGGCTTTTGGATGCCACATAATTAACTCGTTTATATGGGTACAATTTAAAGAACGCGCCGCACACCACATTTCATAACAACAACAAACAAAACTTGGACAAACGTGAGTAGGCCAGTGTTGCCAACTGGGAATGGCAATTTCTTGCTAGATTTTGTTCCATAAAAGGCTAAAAAAAATCACATGCTGTATATACTCGAATAACGTGCAATCTCCCATATCGTGTGACCCCAAATTTTCACCAATAAACAGTGGTTTTGTCATGTATCTCATGTATCATGCAAGTTCCTTTTCCGAGACAGTCAGTTTCATAAGGTTGGTGGTTTAGCCTGCTAATGGCCGAGTCATTCAGATGTGTGCTGATGCTAGTCAAGTTACGGTAATTTTCTTATTAATCTCGAGAATTGAATAGAAAATCTCAAGATTAAAAAAAATCCCAAGATAATAAAATAATTGTAAAAATAACACGCCTTGGAGTCCTTAATCATTCTCTCTCTTTCTCTCTCAGGAATAAATAATTCGAGTCTTTCACCAATGGGTATCAGTAAATGTGTAGACATTGTGTGCGTGTTTAAAAAAATGTGCAGTACACACACATTCCAATGTTTCGGTTTTTGGAATGTTTTCAGATTTCGGAAATGTGAGGTCAGATGCAATAATTCAAACAAACACCACTACTGCAGCAAAAACATTTTTTCCCTTTATGTTTTTCATTATTGTTATTTATTAATTACAGTTTATTTAAATAAATATTAATATAATACTGTTAAATGAATGTGAGATAATTAAGATCACCTATAATAAAATAGTGGGACAATTAATACCATATGTTCACTAATAGGTATTATTTTCAAAACAAACATTCCATAAAACACAAAAATGATATTGTTATGATACAATAAAGTTTGTTCATACTTACCTGGCAGATATATATATAGCTGTATTTTCTGAAGTCCGACAGAATTTAAAAAAACTTCCGACACACGCAGTGGTCGGCCAGGTGGTTAGTACCCATTCCCGCCGCTGGGAGGCGGGTATCAGGAACATTCCCATTTTCTATTCATAATTTTTATTTCCACTGTCCCCTGAGGGGAGGTGGGTGGGTACTTGATTATATATATCTGCCAGGTAAGTATGAACAAACTTTATTGTATCATAACAATATCATTTTGTTCATGAAACTTACCTGTCAGATATATATATAGCTGAATCCCACCGTTGGAGGTGGGAAGGGACAGAAAAGTAGAAGGATTTAGGGAAACAATGCATGCAGATGATTTACATCTTGGTTCCACCTGTTAGCATAGCCGCTTCGTGATTACTGTCACCCAAGTCTGCTTCTGCTTAACTAGAGTTGCCAGCGAGGTAGAGACCTATAAAGCTGGTGCACTCCAGATGATCTGTCAACGGGGGCGTGACCACAATGTGACTAGACCACCTATTGACCATACCATGAGGGCTAAGAAGTAAATAAATATATATATATAAATATATATATCACCATGACCAACCTAGCCAAAGTTAAGGTGTGTTAACTAAGGCTTAAGAGTTAGAAGTCGCCGTTGTCGGCGACTCAACAACTAAATTAAGAGCTCTTCCTAACCATTTTCTACAGGATAGGTTGAGTGGTACTTCTTGCCAAGATTGTGTCTGCAGACACGTATGGCCCTAGCGAGCAGCAGATCTCATATGCCATCTTCACATCTCGCAGGGAGTGTGAAGTGAACACAGAGTTGCTTCGCTAAAACATGGTACTCAGGATGTTGCTGAGTGCCATGCTCTGTTGAAATGCTTCCGAGGCCGCGCCCTCACCTCGTGAGCATTCAGATAAAAAGATTTCAAATCTTTGTGCAAACACAATGAAGGAGCATTTTTGAAAGAACGCCTTAACACTAAAGCCAGGGTGTTCTTCGATATGGGCAAGTCCCTGGTCTTTTTCGGAACACTGCAGATTGCCCGAATGACTTCGACTTTCTGAGTTTTATGTAGATAAACTTGAGAGACCTGACAGGGACAAGGACTCTCTCTGGCTCCTGCCCACTAACTTGTGCCATCCTTGTTGCTTCCAAGCTCCTGGCCCAAGGACAAACGGGTTTCCATTCTTAGGCCACACGAAAGGCTTAGAGAGCACACCGCCTTGTGTTCTCTAAAGCCAAAACTTGTGACGATGGCTAAAATAAAACTCACTAACCCTCTTTGTCGTATCTAGGGTGGTTAGAAGAAGGCCTTCCTGATCACATGCAAGAGTAACAGGTAGGAGAGTTCGAATGCTTTGACATCAAGAACTTCAGACTACGTCTAAGTTCCATATTGAAAGCTTCTATCTGGACATGCACAGTCAGTCCGTCTGTACTAAAGTCAGGTGACCGACCAGTTGACCAGTCAGACGAATCAAGGACAGCAAGGCTGTACCCTGAAGACCATAAGGCACTATTCTTCGCTGAAGGATGAGTGTCTGGACTGCCTGGGCGATTCAATCTAAGCAAACCTTGGGGGTGTATCAACGCAACCCAACGTCGTCAGCGAATCAACTCCTGACTCGAGCTTCTGGTGCCAGGAGAAAGGAGCAAGGAGCAAAAAGGCGATTCAGTCCCCGAAGGAAGAATGCCTGACAGTCCAACCTGGTCTCATGTTACACGATCATCGGGGTGTATAAACGCAACCGACTTCGTCAACGAAACTCAGGGCTACTATGTCGCCCTGATCTCGCACGACGTGTCTGACTCCGAGAAAACAGGTGAGACAAAAAGTAGATGGCGAGCGAGTTTCGAGATTCCACAGAACTCAAAGATCGTGAAGTGGCTTTGTTTGTTTGACAGACGCAAATCCCTGAGCCCGAAAAGCCGTCAACAACATATTTGCGTATTTGTTGCATTCTTGTCCTTTAGTACTTAGGTCCTAAGAAGACAGGGTGGTCCATTCACGTACTTTATTATGGTATATCAATTACAAGTAAGGAGACCCATGCTTATGCTGGCTTCCCAGTTGTGGATGGCGGGGGATTCTCTACAACAACTCCCAGAAGGTTCAACATAGTAGAATGAGAGAGTAGGGTTTCTCATACATTACACTCCTCCCCCCTTAGGTCCCCCAACAGACAAAAATTTAAATTTGTTCAATGAGTCTCCTAGGTTCTTACTTACTCTGGTAGATTTTCGTACAATGGCACCATATCACAATTACTGTTCTATGATCTACTACTTCTACATTGGATTACAATCTACCCGAGTTCTGAATAGTGTTATTTGTTTCGTTTCTTCTAATCCTTGTACATTACTGGGGAGAAGAACTACAGGAACATAAGGAATCATTGTATCTTCTAATAGTGACGGTTCATCAGTTACTCTAGTATTATACATTTTTCTCTCAAATAACTGTGAAAGGTGACGCTTCCAAGTCAAATACCATTAACCTCTACAGAAACCAAATAATTTCTTTCACCAAGAACTTTGATAATCTTAGCTTCCACCCATTCTGGTCCTTTAACCCAAAATTCTTGGCATATACTGCATCGCCACTCTGAATTTAGACTCATGAACATAACACTCATCTCTTTGTTTAGGCATTATAACATCTAATGGACCCTTAAATTTCCTTCCAAACAATAATTCAGCTGGGGAGCAGCCAGTAGAAGACTGTACTGTACGTCTATAGGATACAAAAATTTGGCCATTCTGGTTTTTACAGGCAAATTACAATCAAACTTTTTGAAATTAGTTTTGAATATTCGGACAGCCCGTTCTGCAAGCCCGTTTGTACTTGGATTATATGGTGCTCCTGAACAATGTCTAACACCATTTTTCTGAAAGAAATTCTGAGTCCCCTAGAACATAAAACAAGTTGCATTATCAGATACAATTGTGTCAGGAATACCATAATTAGCAAAACATGACCTTAAACATTGTATGGTACCCTCTGAAGTTATATTCTTGCAAGCATAGACACACAATAAATTTAGAAAAGGAATCAATAATAATCAAATATTGCATGTTGTCAATGGGTCCACAATAATCTACATGCAAGCGGGACCAAGGTCTATCTACTGACGGCCAAGATAAAGGTGAAATGCCCTTATGTTTGAGATTTGTTATGCATAATGCACAGTTGGAAGTTTATTTGTTCTAAATCTTGGTCCATGTGGGCCAATATACAAAAGACCTTGCTTCACTTTCATGGCAACAATACCCTGGTGGCCCTCGTGAGCATTTCCATAACACGCTTTCTCAACATCTCAGGACCAAAATATCGATTCCTATAGAGTAATACATTGTCATGCAAAGAAAGATCATTTCTCAATTTATAGAAAGGTACATACTAATTTCCATCACCTTTTCCTTGGGGAACCCCTTCCTTACATAATCTCTTACTCTGCATAAAACATGTCTCTTTCTATACATTCTTTTACATTGTAACATCAAAAGAATTCTTATCCAAAATATTAATCAAATTTACATATTCTCCTGGTACATGAAAATCGCATCATCTCTACACAATGGTAGCCTACTAAGAGCATCTGCCACTGTATTATGCACTCCCTTAATGTGTTCAATTTTAAAATCAAAACCTGATAGAAATAAAGCCCACCTTTGAATACGAGCATTAGATAATTGTGGAATAGACTTACTAGGGTTAAATAGATGAGTCAAGGGTTTATGGTCCGTCCTGATAACGAACTTCCTACCCAAAAGATAATCAGAAACTTCTTGACTCCAAAAATAATGGATAGAGCCTCTCTATCAATTTGAGAAATATTACACTCAGCATTAGATAATTTTCTACTTTTGAAGAAATAGTAGAATTCCTATCCTTATATTCTTGCTTAAGAACAGCTCCCCACTCCTTCAGGGCTCAGCATCAACTCCTCTAAATCATGGTAGCCTTGGGGTTAAAATATCCCAATATCAGCTCTTCCAAAAGCTTCCTTATACTCTGAAAAAGCTTCTTCATGAACTGCTGCCCAATGAAACTCCACATTCTTTTGGGTTAAATTATATAAAGGACATAAAAATAGAGCTGAACTTGAGGTACAAAACCCTATTGTAATAAGTACATAGCCCCAAAATGATTTTAAAGACTGAACAGAGTGAAGGGGTTTGGAGCTTCAAAATTGCCTCTATTTTCTTTGGGTCAGGTTTAATTCCATCACAAACTTAAAATGTATCCTAAAATAAAAAAAGGTACTTCCCTAGGAAACCAATATACATTTATCTTTATCAATTTAACATTCTCTGTTGCAAAATTGATAAAACCTTACATAAACTCTTGTCATGTTCCTCCTTGGTAGCTCCGACAATCAATATGTCATCTAAAAATACATGAACACCCCTCAATATTTGCCATAAATAATTCAGAGATAAACCTCTGAAATATACCTGGTGCTGACGACAACCCAAAGGCAATCTATGAAACTTATATAATCCCAAATGAGTATTCATATCAAAATATTGTTAGAAATTTTCACTCACAGATACCTGTAAATGATTTTTGCATTTTTTCATCCAATTTCGAAATATACTGACAAGAACCTACATTTGGCCAAAAATCATCCCAATCTCGGTAATGGGAAGGTATTAACACTGGTTGGGTATTGAGATACCTTAAAATCTACACAAATCCTTATTTTCACCATTAGGCTTCATTACAGAACAATAGACTGGCCCCCAATCTCCAGCATGCTCGACCTTGCTCACTATATTTTTTACTTTCTAGTTCTTTCAAACTATTCTCAATTTTACATTTATAATGATAAGGAACAGATCTAGCTTTAAATACTTAGGCACAGCACTTTTCATTTTCTTTAACATTAATTGACATCATAATTTGTAATGGGTGATCCTTCCACCACCTGATACTCATTGAACATTTTTTACACAATCAAGCTTAGGCCTAGATGCAAATACTGGGGTAATAAGAGGACCCTTTAAATTTATCCATCACACACATTATCAATTTGTACCCCACTGGTATTTCAATTTCTTCATCAAGACCTGCCTGCTAAATTTAAATCATTATCTACAACAAAAAACGTTTGTCCCCTGGACCATTTGGCCTTTAAAAGAAACATCACAATTTATTTCACCGTACAATTGCATTTCAGCTTTATCATAATTTGCTAAGCGTTCCTTGTTGGTAATGGGTTAAATCAATTATTAGCATCATGCCGTGAAATAGTTGGATGCACCACTGCCAGTGTCTAATTCAAACTCTAGGGGAAACCCATTTAACCTTAAATTTTCTCTATATGGTTCCTCATAATCATCGACAAAATCAATAGAATTCACATTAACATCAAAAAGTTTCAATCAAATCATAAGAATCATGAAACTTTCATTAACAGGAATTATCCTTACTATTAGACTCCCTCTACATCATGCACTGTATTAACTTCCTAGATTTTATTTCTAGCTTTTTTACCTTTGGGACACCTGTACTAACAAATGGCCTTCCTTGCCACAGGAATAACATTTAGCCATTCTTAAATCTACAATTATTAGCTAAATGGGGTTATCGCGCCCACAATGAATGCATTTACTTTGAACTTTACAATAATCACTTTTATTTTTAGCCTCTCCCTTATAGAGTCTGCACTAGAATTAGGGCCTAGGCCTAATTACCTTATGCCTACCTTGTTTTAACAGTACTGCAGGCCTATTATCTATAAAAGAAACTTAAGAAGTAGACTACAAATTCAGTAACATAAGCAGTTTCTAAATTGGTAACCTTGGCAAGTAATTCACGAGAGGAGATTGATTTAAACTCAAAAGGATCAGCTAATAAAACCTTAAAAACCAAAATATACTTCATTTATCAATACCAACCAATAATTGTTTCCTTCAACCTTCGGTCAAAATCACTATTAAATTCACACTGTTGAGCTAACAATTTAGTTCTGCATAATATTCCTTCACGGACTCACTACTTTTCCTTCTTCCTCTGTAGGAATCACACAATGCTCTATGATAACTTGGTTTTGTTATAAAATGCGACTTTAGTTGATTTACTAGTCATCAAATGGAACTGCAGACGGCAATTTCGGTGCTGTTAACTACAGATAGTGGAAAATGTACACTACTCCAACTGTAAGAAAGCAACCGCAAAGCCCTTTTTTGACTGTCGCCTATGTTACTTTCATTTACTTCACATTCATGGAAAAATAGATCCAGCCAACAAGATAATCCAACTTATCTGGGTAAACTCGGGAATTGTCGTCTCCTTGCTGCTGCCATCCTTCCTGACAGGGTATGGAACTTCGTAGTCCCCAACAAATACAGCTGAATTCAGGCTACTCGAATACTGGAGTCTGGACGTTGGCCAGGCCTAAACTGGTATGCTAGGCTAGATACGGCCGGCTGTCGTTGGTACACTAACTCTCCTTCAATGTGACATACCTCTTCGTACACTGGGTTCTCCTCGTCGCCACTGTTGCATTCTTGTCCTTTAGTACTTAGGTCCTAAGAAGACAGGTGTGGGCATTCACGTACTTTATTATGGTATATCAATTACAAGTAAGGAGACCCATGCTTATGCTGGCTTCCCCAGTTGTGGATGGCGGGGGATTCTCTACAACAACTCCCAGAAGGTTCAAACATAGTAGAATGAGAGAGTAGCTGTTTTCTCAATACATTACAGTATTCTTTAATAGTTGTGACTGCCAGCTTATCCCATTCTTCAGACGGAAATGGGAAGACGGTAATCTTATTCCCTGTCAACCATCTCGCTAGTCGTGAACGGGTGTCAGACTCAGAGCGGAGAGGTTTATAGGTACCTTTCGAGTTAGAGTAGACCGACTCTCTCGGAAAAGGGTCCTTGGAAAGTGAACTAGGAGGATGTGACCTCTGTGAATCCAGGATCCTGAAGGCCAACATGGGCAATCAGCGTCATTGGGTCGCTCCCTGTGACGTCATAAATCCTCATTACATTTCCTAAGCGATTGAAAACGGGGAAAAGAGACTAAACATCCATCCCCGTTTAATATCATAGGATGACGTTTAATGGTACCGACCCGGATCGAGAAAAAGGGAGCAGAGAAGAAGAAGCCTCTTCGTTCCTCAACATATCGAAGAGAAGAATGAGGGCGCCCTAAGTCTCCACAACTCTCAAACTTACTTCTAAAGAAAGATTCCACTCGGAAGTCAAAAGTTGCTGCCGTCGATCGAGACGATTCGTACGGGGGACTTTTGCAATCCTGTAACGAACCTCTAGAGGATCGTTACTTTCTACGCCTGTTGTAATATAGCTCTTTCTCGTAAACTCGAGCAGGGACCGAGAGAAGATACTTCTTAAGATATGAGAGAGCTGTGGAATATCAGAGTTGATGTGGACCACTGGTTCCAAAAACTCGTTTTCGAGGACTGGAGGGACGACCGAATTGCATTTATTACTTCTTTCAGATTAAGATCCAGGACATCTGAAAACACTCAGATGTCCGGCACCTTCTTTCTATCATGACGCACTGAGAGATGTTCAGACATAATTCCTCGGAAAAAAATGCTCTGAATACATTTAAAAATTTTCCCTTGGTAGGAAAAAACGGTGGTCTGAAATTGCAAAACAGTCTATTCGGGGCATACCAAAAAAACTTTCTTCTTCAGGAAGGCATATGGTCCCCAGCCAAGCTCATGCATTCCCCTCCCCCCGAGTATGCTTACTTCCCTATAAGGCTGCGCTTTGCCTAAAGCAGAGGAGTCATATAAAAGTGCAATGTTGCGGTAGACTCGTAGTTCTATACCGTGCGGTAACGAGCACCGAAAGGATTAAGAGATAACTCTGTTGAACATAGTAAGGCAAAACGAATGCAACGTTTATTCATTCACGTAAGAAATCCCCTCAATCTTAGGCTAAAGTCCGTGATTGTAGGACAGAGATACAGTTAGTGTAGGAATGTTCCATTTGAGTGTACGATATGTGTTTTCCCTGTTATGTGTATCTCTTTGCACGGGGTTGCGGGAAAGAAAGACAAGTCAGTTCCCGCTCATCCCTTGATCTGTAATCAACTCATGTACATTAAAGGAATCAACTGGTCCTGAGTATGTCTCAACCTGCTTACATGGCGCAGTGATTCTCGTTAAACAAAGGCAGGACCTACAAGATGCTGAGACGAGCCATCACACACACACCCATGGGCACAGCAAGACTTCCCCAGGGGCACTGCAGCAGGAATGCAACACCGGGCACGCCGGCACCACGAGACAGGACTTGTTACAGTGGCTTTGGTTGGCACCTCATGGCACAAGGAAGACCACATGGTTCAGCCTCGGCAGGTGGGTTAGGGACGAATGTGCCCTGAAGTGTAGCTATGAGATGACACAAAGCAGCATTTTCGAGAATGGTGTCGCTCTATGAGTGATTGGCTGGCCTTATGAAACGCCTCAGGAGAGAATGCACTTATCAGTATCCGGTTAAACTGCGATGAGACTTAACAAAGGATTGGCTATAGAATGCAACGCACTCAGAGGTTCAGTGGAACTCATAACGACCTCTGAGGCATTCGACAGACTGGGGAGATCACGACGAATTCTGGTGATAAGGCAGTGGCATGGGACAAGTTTTTCTCAGCGCAACAAGGCGATCAAGAACCGCGAAATCTTTTGTGCATAGGTGCCAACAATTGGGCCTTAGATTGTGGGTTTAAGTGTCCCCCTTGTCGAGCTGATCTGAATGAATTTTGTGTTAGTTCAGCGGATAACAAGTGTTTAAGCAATGTGGGCTTAAGCAAGAGATCCTACGGATCATGAGGTTTTCAAAATCTGTGCAGAAATTGTTACGTAAATGTGGGGAAATTTATGAATCTGCAGAAAGGATAGTATTCGCGCTCGTGAAGGGCAACGTAGCTAGCTGGTAAAAGGGATGAGATAGGCTTAGGCCTAGTTGAAAGTGGGTTAGAAAGGTGAAAGTAAAATTATTGCTAGCTATAGGTTCTAATAATAGTGACAAGGGACACGGCGTGGCCGTAGTAGCTTGAAACCTACTGGTACAGTAAGTCAGATACCAGGTGTAAAACTTGTGGTTGGGGTCGTTCTCATTGGCAGGGCAAATGTCCTGCTGATAATGTAATTGTTTTCAGTGTGGTATTGTGGGGCACTTTGCAAATTCTGTTGTCAAGGGGGGCACAGCCCGCCCAAAACGGCGCCTATTGTGGCGCGTCTGTTTACGTCATGCACTGTTGCCTATCCACCTGCGGACAATCGCCAGTAGGCCTATGTTCGGCAGTGGGGAAACTGCCGATGGTGAAAAATAAAGGTTAAGCATGAGTTTTTCATGTGAGTGTGTCGTCGTTGAGGCTGTTCCAGACACTGGGGCAGAAAGTGTGTATAGTAGGGGGTAGATTTGTGTTACCAAATTGGGTTTGAAGGTACCTAATCTCTCCGGTGTAATGTCATTGTAATCACGCAGGGGAGAAGTCATTAGAATATATGGGTCTGTTGATATGCTAATAGAATTGGGTGATAAATCAGTGAAGCACTAGTGTTATCGTTGTGCAAGGTGCTAAACCCGTTTTTTATATGTCTTTAGGAGTGTGTAAATCACTAGGTCTAGTGCATTACAAAGTTTCCCCTCATACTAGTCGCTACGTGAATGACGTCACTCGGAAACCCTCTGCGTCGACTAACCCCGCCAAACGCCTGAAGAAAACGTTCTCACACGGGTAGGGGGTGGTGGTCCGTCAGCGCGAGATGCCATACGCTGCCACGGAGGAGAATGTCCCCTAGGCTGAGGGAACTGGCTACTGCAACGTTTTTGCGTAAGACTACGTTCAACGTTTTTCAAGAAACCCTCTGCCGATGATGAAATAAAAGGAGCCCCTAACCACATTCACGCTGAGGGAAGGTGCCATCCCCTATGCGTGTCATACACCTATACCAGTTTCCTAAGCATTGGAGGCCCGATGTTAAGGCTCAGCTCGACGAAAGATGTAAAAACAGGAGTAATTAGGGAGGTCCTGCTGGTACAGCTACGGACTTGGTGTGCAAGGATGGGTATGGTAGCAAAGAAAAATGGTAAACACGGAGGACCGTGGGACTATCAGAGCTGAATAAGGAAAATTGCAAACGAGAAACGCATCACACATGTGCTCCTTTTGACATGGTCTCGGGTGTGCCCTTCGTACATATAGACTGTAGTTTGATGCCTATGCCGGATTCCACCAGGTGCCATTAGATGAGGAGAGCCGACGTTGACAACGTTTATTACACCATGGGGGAGATACCAGTTATGTCGAAACACCTATGGGTCATTGCGCGCCCCCGATGCATACACGAAAACGGTTCGATACGTTTTTTATTATTGATGTACACAGAAAGTACAAGTGCATAGATGACGTGTTTTGTTATATGACGACAGTGTTGAGGGAGCCTTTTGGCATACTTTGATTTTTTGAATGCAATTATGTGGAGATAATGGTATTACGCTGAATCCGGATAAATTCAATTTTGTCAAAGACAGGTAGAGTTTTGTGGGGTACGAACTTGATTGGGATAATTATAGACCTTCTAATGAGCGTATGAGTGCCATTAAGAACTTCCCCATGCCTGCAAGCCCAACTATCACGATATAAGATCTTGGTTTGGACTTGTGAACCAAATTGCACCTTTTCGTGGCTGTAGCACCGGTAATGGAAACCATTCAGGGATCTTCTCAAGAAATCACCCCCCCATCGAAAGTTTATTGGGACCAACGCCTTCAAAAACAGTTTTTTGTTGCAGCCCGGGACAGCATTTGCAAGATGTTGGGCGAACGGACTGACATATTATGATAAGACAAGGCGCACTGCTGTTGTTTACGATTGGTGCAGAGAAGGAATGGGATTTGTTATATTGGCAACATATTGCAATTGCGAGGATCTCAATGCCCCTTTTTGTTGTAAGGGGGGATGGAAACTGGGCATTATGTGGCAGCAGGCACCTGACGGAGGCGGAGGCCCGGCTATGCCGTCTTGAGGGGGAAGCGGCTGCAGTAGTATGGTGCCTTAGGAAAATCGAGATTGTTTTTATTGGGATGCCCGAATTTCATTTAATCACGACCATAGACCTTTGGTAAAACTCTTTGGGGATAGGAGCCTAAAAGACATTGCAAACCCGAGACTACTAGGTTTGCAAGGAGAAAACTATGCAATTATAGTTTTACATAAGATATTTGCCGGGGAAGAGAATTCGGCAGCCGATACGTTATCAAGATACCCAGTGATTCGCAGTGAACTACCGTCAAGACGAAGAAGAGGAGGAACTTATGAACGAAAGTTGTATTGCCTCCATGACGTCATCGCTGGTGGATGACGTCATTACTATGGACTGGGCTACCATGAGGGGAAGCAGAGAAGGATCCTGATTATTTTTACTATTGCAGCGACGTGTCAGCGAAGAGGGTTGGCCGTCGTCAAGGTCTCAAGTGGAGCCCTGCCTAAAACTTTTTTTCATGTACGTGATAGGCTGAGTGTCATTGAAGGATTAGCTCATATGCATCCATGACGAGGGGTCATGTTCGTCTGGTAGTTCCGGAGGCACTACGTTTACCGCATTGCAACCAATTTACATCAGGTCATCAATCAACTGACTCCATGATCAGAGAGCACGACAGGCAGTTTTATTGGCCTGGGATTGAGGGTGACTTGGCAAATTATAGGGCACAGTGTCATGATTGCAACGTTGCGGCACTTCAAACAACAAGGGAAAGTATTATATACACTCCCCTCCCGAATATCCGTTTCAGAGAACTGTTGCAGATTTATTTCAAGTAGCAGGGAGGCAGTATATGGTCTACGCCGATCGACTGACTGGATGGATGGAAATTTAACTTTCTTCGTAAACGGAACTACATCCGCGAGATTGATCCCAGTTTTTTAGAAGATATTTTATGCAGTGGGGAGCACTGAAGAAATATCAGTGGGACGAGGGCACGAATCTAACGAGCATGGAAATGAGACCATTTCTTGGTAAGTGGTATCTATGAGAGTGTCGTCTGCTCACTACCCCCAGTCCAACGGGCGGGCAGAAGCTGCTGTGCGCAACCGCCAAAACGACATTAATGGGCAATACTCTACCTGATGGAGGGCTAGACAATGACAAGGTAGCTCAGGCGATATTGCAGTATAGAAATACACCCATTACGTGGTATAGATAAGTCCTCCTGCACGAGCTGGCCATGGGTCGCCAAACCTTCGAGATTCGGTGCCAATGTTAAAAAGTTATCATTTACGTCACCGAGCATTGGTCGGAAACCTTGTCCGCAAGAGAGAGGGGAAAGAAGCGTTGTTGAACAACGAATATCATCCAAGTATAATGAGAAAGCCAAGGATCTTTCCCCCTACAAATAGGGGAGAGGGTAGCTATCAGGAGTGACACACGAGCCTGGAATAGAAGCGGGGTGGTTATTGAAAAGAATAGATACGCAATATCGCATAAGGTTAGACGGGAGTGGAAGAATTTCGACAAAAAATCGCAAGCATTTGAGATCCCTACCACCCACACCACCCTGAGGGAGAACCTACTCCCACCGCCTCGGGGAGGCTGGCCAGTACCCACCCAGGAAAGAAGTAGCACTAGGGTACGTCGTCCCCCGCAATGGCACGATTGATTATATTACAGAGTAATTCATTTTAGTTTGAATAAATATCCCTAAACATGTCAAGTTTTGTGCAATATACTTTAATCCCTGATTATTTGGGTTTAATAAGTGTTCCTCATGTCATGTTTACCATTTATGTATGTTCCAGCGCTGTGTCCGAAGGACTATCTTTATTATAGCTGAATTCCCTTTACTTCATATGTTACTACCTTTACCAGTTTTATTATTTTGCAACTAAAAGGAGAAATCTATACTTATGTTTTAAATATACTATGTTTGCTTTGAATGGGGAGCTTTGATCTTAAAGGGGAGGTGTAGGAATGTTCCATTTGAGTACGATATGTTTTCCTGTTATGTGTTATCTCTTTGCACGGGGTTCGGGAAAAGACAAGTCAGTTCCCGCTCATCCCTTGATCTGTAATCAACTCATGTACATTAAAGGAATCAACTGGTCCTGAGTATGTCTCAACCTGCTTACAGTTAGTCAGTCAATCCCGCAGGAGAGACGTAACCGCCAGCACAGAGATACGGTTAGTCAGTCAATCCCGCAGGAGAGAGAGACGTAACCTACAGAGCATGACAGCGCACGATCTGTTACTGGCTCGATTGGAACTTGGACTAGCGCTTCCACTTTATATAAAACACATTTCCTTGATGGAGCTTCAGGATTTCCTTAGATTTCCTTGACTCAGCGTTTCATTTCCTTGAAAATTTCCTTGTGTATGGTAGTGATTTTCTAAGCAAGTTAAATGGAAAATAATACAACACAGTGAACAAAATGAAAAAATATATATTTAATAATTAACCCTCTTACGCCGATTGGGACGTATTAAACGTCGATGTCAAAATGTTCCTCCCGTATGCCGATTGGACGTATCATACGTCGGCTCAAAAAAGTTTTTTTAAAAATTCGCGAAAAAATACTTATAGGCCTACCAGCCGAAAAACTTTTGTATCACGCGCCTTGGGGATGCTGGAGTTCACGGATCAAGGCTTGTTTTTTTGTTACAATCGCTACGCAGGCGCGCAAGCGCGAATTTCTTTCTTATCGCACTAAAAAGTATCAGTGACACATCTCGGAAATTATTTCGTCACTTTGACATAATTATTGCACCATTTTAAATTATCCTTTACATGAAGTATTATATATGAAAATGGTGCGCAATTTCATGCACAATACAGCTAAAAAATACTCATGATTGTAGCTTTTATCAGTTTTGAAATATATTTTCATATAAATAACGATAAGTGCAAAAATTTCAACCTTCGGTCAACTTTGACTCTACAGAAATGGTCGAGAAACGCAATTGTAAGCTAAAACTCTTACATTATAGTAATATTCAATCATTTGCTTCATTTTGCAACAAATTGGACGTCTCTAGCACAATATTTCGATTTATTGGTGAATTTATGAAAAAAAACTTTTTCCTTACGTTCGTGCGATAAACTCTTTCGATAATTTTTTCGTGCGATTGTCCTAATGTTTACACCCTTTTAAATTTGACCGTTTCCCACATAAAGTTTTATATATGGAAATGTGCGCAATTTCCTGCACAACACAACAAAAAACAACCCATGGTTGTAGCTTTATCAGTTTTGAAATATTTTCATATAAATAACGTTAAGTGCAAAAATTTCAACTTTCGGTCAACTTTGACTCTACCGAAATGGTCGAAAACGCAATGTAAGCTAAAACTCTTATATTCTAGTAATATTCAATCATTTACCTTCATTTTGCAACGACTTGGAAGTCTCTAGCACAATATTTCGATTTATGGTGAATTTATGAAAAAAAAAAAACATTACGTTCGCGCGGTAACTTCCGAAAAAATCAGAATTTTTTTGTGCGATTGTCGAAATGTTTGCACCATTTAAAATTAGCTGTTACATAAAGTTTTATATATGAAAATGTGCGTAATTTCTGTAGAATACAACTAAAATGATTGAAGGTTGTAGCTTTTCTCTTTTTTCGAAATATTTGCATATAATCACGATAAATAGAAAAAAAACCACGTTCGGTCGGGCAAATTTGACTCTACCGAAATAGCTGAAAAACGCAATTGTAAGCTAAAACTCTTACGGCCTAGTAATATTCTGTCATTTTTCTTCATTTTGAAACAAATTTGAAGTCTCTAAAACATATTGTGATTTATGGTGAAGTTTTTGAAAAATATATTTACCTTCACTCCGCGCGCCGATTCGCGGCCGCAAGTCTCCGAAATACGTACATGGCATTATCCTAATATTTGCTCCTTTTCATATTAGCCTTTTATAGAGTTTCATATATCAAAATGTGCGCAAATTCATGAAGAATACAATAAAAAATAACTGAAGGTTGTAGCTTTTTCCATCTTCGAAATATGTCCATATAAAAAAATATATATATTAAAATTTCGACATTCGGTCAAATTTAACTCGTCCGAAATGGTCGAAATCTGCAATTCTAATCTAAAACTCTTACAGTATCGTAATATTCAATCATTTGTCTTAATTTTGAAACAAATTGGAAGTCTCTAGAACATTATTTAGAATTACGGTGAATTTTTGAAAATAACATTTTTTTACGTCCGCTCGTTACGAATTCGTACATCATTTTGTGATAATATTTTTCCGGTGTTGCTTTTATTGTTTTACAATGTATTATATATCAAAATGATCGCAATTTAGTGTACAATACAACGCAAAAAAAGTAACTGGTTAGCTTTGACCGTTTTCTGCACAGCGTGATTTGAATACAAATTATGTAGAATGTTTTTTTTTTAATTTTTTTTTTTTTCGCTACCATATATCGCATTATTTACATACATATGATAATGATATTTATTTTTCATTTCTGATGGTTGCATTCTAAACTTCAGGCAATGACAAAAAAAGGAGCCAAAAATGAACTCTTAATCTTCAAAAGTACGCGCGCTGTAATTTTTTGAAAAATTTATTTTTTCCACTTCCGCGCTCACTCCAAACCAGGCCCGGCATACGGGAGAGGTTTTGATTTTTAGGGCTCCGGCGTAAGAGGGTTAACAAAAATTTACACTTTTTTTTTTCAAAATTCTAATTAATGAAAATTAAAGTCCTTTTTTCTCAGAAAACCTTAGAATTAACTAAAAATTACAATAAATTTATTTCAAACTGCTTCGAAGGACGAAGTTAAAAGAAAATAATCTTTGTTGTTTCACATGGTGCCTGTAAAACGAGAAATGACCCATGGTTAGTAACAAAGTGCATAAAAATTATTCACCTATTCGCCAGTTCTTTACTTTTTACAAAGGTCTCACTAACAACGTTTAAAGGGACCATTACATAAATACTTTTTTACAATACTGCAAATGAAATTAACTAATGTGGATTCTAAATTTGGAGCATCAAGATCAAAGTAAATTAATTACTTACCGAAAATAATGTTATGAAAACATGTAGCCTGGTTAGGCCTAGCCTAATCAGAATCCAGGAAATAAAATCATAAACATTTACGTTTTTTTCTGGAAGTTAAGAAAAATATATGTTTTATTTCTTGAGTGAAACGACACGATCGTAGAAAGAGCTATGATTTGTGATATGATTTATTATATTGGTTTACTGGTGGCCTAAATGTTTCGCTTTATCCATACAAAATATGCTACACAAATCCAAGTTTGCTATGCTATACAAGATGAAAGCAAAAGTAAGAGAGAGAGAGAGAGAGAGAGAGAGAGAGAGAGAGAGAGAGAGAGAGAGAGAGAGAGAGAGAGAGAGAATATCAAGGAACTGGACGCAAAATTGGCTACTTGGCTATTACAACTCCTTTTTGCTTGTTTTATATATATTAAGTGAAGGGGGCAGCATGTATTAGATCACACTCCACCTCTTGAAATTTACTTCTTATTTAAATTTTCTAAGAACTGTTTTCGAAGATCCAATGCTTCCTTGTCATCGGCATTGGATTTCATTCTTGAATGCAGCTTAATCATCTCTTTTGAAGGGTCTAGATGGGCAGACTGATTATCTCCTTTTGACTGAAATGAAAGTTTTGCGTGAAGGAGACCAAGTAGACTTTCTTGCTTCAGTGCAGTTCGAAGATCGTCTTTTATCAATTTCAGTTGACTAAATAGCCTTTCGACTGAAGCATTCGAAAAAGGAAATGACATCAATGTACCCATTAATTTCACAAGATGTGGGTATGAACGTCTTCCGGCAGAATTTCTGGCAGCAAAAACAGTTTTCCAATAATCACTAAAATTCATATTCACATGAAGGTTAGGGTTCATTACATGCTGCCCCCCATTCTAAATCAACTTCTTGGACGTCGACCAAGTCATTTAGATATGGTAATTGTTTGAAGATAGGTGACAAGGATGGAATAGTTAGGTTATATGCGACATCTGGTGATAAACCATGACAAAAAGTCAAAATGCTAATTCCATCAAATCTTGTCAGAATTGATCAACACATCTATAAGAAATTCTTTGCACTGGGTGTAAAACAACTTAACATCCTTATGATTATTTCCTATATCTTTAGCAATGCTGCTAATGGTTTCGGTAGCAGCTAATCCAACATAAACCTTGTGTGTGGGGACGTGATTCAATTCATTTCTTGGATTGATATCTTCGATTTTGGTATCCCGTACATACTGAAGTGTCATGAAAACCGAGCATAGATTCATAACAAGGGTGGTAATTTCCTTATTAAGTTGATGTAGGAGAGGAAGCTCACTTTGAAACAATGTATTAAATGATACTAATCTTCCTAGGTTAAAAGAAAGGAATTCTAGATATGATTGCGTGAACTTGTTATGAAGATTTTTCACGATGCTATTGTGAGTATGTGTGGGGTCTTCAATGGCCACTTGTGTAAAATACAGTTTTAAGGGTTCGTACTGCTGTAATATTCGGTCCACACACATTTTCATTGATAGCCATCGTGTTCGTCCTGCTCGAAGAATGCTGTGTTTTTCAACATGAAAAAACTCCTAAAATTCATGGAATTCTTCAATCCTTTTGGATGACGAACTAAAATGAGAATAAACATTTCTGCTTAAATCTTCCAATGATTTTGGAAGCTTCAGTGAAGCATAAGACGCACATAAGTGTATTAAGTGACATGAGCATTTAACAGTTATAATCCACGGACAGTCTTTAGTCAATAGTTGTGATACTGAATGATGTTTTCCAAACATCACATTGCACGTATCAGCACAGAATCCTATCACGTTCTCCATATGGATTTTTCTTTCATTCATGCAGTCTTGAATTTTACCATATATGGTATCAGCTTTACCATTGGGAATCTCAATAAGATCAATAAAGATGAAAATCATTTTAAACATCTCTATATCGAAGTATGTCCCCATCAGTGCCAGTTGAGATGTGGTGGATTTATCGGTTGTTTCATCGATGAGGGAAATTTTTTTTTGCTGTAATTGCTCTATTCCCTCTTGCATGAAGTAAAATCCAAGCACTTGCCGTATGGTATTAGTAGCTTTCTGTTTACCAAGTTGTAATTTTCTTTATGACATTATCTGTTGGAAACACACTTCGACAGGCAATGGATAAACTTTTCACATAAGCTTAATGGGCAAGTTATTTTCTGCAATGAAACTACAAATCTTTATTTCCATTTTTTTTGCAGCAGCTTCTTTAGATGGCCTAGAAACGAGCTGACACTGGGTTGAGATTTTTTTCTAATGCATATTTTTTTTTTCTGAGACTCCTTGATGAGCCTTGCTTTCACCATGACGAGAAATAGCCGATTTAGACAACCGTTATCTTTATATTACAAACCACCACAAAAAGGCACATCTTTTCCTGTCACAGTCTTTTTTTACTAGCCATGTTTTAAACTGTGGGTTTGTCAGCCATGAATCCTACAAAAACTTTTGTTCAAATTTTTTGCTTCTCTTCGCTCTGGAGGAGATCTTTCTTTCTTTGTCTGTATCATATTCACTATCACAGTCACTGCTTGGATATTTTGATGCCATTTTTGTATGTTTGCTTTAACACATATGCCGACACACAGTATAATGGACAAGCCTGGCGCTGGACTTCAACCGGTGGCTTACTCTGAACTAAACAGAAGTGCAAGTGTTGCGCACAATTTCGTATTTTTCGTAATCGTACCGTCACAATGACACGTATTGTGAGTCACCAACATGACTGAAACATGTATAGCGTACGGTCACCCACGGCCGGGCAGAACCAAGATCAAAAGATAGAATATGGTTTACACAGAGGCTGAGTGCTGACGTTTTGGAATTATATTATAATGCTAAGGAATTCTATACAAAACCTAGTTTCATACTTTGTCGGTAAAAAAGAAAGAGAGAGAGAGAGAGAGAGGAAATATATATATATATATAGATATATATATATATATATATATATATATATATATATATATGATATCCTAAGTCAAATTTCCTTGAAATTACCTTGAAATACCTCGATTTCCTTGAAATTTCCTTGAATTTTCGACTTCCTTGATTCCTTCCTTGTGACCTCCAAGATTTCCTTGAAACAAGGAAATTTCCTTGAAAGTGGAAACACTCTTGGACAGTCAGACACAGCAGCAGCCAGCAGCTTACGAACAGTGTTTCCACTCAGGCCGCACAGCCCTGCACGCACTCAGCCGCATAACATTCTCTCAACAGTACAACCATAGAAAAAGATGCCATTGAAAGGGTAACAAAAGCAGACTTTTAAGGATTATACAATAACTATTGTAGCACTAACATTTATTTAATTTATATTATATATATTATATTATATAGTATTTTATTGTATTATACATATGTAAGAAAATATGATAAATTTAATCATAAAGTAACAAAAGCAGAACCTTATGTATTATTATATATCTTATAATATATTTTATTGTATTATGTTGTACATCTGTAGGAAAATATTTTATATTTACTCTTAAAGTAACAAAAGCAGACCTTTATGGATTATACAATAACTATTGCTCAATTCACAAACTTGCATCACGTTGCACACTCTTGATCATATCGCGTGTTGGGTTGAATGCAACACATCCACCACCCTCAGTAGCTGTCTCTGATGTTAAAACAATATTAGCCTGTGTGCGAAGAGAAAGTTTATTTCTAACTTTAGTTTTATTGAGATTTACTTTCGAAAAAATTCTCTCTGCGTCAGCATTACTAGTAGGCAATGACAATATCCTGAGAGCAAACAGAGGTAGAGATTGATACATTAACGTCCCTTCGTCATTCTTAAGCGTCGACAGCCACCTGAAAAATACCTCTGGGTTGTCCTGAGTTTTCATATCTTCGGGTACATTAAGATTTGGGAGACTCCTCCATTCATCATCAAGTTGTTGCAAGTCACCCTCATATACCCGAGGAAGCTCCTGTACCACGTCTGAGAGAGATGGTGTTACAGTTAATACATTTGCACTTACACACTTTGCAACAGTAAACGTTGAACACATTTCTAACAACCTGGAATCCAAAGGAAACCTTTTTTTCATTTCTAAACAAACTGTTACCAGAAATGTCCTACAGCGACTCCGCACATCACATATAAGCTTTGTGTTCCCTCGGTGTTCAGGTGACTGGAAAAGGCTATGTAACTCTGCACCTAAATATATGTGTTCTAAGGGCATAAAGTGTTTCTCCTCACATGGGTCTATGTGTGCTACATGTGGTGCTGAATTTATGATCTCGTGCTTGTAATAATACCTAAGGTCCTTATACAAAGTGTTGCACGAGTTGTACAACTTGTGAATTGTTGACTCTCTTTTCTGGAACATGAGGTTGAGTTGTGTAAACTTAGGAAGTATAAATGCCAGGAATTTGAAGTACATGAAAACAGCAGGACATTAAGTGCTTAATATATCGCGAGGGAGTTGCAGCCTGTCTTCTAGGTTGTTTTGTGAAAAGTATAGCTTTAAGGGCTGCCACTGTTTACACACGATTTTACAGCAAATGTAATGCGCGCCATAGGGTCTGTGCGGACATGTAATAGTTTGGGTTTACAGCACAGAAGGACTGGAATTTGAAATTCATTCTTTCTCTTTGCACTATGTTTTGGAAAATACGTAATAGAGTTTCTTTAATTAAGAGGTCCTCGCAAACACGGGGGGTAGAGTCTTAGCTGCATTTGATGCACACAAATGCACTGAGTGACAAACCACACTTGAGTATTGTCACACCTGGAGCAACAACACGGAGCCTGCTACTAAGTGAATTATGGGGACCCATGATATTGCCGGCCCCATCAGCAGCAAATCCTATTAGATTGTATATTGGAATGGAGTGTTTTACAAAATAGTCATTAATTAATTGAAACAGATGTTCCCCTGTTGATCCTGTGGCCGTCTGTGTTGATTTCATCATTATCATATACAGACAACAAATCAAGAAATTTTGGTTTCAATCTTACCTGTGGCTTGGTTAAATAATTTTATTACAATAGCACAGCTCTTACAAGTGCTTATGTCATATGATTAACTTTGTATATAAAAGTATGTGTATATAACTGTTAACTTTGTATATAAAAGTATGTGTATATAACTGAATGTAGTATGTGTATATAAACTGAATGTAGTATTTGTATACGATGTAAATATGTATAGCCTAGTATATGCATTATATTATTAAAGTGTTTGAATGATGCTAAAGTATTTCAATATCCGAGGAAACAGTAGTAAATTTCCCCACAATGAGTTTGGGTACATATGTATATCTAAGATGACTTAAATTATAAAAGCCTTTTATGTATAAGCTAGCTTTTGCAACAACACATATCTTACGAAAAATTACTTATGTGAAGATGGTTTTAGTAGTACAAATGATAGTTATTGTATCGTTAAAAATATCAGTTATTGTATCGTTAAAAATATCAAAGTGAACGAAGTCATGTTTTTCCTAAACGCGTTGACTTAAAGGAGAACGTTATTTTGGTTGTTTTATCACTGCCACAAACCCATAACAATGCAGTGTATGTATGATAATTCTAAACTATTATTCACTACCAAAATAACGATGATATTTTGTATTGAAAATTAATGTTACTTATATTCCAAAACATATACTACGTAACATGAATAGTACTATAAAATTTCGAAAGATATCTTGCTGTGAACGCTACCATAATTTGATTTTAATATACGTACATACATTTTGTCAGCTGGCTGGCCTCGCATAGATAAAATTGATTTCACTGATATGGAATTACTCCACGAATAGCCTTTTTATTATGAAGATATGACGATAATATATAAGGTATAAAATGCTTTTATGTATTTCGTTTACGCTTCGTCGCCAATAACAAACAGCAATACTTACGATAATCTATGACAAATAGCGTTTGTATGACTTCATTGTTCAGAGAAGTTATATACGAATACTGCCAAAATAATAATGAAGTTCGAATTAATTTTAGCCTTAATGTTATTACTACTGTAAATACACTACCACTACTATTAAAATTTCTAAAAGTTTATCAAACAAAAAATGTCGCTTTGAACGCAACCGTATACATAAACCATTTTCGTAAGCTTACATATTTTGTGGCTGGCCACTCCGACGATAAGTTGAGTGCAATGATGTGGAATTATTCTTTGAATAGGCTATTTATTATGAAGATATGACTATAATATATAAGATAAGAATGGTTTTATTACCTTTATTGTCAGTTAATATGCATAAATGTGAATTCTGTTTTGTGTACGTTGGTGGTTATCGCACTGCAACTACGCTTAGCCTACCAATGAACGTCGTACATAAACCTTGAATAGGCTATTTATTTCGAAGATAGGACAATAATATATTAGGTGAGAATGGTTTTATTACCTTTATTGTCAGTTAATATCATTATATGAGTCTTTAAATGAATGTTGGTAGTTATCCGACCACGGCCGAGGGTTAGCCTACCGAAAAACATCGCATACGCAACACGACAAACCCATGATGCAGCGATTCATACCAGTGATGTAGCATGAGAAGTGGTCCAAGAAAAAACCTGTGATTAACTGGATCCGTGAATACTGATCCGTGAAGTGAATAAGCGATGCCCCACTGTATACACAAAATACTTGACAAAGTAGAATTAAAGGAGAGCGTTGTCTGCCATGTTCGTTTTTGCCCACCAGCTTACTGTGCACGTGCCAGATATGCTTAATTTGTTTGCAAGCATAATCTCTCCTATACCTGAGCTATCACAATAAAACATGATGCCACACCAGGTACATTAATCACCAGGAAAAGATAATTAGGGGCAAAACCACCAGGTCAAGACAATTAGGGGAAGAGTGTTTAAAAATATGAAAGAGCATGGACTACTTTAGCTAGTGCAAATGCATCAATCTGAGTATACTATGTCAGTAAGATTTAGGTCACTCCTCTTTGATATGAATACATAAACACAACAATGACCCAGTTGTCTTGGAGAGTATTGGGAATTTACAGTACTAGCTATTATTATTAAAGTGTGCCAAAGAACATAATCTAAAGACAACTGCTTAAATTGGACCACCTGAAACATTGCTTATTACATTCTAACTTATGTCCATTCAAAGCCTAACAACTTAACCCTTAAAACGCCGGAGCGGTAAATAAATAAAAAAAGACCCCCGTATGCCGGAGGGGTTTGAGAGTGAGCGCGTAAGCGGAAAAAATATTTTTTCAAAAAAATCACAGCGCGCTTAGTTTTCAAGATTAAGAGTTCATTTTTGGCTCCTTTTTTTGTCATGCTTGAAGTTTAGTATGCAACCATCAGAAATGAAAAAAATTATCATTATCAATATATAAATAATGCGATATATGATAGCGCAAAAAACGAAAGTTTCATATATAATTGTATTCAAATCGCGCTGTGCGCAAAACGGTTGAAGGTAACAAGTTTCTTTTTTTTTCGTTGTAATGTGCACTAAATTGCAATCATTTTGATATATAACACATTGTAAAACGATAAAAGCAACACAGAGAAAATATTATCACAAAATAATGCATGAATTCGTAACGCGCTTACGTAAACATATTTTTTTTCAAAAATTCACCATAAATCTAAATATTGTCCTAGAGACTTCCAATATGTTTCAGAATTAAGTAAACAAATGATTGGATATTACTATACTGTAAGAATATTAGCTTACAAATGCAGTTTTCGACCATATCTGACGAGCTAAAGTTGACCGAATGTCGAATTTTTTATATATATTTTTTTTATATGCAATTATTTCGGAAATAAGAAAAGCTACAACTTTCAAATATTTTTCGTTTATTCTACATGAAATTGCGCACATTTTCATATATAAAACTCTATGAAATACCTAATATGAAACGGAGCAAATATTCCGAGAATGGGACTTACGCATTTCGGAGATTTGTGGCGGAGAATCCGCGCGCGGAGGGAAGGAAAGTTTTTTTTAAAAATTCACCATAAATTTAAATATTGTGCTAGAGACTTCGAATTTGTTTCACGATGAAGATAAATGACTGAATATTACTAGACTGTAAGAGTTTTATCTTACAATTGCGTTTTTCGTGACCATTTCGGTAGAGTCAAATTTGACCGAACGTGGTTTTTTTTTCTATTTATCGTGATTTATATGCAAATATTTGAAAATGAGAATAGCTACAACCTTCAACTATTTATTGTTGTATTATACATGAAATTGCGCACATTTTCATATATAAAACGTTATGTAACGGCTAATTTAAAATGGTGCAAACATTACCACAATCGCACGTATGATTTTTTCGGAAGAGTTACCGCGCGGACGTAAAGAAAATGTATTTTTTTCATAAATTCACCATAAATCGAAATATTGTGCTAGAGACTTCCAATTTGTTGCAAAATGAAGGTAATGCTTGAATATTACTAGAATATAAGCGGTTTAGCTTACAATTGCGTTTTTCGACCATTTCGGTAGAGTCAAAATTGACCGAAGGTTGAAAAATTGTCACAATTATCATTTTTTATATGGAAATATTTCAAAATTGATAAAAGCTACAACCATGGGTTGTTTTTAGTTGTATTGTGCATGAAATTTCGCACATTTTCATATATAAAAAACTTTATGTAACGGCTAATTAAAATGGTGCCAAACATTACCACAATCGCATGTATGATTATTTCGGAAGAGTTACCGCGCGGACGTAAGGAAAAAATATTTTTCATAAATTCACCATAAATCGAAATATTGTGCTAGACACTTCCAATTAGTTGCAAAATTAATTTAAATGATTGAATATTACAAAAATATAAGAAGTTTTAGCTTACAATTGCGTTTTTTTTCGACCATTTCGGTAGAGTCAAAGTTGACCGAAGGTTGAAATTTTGGCACTTATCGTTATTTATATGAAAATGATTCTTTAAAAACTGATAAAAGCTACAATCATGAGTATTTTTTTTGTTGTATTCTACATAAAAATGCGCACATTTTCATATATAATACTCTATGTAACGGCTAATTTAAAATGGTACAAAAATTATGTCAAAGTGACGAAATAATTTCAGAGATGTGTCACAGATACTTTTTAGTGCGGCAAGAAAGAAATTCGCGCTTGCGCGGCCTGCGTAACGATTGTAAACAAAACAACACCTTGATCCGTGAAACTCCCAGCATCCCCCAAGGCGCGTGATTCAAGAGTTTTCGGCTGGTAGGCCTAAAAGTATTTTTCCGCGAATTTTTAAAAAAACTTTTGTATGTCGACGTAAAATACGTCCAGTCGGCACCCGAGAGACAAAAAATGTCGACGTAAAATACGTCAGTCGGCGTTTAAGGGTTAATACTTGGGAATCAAGTTTATAATTACATGTACCTTCAAAAGTAATTTTTAAGCTCATTTGAACAATTATGAAGAACTAAATACAGAAATCTAGGTCAATAAAATCATTACAGGCTCATTTCTTAAACATACCTAATGCTTACATTTCGAGGATCACCTGAAGAAAAGCGACCCCAACACACGCTGGGGTCGCTTTTCTTCAGGTGGAAAATACTGGGGTCGCTTTTCTTAAGGTGAGGAATTAAGAGGGGTTACAGTAAGGCCGTGGCGGAACGGCACTTCGCACCTTATCCGCATATTTAAAGGTTCTTGGCATGCTCAGTATGTTCTGGCAAGAGGTAATGTTGCACTGCACGCGCTAGCCACAGGGGTTACAGTAGGTTTCATTATTTTTGTACTGAAATTGCAAGAATACGCATTTTATTAACTATTGATTGTTTGTCTAAATTTGTGTTTTTAACAAACGTTTAATAAAGTAGTTTTTAATGAATATATATCTATTTTTTTCTCCTTTTTTCTATAATATTATGAGCTAAAGTGGGTCACCTGAAGATTGGAGACACCAACAAGCAGGGGTCGTTTATCTTCAGGTGGAAAATATTGGGGTCGCTTTTCTTCAGGAGGAAAATATTGGGGTCGAATTTCTTCAGGAGAGGTATTAGGGGTCGCTAATCTTCAGGTGATCCCATATCGATGTAGCCTAACACAAAATTTCTAATGTGACTTACCTTAAACTTCAGTCTAAAGTAAAATAGCCATTTTGAGCTTTCCTCACCCAAAAACTGGTTTATCACTGAGGCCCAACACATTTGTATGATATAGTAAGCTAAGGAGGCTCCAGTATTTCTAAAACTAGGCACTAATTTACTACCAAACTGAACCTAGTAATACACGTACCAAGCACATTGGTAGGATCCAAACGAAGGAAAATCAAATTAGGGGTCGCTAATCTTCAGGTGATCCCATATCGATGTAGCCTAACACAAAATTTCTAATGTGACTTACCTTAAACTTCAGTCTAAAGTAAAATAGCCATTTTGAGCTTTCCTCACCCAAAAACTGGTTTATCACTGAGGCCCAACACATTTGTATGATATAGTAAGCTAAGGAGGCTCCAGTATTTCTAAAACTAGGTACTAATTTACTACCAAACTGAACCTAGTAATACACGTACCAAGCACATTGGTAGGATCCAAACGAAGGAAAATCATCTTTTCGGTAAATTTATATTACTATTCCGTGTTGGCCTAGACTATGGCAGTTGCAGTTTTCTATACATTTTACCTCCTGAACAAGAATTTTAAGTAATATTTATTCGGACGACTGTAATTACCCCGCAGGGGCTCGTACTAAACACGGCGAAATACATTTGACGCCCCAATTCCTGGTGGCTTCTGTATTTGCGGGGACGAACGATGCAGAATGCTCATAGGCTATAGAAATACCATCTTTTCTTCAAGTCTGGCTTGTGAAAATAGGTAGGTATAAATAAAAAGCAAAAATCTACTCTGTTAACACAGAGTAAGTTTCCCGCCACAAAAATTACCTAGGGTAAAAAACCGCATGGTAAAGGGGTGGACCATGTACGATCAATGTGTACAACCTCAAGAAAAGTACATTATAACGCGTCCTGACACCGGAGTAGAGGTCTTTAGCTCCGTTTCTCACCAACAACAAGTCGCGTCTGATGCCCATCTCAGATGTCAGGACGCGTTATAATGTACTTTTTTTGGGGTTGTACACATTGATTGTACATGGTCCATCCCTGTACCATGCGGTTTTTTACCCTAGTACTAGGAATACCATCAACTACTCAACTCCTAAATTTTTTAAAAATATTCAACAACAAGCTAGTAGTAGGCTAGGTAGTACTAACCTAAATTTGTATGTAGCCTACAAACCATCTGACAGGTAGCCTAACCATAGCATTAAATGTATTCGTGCCTACACAACCTGAGAATCTTAGGCTAGCCTATAGGCCACAGTCTAGGCTACCAAAGACTCTAGACTTTCACTACTACCTATTAATCTTAAGTGACGTACCCTAATACTTGGGTCAGGTTTACAATGCCCCGTTTACCCTTAGGTATACACTCTTCAGCAATTTATACGCTGCTTTAATCATCCTATTCATTAACCAATTAATTTCTAATGTATTAAGACGATACTTAGCCTAATTCAGTATACTGGCGACGAACAGTTAATCACGGAGCAAAGTAACAATGCGTGGCTTTTCGCAGCTCCAGCTTTTTACCTAGGTATGTCGCTGACTCAGATTCCTCAAGACCAGTAGGTACTAGGTATTAGAGATGGCTTCGAATCATAGTGCGTCGATTGACCAAATACGGTCTGTAGTTTGTACACTAAGGTTACTGTTATAGTTACTGTACCATTGCATCTGGAACACCTGGTGGTATATAAATAAAAAAAAAATACCATGTGGTTACAGGCAATTGCTTCAAATGGATAAATGGTTCTACAGAACTGATTATACTATATAATAGACAGTTAACCCATCTATCTTGGTCAGATGAAACACCATGGTATACAAACCATCGTTAAATAAACAATACCGTGACGCAAGTCAATCTTCGCAGTTTCTTCATAAAGTTTTCTTACTGAACTTGAACCTTCATTAGGTAACAAGTAGTACTAGTCACTTGTCTCCACTCTCCGGACTCCGGAGTCCGGACAACACCAGTGCGGACATCTATTGAGAGTTTATTTAACTATAAAATAATAAATAAACTAGCAAAGCTATAACCTCCAATATCGTCCAAGTATTATGTGAGATTTGTGTTAAAAGTATATTATAATTTCTAAAACCTTAATTATTGTTGTTGTTTTTTTAACCCTTGCTAAAATATATCAAAATGAAAATACATATGACAACTATCATAAGTCAGGCTTTTTCATATATAACTATTGTCTAAAGTTATAATGCTTCATACATTAAAATATTTTCATTAGCCTTGGCGCGGTATAAAAATGATTTTTTATGAAATTTTTTCTTATGAGTGAAAATTAGCAGTAATGATGCATGTAACCTAAAAAGGATTGTTCTTAAAAAGGTATGTTGCTTAAGGGTGTTTGGAAAAAGCAACAGCAAGATGATTATTGTACACGTTGGTGGAGGGCTATAAGAGTAAAGCACAACGTAGTACTAAAAATAATTAAAACAGACCATATAGAGGCCTCATAATAGATTAGAATAATTATTGATAAATATCAAGCACTAAAGAGGTAAGTTTTTCTAAATATTTAAGGGGGTTTTATAGAAAGTCGTCCTGTAAAGCAATAGGCAAACATCATTCACATCGGGAAACAAACCTAAAATGCAAACACAATAGATTCCTCAGATAGCAAATGAAGACAGTTTGAACTTAATCGATAATAAATAGACATTACACTAATTCTACAAGCACATAAATGAATTATGTAGAACTTGCAAATATATGAGATATAGTCAGCCTTAGATTTTAGGAAGTTATATAAAGCTTAGAGTATTATTCAACAAAAATTACCACAAGTAATTTTTAGAAACTAACGTGAGCACTCTTTTATGTAAAATTATTTATGGCTTGAACCTTTCATGC
>NC_061100.1:126201137-126259474 GCF_015104395.2 Macrobrachium nipponense | reverse complement strand
GCATGAAAGGTTCAAGCCATAAATAATTTTCATATAAAAGAGTGCTCACGTTAGTTTCTAAAAATACTTGTGGTAATTTTTGTTGAATAATACTCTAAGCTTTATATAACTTCCTAAAATCTAAGACTGACTATATCTCATATATTTGCAAGTTCTACATAATTCATTTATGTGCTTGTAAAGAATTAGTGTAATGGTCTATTTATTATCGATTAATTTGTTCAAAACTGTCTTCATTTGCTATCTGAGGAATCTATTGTGTTTGCATTTTAGGTTTGTTTCCCGATGTGAATGATGTTTGCCTATTGCTTTACAGGACGACTTTCTATAAAACCCCCCTTAAATATTTAGAAAAAACTTATTCCTCTTTAGTGCTTGATATTTATCAATAACTTATTCTAATCTATTATGAGGCCTCTATATGGTCTGTTTTAATTATTTTTAGTACTACGTTGTGCTTTACTCTTATAGCCCTCCACCAACGTGTACAATAATCATCTTGCTGTTGCTTTTTCCAAACACCCTTAAGCAACATACCTTTTTAAGAACAATCCTTTTTTAGGTTACATGCATCATTACTGCTACTTTTCACTCATAAGAAAAAATTTCATAAAAAATATCTTTATTTTTATACCGCGCCAAGGCCTAATGAAAATATTTCTATGTATGAAGCATTATAACTTTAGACAATAGTTATATATGAAAACAAAAAGCCTGACTTATGATAGTTGTCTATGTATTTTCATTTTGATATATTTTAGCAAGGGTTAAAAAACAACACATAATTAAGGTTTTAGAAATTATAATATACTTTTAACACAAATCTCACATAATACTTGGACGATATTG
Source organism: Macrobrachium nipponense (assembly GCF_015104395.2). Taxonomy (NCBI): domain Eukaryota; kingdom Metazoa; phylum Arthropoda; class Malacostraca; order Decapoda; family Palaemonidae; genus Macrobrachium; species Macrobrachium nipponense. The sequence goes on along the minus strand of NC_061100.1, from coordinate 126,258,625 downwards.
GAGTTAGCTTTGCTATTTTTATTTATTATTTTATAGTTAAATAAACTCTCAATAGATGTCCGCACTGGTGTTGTCCGGACTCCGGAGTCCGGAGAGTGGAGGCAAGTGACTACTTGTTACCTTATGAAGGTTCAAGTTCAGTAAGAAAACTTTATAAAGAAACTGCGAAGGGGTTGACTTGCGTCACGGTATTGTTTATTTAACGATGGTTTGTATACCATGGTGTTTCATCTGACCAAGATAGATGGGTTAACCTTCTATTATATAGTATAATCAGTTCTGTAGAACCATTTATCCATTTGAAGCAATTGCCTGTAACCACATGGTATTTTTTTTTTTTTATTATATACCACCAGGTGTTCCAGATGCAATGGTACAGTAACTATAACAGTAACCTTAGTGTACAAACTACAGACCGTATTTGGTCAATCGACGCACTATGATTCGAAGCCATCTCTAATACCTAGTAGGTACCTACTGGTCTTGAGGAATCTGAGTCAGCGACATAGGTAAAAAGCTGGAGCTGCGAAAGCCACGCAGTGTTACTTTGCTCCGTGATTAACTGTTCGTCGCCAGTATTACTGAATTAGGCTAAGTATCGTCTTAATACATTAGAAATTAATTGGTTAATGAATAGGTATGATTTAAGCAGCATATAAATTGCTGAAGTGTGTATACCTAAAGTGGGTACACACCTGCGAACCGAACCTTGTATTGTAATCGATTCTTGTAACTAAAACGCAAGTGTGGACGGTTCCTCGAACCCGAACCCCGAAACCCGCGAGGTTCGAGGGCTCCGTTCGCCCTCCGTCCCGCAATTGTCCGGTTTTTGGGCCCCGAATCAAAGGGAGGTCCTCTTTGCGCGTTACGCCATGTGTAGACGGGAGCCTGTATGACACGCGTATCAACAGAGGTTGCTGAACTTGTTAACACCGACTATGAACTCCCCTGTTTTTTTTTGATCAGTTCAGTACCGTATATGTCTACCATGGCTGATTTTGAGTGAGGGAAGAAGGTCCTTCAATTTATTAGTTATTACGAAGAAAGACTTCACTGTGACCAGAAACTTCTAGGAATCTCATGTCAGCGAGTAAATCCTGACCACTGTATTCTACCCTTCTAGTATATACCTAACCTTGATTGCCAACATCTTCTTTTATTTCGCTTCATCTTCGTTAAGTAATGTGTATAAATATACGGGGCAGCTGCTACTTGCATGGTGGCCATCGTCGGTAAACAACCACCTGGACAGAGACAGACTGATGATCGCAGTGGATTGTAATGAAGTTACGTGTTTAACGTGGTTACGGTTCGTCCTCAACATTTTGACACCTTGTACCCGTATATGCGTAACTCGGTTACACATATACAAGGTTCGGCTCTCACGTGTGTACCCCCACCTTAAGGTAAACGGGGCATTGTAAGCCTGACCCAACCAAGTATTAGGGTTACTTCACTTAAGATTAATCGGTAGTAGTGAAAGTCTAGAGTCTTTGGTAGCCTAGACTGTGGCCTATAGGCTAGCCTAAGATTCTCAGGTTGTGTAGGCACGAATACATTTAATGCTATGGTTAGGCTACCCGTCAGATGGTTTGTACATACAAATTTAGGTTAGTACTACCTAGCCTACTACTAGCTTGTTGTTGAATATTTTAAAAAAATTTAGGAGTTGAGCAGTTGATGGTATTCCTAGTACTAGGTGAAAAACCGCATGGTACAGGGATGGACCATGACAAATCAATGCGTACAACCCCAAAAAAAGTACATTATAACGCGTCCTGACATCGGAGATGGGCATCAGACGTGACTTCTTGTTGGTGAGAAACGGAGCTAAAGACCTCTACTCCGGTGTCAGGACGCGTTATAATGTACTTTTCTTGAGGTTGTACACATTGATCGTACATGGTCCACCCCTGTACCATGCGGTTTTTTACCCTAGGTAATTTTTGTGGCGGGAAACTTACTCTGTGTTAACAGAGTAGATTTTTGGTTTTTAATTATACCTACCTATTTTCACAAGCCAGACTTGAAGAAAAGATGGTATTTCTGTAGCCTATGAGCATTCTGCATCGTTCGTCCCCGCAAATACGGAAGCCACCTGGAATTGGGGCGTCAAATGTATTTCGCCGTGTTTAGTACGAGCCCCTGCGGGGTAATTACAGTCGTCCGAATAAATATTACTTAAAATTCTTGTTCAGGAGGTAAAATGTATAGAAAACTGCAACTGCCATTGTCTAGGCCACCATTGAATAGTAATATAAATTTACCGAAAAGATGATTTTCCTTCGTTTTGATCCTACCTATGTGCTTGGTACGTGTATTACTAGGTTCAGTTTGGTAGTAAATTAGTAGTACCTAGTTTTAGAAATACTGGAGCCTCCTTAGCTTACTGTATCATACAATTGTGTTGGGCCTCAGTGATACCTAAACCAGTTTTTTGGTGAGGAAAGCTCAAAATGGCTATTTTACTTTAGACTGAAGTTTAAGGTAAGTCACATTAGAAATTTTGTGTTAGGCTACATCAATATGGGATCACCTGAAGATTAGCGACCCCTAATACCTCTCCTGAAGAAATTCGACCCCAATATTTTCCTCCTGAAGAAAAGCGACCCCCGACTCAATTTTATTTTCCACCTGAAGATAAACGACCCCTGCTTGTTGGTCTCCAATCTTCAGGTGACCCACTTTAGCTCATAATATTATAGAAAAAAGGAGAAAAAAATAGATATATATTCATTAAAAACTACTTTATTAAACTTTTGTTAAAAACACAAATTTAGACAAAACAATCAATAGTTAATAAAATGCGTATTCTTGCAATTTCAGTACAAAAATAATCAAACCTACTGTAACCCCTGTGGCTAGCGCGTGCAGTGCAACATTACCTCTTGCCAGAACATACTGAGCATGCCAAGAACCTTTAAAATATGCGGATAAGTGGCGAAGTGCCGTTCCGCCACAGCCTTACTGTAACCTCTCTTAATTCCTCACCTTAAGAAAAGCGACCCCAGCATGTGTTGGGGTCGCTTTTCTTCAGGTGATCCTCGAAATGTAAGCATTAGGTATGTTTAAGAAATGAGCCTGTAATGATTTTATTGACGTAGGTTTCTGTATTTAGTTCTTCATAATTGTTCAAATGAGCTTAAAAATTACTTTTGAAGGTACATGTAATTATAAACTTGATTCCCAAGTATTAAGTGTTAGGCTTTGAATGGACATAAGTTAGAATGTAATAAGCAATGTTTCAGGTGGTCCAATTTAAGCAGTTGTCTTTAGATTATGTTCTTTGGCACACTTTCATAATAATAGCTATTACTGTAAATCCCCAATACTCTCCAAGACAACTGGGTCATTGTTGTGTTTATGTATTCATATCAAAGAGGAGTGACCTAAATCTTACTGACATAGTATACTCAGATTGTTGCATTTGCACTAGCTAAAGTAGTCCATGCTCTTTCATATTTTTAAACACTGTTTTCCCCTAATTGTCTCGGCCTGGTGGTTTTGCCCCTAGTTATGTTGTCCTGGTGATTAATGTACCTGATGTGGCATCATGTTTTATTGTGATAGCTCAGGTATAGGAGAGATTATGTTTGCAAACAAATTAAGCATATCTGGCACATGCACCGTAAGCTGGTGGCAAAAAACGAACACAAGGCAGACACGCTCTCCTTTAATTCTACTTTGTCAAGTATTTTGTGTATACTGTATGTGTATGGCAGAGTAAAGTTTCTTTCTGGCTTATTACATTGTATGTTTATTTTTGTATAGTGCAGTATTAATTTCGCAAAATGTGAAAAAAATATTCTCAAAGTTGCTTATTTTTCAAGCTTTTCAGTTGGTTAACTTCACTTACCATGAGAGAAGAATCGTTTCATGGCAACAATAAATATTTAGATAGAAATGAATGTTATTTTGCTTTCCATAACTGTTTAGAATCCAGTAGTGTTTAACAAATTTCACATGAGGGGAAGCTGTCTTTGCCACTCACTGCCTCTTGATAATGGAATGATCTGAAATTCATTGATCCTTTATCTCGATCCTTTTCATGTGAATTCCAACTGTGCCCTTGTGAAGTCTATGGTTATTTTTTACTCTAAAAATATGGAATTATAATTTTATGTATTTATTGTTGGTATATGGGTCAAAATAAAGAAATAAATATATTGGAATGTGGTGGAGTAATAAAGTTTTAAATTTAACATTTAGTGAAATCGCATGCATTTTGAGTATATTTCCTAAATCATGTAATCGAAAATTTGCTTTTTTGTTCTAATATTTTACATAAGATTATATTATTTCATAAAGATCAACTTTCAGCTGAAAGATAGGACAAAGCAGATACATATGGGTGAAAACTTCTGTCCATGTGTTGGTAGTAATGGGAAAATATTTAAATGTCGCTCTCAGTCATGGTTGGCAGACAAACTCTTAATGTTATTTTAGACATGGTGGGGGTATTGTGTCAGCATTTTGAACTTAGTGATAATATTACCCATTTACTGAGCAAGTGCAGTAATTTATACCTTCTGAACAATTTAGGCCAGGCTATGAAATGCTCTGTCCAACTGCTCTCTTTTCATCGTAATTCTCTTTAAGCATTGCATGAGTGAGTGGGTGCCACTTATTTCTCCTTTCTTTGTCTTCCCTTTCCCCACCTATTTGTGCATCCTACAACTACACAAGACTGAAACCATTGCTTAGAAACTGAGGCGCAGGTTAACATGAATAATCAACGTTCGTCTGATACAGTAGGGAAGCTGAAAGGGTTTTTGCCTAACAGTAGTGTTATAGTTTGGAAAAGGATGTGTTGATGACTCCTTTAGTGAGTGACTTCAGTTAGCTCCAAAGCCGATCTAGATTTATCTCGGTGGCAGATTTGGAACGAATATCTTGCCAGATTCTTGCATATCCGACTTGGAAGTTCTAGAAAACATGACTAGTGGCAAGCAGGCAATGGGTTCTTTGTAAATATGAACATACTTATAAGACTGGGCTTGCTATTCATCCTGTTCATAGGAGATGCAATCTTATATGTTGTTTCATGCTAATTGAATTAGCAATGGCTAATTGAATTAGTAATGTCCTATTGGGAGCAGGGATTAAATCTAGAGCTATAGAAAAGGCCTAACTGGTCGTGCATATCACATTTAATGTACAGGAAGGCTTCTTTCCTCCACTAGGTAAATCTCTCGGGTAGGACATAATTTTCTTCCTTCCCTGGTCACCGGTTAGATCATTCACCTTCATGCATTTTCGTTAATTAATTGGGCTAGTATTTGATTATATTGTGTTTCAACTATGTACTATGTATCGTAATTGAGTGTGATGAAGTGTAACTCCCTGACACGTGTTGATTATCATTTAAGTAAATTACCATGATTTTTCTGGCCAAGCCAAAGTATTCTGTGAACTTCTTGTGGGCCATGTGGTCTACCACAATGTGAAGGTATTCTGTTGGAAACAGGGTTTTTGTGTTAATTGTATGTAAGGTTGTTATGGGTTTTGATTCTCTATTTGTTCCAATACGTATACAAACCCTCAGTCCTTTAACAATAGGAAGGTACTTAGCGGCAGCTGAACCGGTCGTAAGCTTCGAACAAGGGGGTTCGGTAGTTAACTACTTGTCCAGCAGTTGGCAGTCAGTCCGACTGCAAGGAGAGGAGTCACTTTGCTTTCGGCCGCGTTGGTGGATGTACGTGTTGCTCGCCTCTCTGCCCACTTCTGTCATATGCTTGGTTTGCTTCACTGCTTGAAGACTTTTTTTGCTTTGCCTTTTACTGTGTGCTAGTACAAAGGATATAAGTAAGTACGTGTGTCGTTTTTATATTCATACAGTGCTTCATTGTAATGGGGATGGAATCACGAGAGCCGGAGAGACCCCCTCGGCCCCCCCATCAGCCGCAGATTGTGCCCTGGTGTGGAGGGCCGTAAGTGTAGGGCCTTTCGGTCCTCGTTTGAAGTTGACCCTCATGAATTTTGTACTCGGTATCGAGGGCGAGAATGCTCTCGCACCGATACATGTGATGTCTGTGTATCTTGGTCGGAGGAGCAGTGGGAGCGCTATGGGGGAGGAAGAAGCTGCATAAGCCGGCCAAGGAGTCATCGGAAGGATCTCCAGTTACTCCCTTGGTTACGGACACGTCTTCTTCTTTCTTGATCTCTAGCTCCCTCGTATGGCTCCTCGCTCCTTCTCCTCTCTCGATCAGTCGAGCGTGGAGGGGGGGGGCCGAGGTACCCAGACATCCAGTTGTATTCGGGTAGTCCGTTTGTTCTCGGGGTTGGAAACAGTCCCCCCCCCCCCCCCCCCCCCCCCCCCCCCCCCCCCCCCCCCCCCTCCCACCCCCCCCCCCCCCCCCCCCCCCCCCAGGCAAATGGAAACCCCCCCACCCCCCACTGACTCACCCGTTTTTGACTTTTCCTTCTTCAGGTTTGGCTGCCATGGGAGGACGACCTCGAGACCGGCCTGGTACTCACTAGGCTCCAAGGGACACTGATGATTCAGGGCTGCTGAGTCACCTGGCGATAGGGGCCATGCCGGTAACCCACACGGTCCGACCACCACGACTGCCACGCCGGCTACGCTGCTCCGCCACACCTGGTCTATACTACCCAGCACGTAGCCACGTGACCCCGACAGTTGCTGTGCAGGCGCCGCGGTGCCGGAGGTGAGGATGTCCGCGGTGTCACCGCCACCTGGGTTCGCTGCTCTTGCTCCAGCCCCTGACTTCCGGTGTCCCAAGAGCTCCCCTCTGACCTGCCTCCTGTGCAGAGATGCGTGCTGTTTCCCGCCCCGCCTCCTGTTCCTGACTACGATGCTGCTCCAGCCCCAGTACCAGTTCCTGCCGTTGTCATTCCTGCCCGTGGTGTTGCTGCTCCCACCTCAGGTCCTTCCGGACAGGTGCAATCGGGCCCTGTTGCTTCGGCAACTGCCCCGGCTCCATCCTGGATGGAGACCTGACGGTGGTCATGAAGAAGCTGACGAGGAAGAAGAGAGGAGAGTGCTCGTCTTCGTCTTCATTTTCTTCTTCATCATCGTTGTCAGCTGCCGCTTCCCCTTCGACTTCTAAGGCCCCACAGCCTAAAAAGAAGGTTGCCTCCTCCCCCCCTAAGAAGGCTCGTCCTGAGACTTCTAAGGGCCCGTCCCTCTCCGGTGGGACGGGTAGGACTTCCGCTGGTCCTCCTGTTCCTTCAGGAACGGGGCCCATCTCTCCTTCCGCAAGGAAGAAGAAAACGGGGACCAGAGGGGAGGGCACCGGCTACCACCGGTACCTCCTCGCCTGGCGCCAGAGGTTCTGCCTTGACGCCAGGTACCGTCTCGGCCTCTCGCTCGCGAGAGGTACCGAGTGTACGGTGTGACGGCTTTATGGCCAAGGTTCAGAGAATAAAAAGTTCTTCCATAGGTCACATAAAATAAGTAAGGAAAGGTTTAATTTCAAAACAGAACAAAAATTAACACTAATATTTAATATTGAAACAGTTTACATAATTACGTTATTCCCTGTCTTACCGCATAAACCAGGAAACACTCAAACAATCCTGCACTGCACAAATACCAAAAATCAATAAACCTTAATATACTAAATTTTAAATATAAGTTACGTTATCAGTTTCACTAAGGTTCACTCAAGATTTATATAAAAGAACATTAATACATTACAAAAACTGAAGAATAAGAAGACAGCTACTCCAAGAGGACACTTATCACAGTAGAGGACCATTTTTGTGACTAACTATGCATGAATAGGTGGTCCGAATGAAAACTTGAAGAAGGTGAGAAAAACAAAAGCACTCTGAAAACGGGATAACTAAAGATACAACCAGGGATCTTAAAAACAGGTACAGGAATGAACTGTATATTTCCACAAAAATTGAAAATTAGAGCTATATACAAAATTAGGGTTGCCAATCTGGCAGATGGGTGGACACCTCCCCCTTAGAAGAGGAAGCCCAACAGAGTGGCTCGTTATAAAAAGAGGGCCAATGAGGCGAAGACTGACCGATACTGTATGACTGGTGAAGGAGGTATCATGTTAAGGAGGCAGTCCGCGATAAAGGCCATCTGCCATGATGTTACTCGTTTTTTTTTTTTCCTCTGATGTGGCGATCTGTGGGATCCTGTTTGGCGGATTCTGCAGAGGGAACTTCTGCAGATAGATGGACCATCGTAGTAGACGTTGGTTGTGGGACTTCATCTTGTCTAGGAAGGTCAAGAGTATTCATATTTTTGCAGGGCGAGTACCAAACTAAGTGCTTCCTTCTCAATGGTCCTGTAGGACTTCTGGGTGTGCTTGAACTTAGTGGACGTGTAGCTGACTGGGTGAAGTATACCGTCTGACTTGGAGTAGCACCCCTCCTCCATCTCCCGCATCACTAGCATCGATTTGAAGGATAAAAGGCTTGTTAAAATCTGGGATTTAAGAACCAGGATTGTTTATCAAAAACAGCTTTAAGGCTTCAAAAAGAGGCTTGACATTCTTCAGTCCAAATGAAGTTAACTTTGGGACTAGTTTAGGGATGTTAAAGGGGCAGCAACTGAAGAAAAGTTCTTACAGAATCTCCCTGTAGTATGAGGCTAACCCTAAGAATTTTCTTTTGTAAGGACTTTTCTGGTGGTCGAACATGGGTACTCACAGCTTCTACATTAGCAGTTTTTGGTCGAACATTACCATCCCCAACAATGTGGCCAAGTAGGTAACAGTAGCTTTACAAAAGACAGATTTTTTAAGATTTATGGTTAATCCAGCCTCTTCTAACCTACGGAACAAACACTTGAGCCTATTCACATGTTCTTCCCAAGTCTGTCCAGTGACTATTATATCATCAAGGTAACAATAAACACCTTCCAAATCTTGGATGATGAAGTTTACAAGACGCTGAAAGGTAGATGGGGCATTGGTAAGGCCAAAAGAAGGCATGACCTCGTACTGAAAGAGTCCAAAGGTGTAATGAAAAGCAGATATTAACTTAGCTCTTTCAGTTGTAATCCCTACCTGATAATAGCCCTTTAAGAGGTCTGGTCTTCGTTACAAACTTGGCTTGTCCCTACTGAATCGATTAAATCATCAATGAGTGGCAAAGGGTAGGAATCTTTAATTGCGACATTATTAATCTTTCTATATTCTGTACAAAACCTGTAGCTACCATCCTCTTTTGGAACTAGGATGCAAGGTGAAGCCCATGGTGATTTACTCGGTCTTGCTAGACCATGCCGGAGAAGATATTCGACTTCCTCCTTCATTTTGCTATTCTTCTCAGACCCACACGATAGGACTGCTGACGCATGGGTGTTGTACCAGGAACCAGCTCGATGTCATGTAGCAGCAAATCACTTTTCCTGGGAAATCATTAAAGAGAGTTGAATGGCTAGAGATTACATTCTTTTAAGTCTTGCGACTGCCAAGGAGAGTGGCTCAAGAATAGATCCAGGTTTATTTTAGAACCTCTGTATTGGTTTGTGACATGGAGGAAGCAATAAGGTCTTCCAATGAATTGTCCTCTCCTGGTGTCTCTACCTTAAAATTAAGTTTGTTCATGAAACTTACCTGTCATATATATATATAGCTGTATTTTCTGAAGTCCGACAGAATTCAAAAACTTCCGGCACACACAGTGGTCGGCCAGGTGGTTAGTACCCATTCCCGCCGCTGGGAGGCGGGTATCAGGAACCAGTCTATTCATATTTTTCTGTCGCCGTGCTGGAAACACCTGTTTTCAGTACCTCCGTCTTAGGATTTTGAAAACTTCATGGCCGCTAAATATCCTAATTGTCTTTTGATTTAATTGACTTGGATTTGTGGCTAGCATACGCTATCTTAAATTGTTTTGTAATATGATTCATTTTTGTATATCTGAATCTAGTTTAGGCTAGTTTCAGAGGTGTTGTCTGCTAAGATAGGGTGTGTGGCTACCGAAAGCTTCGGTAGTTCCGCACTCGATATGCACGAGGGCTATGTGTCTTGCTTCTTTGTTGAGATTTGTCATATAAGGAGTGTGAGACTTTGTCTAATTCCATAAGGAAGACGTATGATTCATATGTATGCAATTAATCAGTAAACAAAGTCAGGGTAGGCTAACCTACCTGTAGGACTATTTTTGCCTAACCCTGTAGTATGGCCTACGGGCTATAAATATGTCTCGTGAGGTAATGCCCTTTACGTTATAGATTCCATCTGTATCTTGGAATCTAAGGTGCTCGCTCTCCTATCATGTGGTGAAAAGTGCTACTTCTGTAGTTGTTACTCCTAACCCTGTAATGTTGCCTTCGGGCCCTAAACAGTTTCTGTAGAGGGTATTGACCTTTCTCTGATACTCTATCGATTCGTAACTTAGAATCGAAAGTGCTGGCTTTGGAGAGCAAAAGTGAAGTGGCTAAGTGCAGTGACAGTGCCCCTTGTGTAGTGGAGGGTGCGTCAGATCGGCCTTATTTCGCCTCTAGGCCGGACCTCTGCTTGACTCCCAGGAACAGGGAGAGAGCATGTCGAAAGCCGAAGGAGGGTTACGAGGAACTCCCACCGATCTGATGTGCCTTCGGCAGACCTGAAGTTACTCCCAGGCCTGCCAAAGTGCGTGCACGAATCCTGAAGGATTGCTTCTCGTCCTCCGAAGCGTCCTCCCTGCGCGCAGGGTTTGGAGCTTTCGGAAGGACTCGCGCCCCCCTCTAAATAGAAGCTTTATAGAAGAGGACATTTCACGTCCTCTCTCTCTCTCTCGTCATGCGTTGCAGTGAGAAAGTAAGAAGGCGAACGTCGCCTGAACTCGTGTACGTCTTTCCACCGAGAAAGGGAAAGCAGTCTATTAGCAGGACGCTTTTGAGCGCGGACGTCCTAGCTTTGTTGCTGTGAGAATAGAAGGAAGGCGTTCCCTCGCCCCGCGTATTCTCACACGATCAACCCTTCACCTGAGACTGCTTCGTGCAGTCGGTTTTCTCTCCGAGATGTCTAATGCTCTTCCCTGAAGCAGTTTCGCTTGCATTGACGCCTGTCAGGAGCGTGACACTTTTTTCTTTTCTGCACGCTTTTTTTTTTTTTGACGCTCGGCTTGGACGGGACGTTCGGATGGACGCCAGGCGCGCAGCGCGGGGTGCACGCCAAGCGCGCACCAGTAGACGCCGAGGCCGAGGCCGCACGCCAGTTGATACCGAGCGCGACGGCGCGCCGAGTGTCGCTGCTCGCCAGTGGACCGCCAGCGCGCGCCGAGAGTGCTCGCTGCTCGCCAATGGACGCCGAGCGTGCCGCTGCTAGTCAGTGGACGCCGAGCGCTGCACTGCCAGGTGTGTTCACGCCTGGCTGAACCGTTTCTGTTGAAGTCTTCAAGCTGATTTGGGCCTAAAGATTTTTTACCTAACTTCGGTGATCCCTTCTACATCGCCTGCGAAGAATGTGAAGTAAGCAGTGCTTCGGAGGAAGCTTAAAGGGAAGGGCAAAACTTCGTTTTCGAAACCCAGCAAGACCACGGGTTTCGTGTTTTATAGAGGTCTTTGTCAGTAATATTGCTTTTCGTAAAGGTCCAGGATTGGATGGGATTATGGAAAGCTCAAGGAAAGATCATCTTTTGCTCTACCGCAGTCAAGACTTTGCGGTAAGTCAGCTATGGGTTTATGTAAAAGCTCGACGTCCTGCACGTCAGGACTCTCGCAACGTTCAGTAGGATTCTTGCAAAGGCACTCATCAAAAGGAGGAAAGCTCAAGAAAGACACTTCCTTTGCCATACTGCCAATAAATTTTTGATACGGGAGAGGAAGCTGGTTGGAGAGTTTCTTCCTCTTCCCCAGGATAATTTTGCAAGCTTTTTAGCCCATCTGAAAAGGGCTGTTTTCAGATGATAGATTTTGTTAGTTCCTAGTCGGGACTTACGCTGCCGAATTGAACATCGTCGTTTCTAACCTTGTCCCCCCCCCCCCCCCCCGTAAGCCGTCTCTTAACAGGATTCTTGCCCCTTGTCCTCGTTTGAGACGGGAATCGAAAATAAATGGCTCGACTTCCCTGGATTACGTTTTGTCCAATTCAGTGAATTTTCCCCCATTTGACAATGATTCTATCGTTTTTGTCAAGTAAGTGGGATAGCCCCTCATTGACCAAATTATCTTCTTTGTCCCGTAAAGGGGTTAGTTTTCTCATTGACAAACTTCTCATTAACTTTATATTGCGTAAGCGGATAAGCTCTTATTGACAAGATTCGGAAGAGCTCTCATTCTCATCATTCGCAGACTCGTACAAGAAATAGACTTGTAGACTACGTCAATGAACGCTTTTATGTCCAATAACATAAGAAAGCTTGAGCTGTCCCCCCCGCTTCAATTCTCTTGAGTTTTGTTTATGAAACTTGCTGTCAGATAGTATGTAGCTGTATTTCCGAATTCAGCTATAGTATATAGTCTGCCAGGTAAGTATAAAAAAAAAACTTTATTGCAATATAATATCATATTTTGCCTTGCGTTATTTTACTACTGGTTGGCTCAAGTCCATATACGCTTGTGGGCTGTAGTTACCTCTTCGGATGCAACCGAGAGGTCTATTGTCTATTAATTTAAGGACATTTAATCGTTACTCCCTGCAGCCTTCCAGGAGTTTCCGATTTATCTTTTACGTTGTATGGTAGTGTTTATGACGACAAACGCATCTATATTTATTTTTTTTTTGCGTTTTCTGTTTCGCTTAAATATACCAGCTTGAGAGTCTCTTTTATGCTAAAAATTACGGACCTATTTCTTTCGTAGAATAGGGTAGCTGGCAACCCAGGCAGTTAAGAGACGACGATCGTAAGCTGCTGCTGTCACTGTCCTCTCCGCCAGTCCAAACGAGGCAGTACCAGCTCGTTCGCTGTCATGCGCTGTAGGTTACGTCTCTCTCTCCTGCAGGATTGACTACTAACCGTATCTCTGTGCTGGCAGTTACGTCTCTCTCTCTCCTGCGGGATTGACTGACTAACTGTATCTCTGCCCTATACAATCACGGACTTTAGCCTTAGATTGAGGGATTTCTTACATGAATGAATAAACATTGCATTCGTTTTGCCCTTACTATGTTTTCTCAGAGATATCTCTTACTCCTTTCGGTGCTCGTTACCCGCACGGTATAGGACTACGAGTCTACCGCAACATTTCACTATTATATGCTCTCCTGCTTAGGCAAAGCGCAGCCTTTTTAGGGAAGTAAACATACTGTGTGAGGGAATGGATGAGCTTGCTGGGGGACCATTTCCTTCCTAAAGAAGTTTGTCCCTGAATAGACTGCAATTCAGACCTCTACAGTTTTTTCCTACCGGGAAACTGAAATTTTATTAAAGATCTAGGAATGATTCTGACATCTCTCGGTGCGTTAAGTATCACTTGAGGTGATAGAAAGAAGGTGCCGGACATCTGGAGAGGGTTTCAGATGTCCTGGATCATAATCTGAAGAAGTGGAAGCAATTCTGTCGTCCCTCCAGTCCTGGAAACGAGTTTTTGGAACCAGTGGTCCATATCAACTCTGATCTTCCACAGCTCTCTTCATATCTTAGGAAGTATCTTCTCTCGGTCGCCTGTTCGGGTTTACGAGAAAGAGCCTATTATAACAACAGACGTAGAATGTAACGATCCTCTAGAGGTTCGTTACAGGATTGCAAAGTCCGTACGAATCGTCTCGATCGACGGCAGCACTACTGACTTCCGAGTGGAATCTTTCTTTAGAAGTATGTTGAGAGTTATGGAGACTTTAGGGACGTCCTTTCATACATCTCTTCGCTATGATAATTTTTTTTGAACAGGGATGGATGGATTTTTTAGTCCTCTTTTCCCCTTTTTCCCCTTTTTTTCAAACCGCTTAGGAAATGTAATAAGATGATTTATATTACCATCACAGGGAGCGACCAATGACGCTAATCGCCCATGTTGGCCTTCAAGATCCTAGATTCACAGAGGTCACGTCCTTCCAAGGACCCTTTTCCGAGAGAGTCGGTCTACTTTATCATGAAAGGTACCTATAACCTCTCCGCTCTGAGTCTGACTACGTTCAGACTATCGAGATGTGTGACAGCATAAGATTGCCGTCTTCCCTTTCCGTTTGAAGAATGGGATAAGCTGGCAGTCACAACTATTAAAGAATACGCAAATATGTTGTTGACGCCCTTTGGGCTCAGAGATTTGCTTCTGTCAAACAACAAGCCCTTCACGATCTTTGAGTTCTGTGGAATCTCGAAACTCGCTCACCATCTACTTTTTGTCCTCACCTGTTTTCTCGGAGTCAGACACTCGTGCGAGATCAGGAGACACATAGTAGCCCTGAGTTTCTTGTTGACGAAGTCGGTTGCGTTTACACACCCCGATGATCGTTTAACATGAGACCAGGTTGGACTGTCAGGCATTCGTCCTTCGGGACTGAATCGCCTTTTTGCTCCTCGCTCCTTTCTCCTGGCACCGAGAAGCTTGAGTCAGGAGTGGCTCAGGAGTTGATTCGCTAACGACGTTGGTTGCGTTCATACCCCAGGTTTTGCTTAGCTTGAATCGCCCAGGCAGTCCAGACACTCATCCTTCAGCGAAGAATAGTGCCTTATGGTCTTCAGGGTACGCCTTGCTGTCCTTGATGCGTCTGACTGGTCAACTGGTCGGTCACTGACTTTTAGTACAGACTGACTGACTGTGCATGTCCAAGTCGAAGCTTTCAATATGGAACTTAGACATAGTCACCCCCCTGAAGTTCTTGATGTCAAAGCATTCGAACATCTCCTACCTGTTAACTTCTTGCACGTGATCAGGAAGGCCCTTTTCTAACCACCCTAGATACGACAAAGAGGGTTAGTGAGGTTTTCAGCCATCGTCAGAAGTTTTGGCATTAGAGAACACAAGGCGTGCGTTTCTCTAAGCCTTCCGTTGTGGCCTAAGAATGGAAACCCGTCTTGTTCTTGGGCCAGGAGCTTGGAATCAAGGATGGCACAAGTTATTGGGCAGGAGCCAGAGAGAGTCCTGTGCCCTGTCCCCAGGTCTCTCAAGTTTTATCTACATAAAACTCAAGAAAGTCGAAGTCGTACGGACAATCTTGCAGTGTTCCGAAAAGACCAGACTTGCCCATATCGAAGAACACCCTGGCTTTATTGTTAAGGAGTTCTTTTCAAAAAAGCTCCTTCATTGTGTTGGCACAAAGATTTGAAATCTTTTGATTTGAATGCTCACGAGGTGAGGGGCGCGGCCTCGGAAGCATTTCAACAGAGCATGGCACTCAGCAACATCCTGAGTACCATGTTTTAGCGAAGCAACTCTGTGTTCAATTCACACTCCCTGCGAGATGTGAAGATGCATATGAGATTCTGCTGCTCGCTAGGGCCATACGTGTCCTGCAGACACAATCTTGGGGGGCAAGTAGTACCACTCATCCTATCCTGTAGAAAATGGTTAGGAAGAGCTCTTAATTTAGTAGTTGAGTCGCCGACAACGGTGACTTCTTAACTCTTAAGCCTTAGTTAACACACCTTAACTTTGGCTAGGTTGGTCAGGTGGTGATATATATTTTTATATATATATTTTATTTTACTTCTTAGCCCTCATGGTATGGTCAATATGGTCTAGTCACGTCGTGGTCTCGCCCCTGTTGACAGATCATCTGGAGTGCACCAGCTATATAGGTCTCTACCTCGCTGGCAACTCTAGTAGCACAAGCAGACTTACGTGGCAATAACCACGAAGCCAGCAATGCTAACAGGTGGAACCAAGATGTAAATCATCTGCATGCATTTGTTTCCCAAAATCCTTCTATTCTGTCCCTTCCCACCTCCAACGGTGGGATTCAGCTATATATATATCTGACAGGTAAGTTTCATGAACAAAATGATATTGTTATGATACAATAAAGTTTGTTCATACTTACCTGGCAGATATATATAATTAAGTCCCCACCCACACCTACCCTCTCAGGGGACAGTGGAAATAAAAATTATGATAGAAAATGGGACTGGTTCCTGATACCCGCCTCCCAGCGCGGGAATGGGTACTAACCACCTGGCCGACCACTGTGTGGTGCCGGAAGTTTTTTGAATTTCTGTCGGACTTCAGAAAATACAGCTATATATATCTTGCCAGGTAAGTATGAACAACTTTATTGTATCATAACAATATCATATTAACAACCGTCTCACTAGAACCATTTCCAGTTTCCCTAGAGTGATAAGCCTTGAGTAAATTAACATGAATGATCTGAGTGGGTTTTCTACGATCTGGAGTTCTGATAATGTAGGTATTATTGTTTACATTTTTTATGATGGGATAGGGCCTACAAAACTTAGCTTTAAGAGGGGAACCAGGGACAGGAAGGTAGGCTAACACAAGGTCATTAGGTTTAAATTTTCTGACTTTACAAGCTTTATCATAGTTTCTCTTCATTAAGATCTGTTGACCCCTTAATTTCTCCCATCATTTTCCTAACCTGCAGTAATGTGCTTTTAAGTTTATTCATATATTGTTGAATGGGTTTGGCTAGACTCAGAAGGGGTGTTCAACCATTCCTCTTTAATTACTGAAAGAGGTCCTCTAACTGACCTCCCAAACAACATCTCATAGGGTGAAAAACCAAGGGACTCATGGGGAACTTCCCTGATAGCAAATAGAAGAAAATCAATGTCCTCATCCCACTCAAGTTGACTTTCAACACAAAATTTCCTAAGCATACTCTTGAACGCCAACGCTCGAGGGCACCCTGAGACTCTGGTGATAGGCAGCAAGACAAAGTTTGTTTTAATATTTAGTTCTTTAATTACCTGGGCAAAAAGGTCACTGGTGAATTTTGAACCTCGATCACTTTGTATTTCCTTTGGGATACCAAAATTCGTGAAAACTTTCAGTAAAGAATTAGCAATGTTCTTAGCAGAAATGTTACGAAGAGGGATGGCAATAGGGTATCGGGTCGTAGGACATTATAGTGAGCAAGTATTGGTTACCTTTCTTAGTTTTTGGTAAAGGACCAACGTTATCTATAATTATCTTACTAAAAGGTTCATCAGGGACTAAGATCGGTTGTAAAGGTGCCTTGGGTATTACCTGGTTAGGTTTTCCTGATATCTGACATACATGACAAGTGCGAACAAATTCTGCTACATCCTTTTTTTTTGTTACAAGTAACTTACCCAGCAGATATATACTTAGCTATAGACTCGGTCCGTCCCGACAGAATTTCAAAACTCGCGGCACACGCGACAGGTAGGTCAGGTGATCCACCATTCCCGCCGCTGGGTGGCGGGGTACTGGAACTATTCCCGTTTTCTAAGCCATAATTTCTCTGTCGGTTGAACGGACAACACCTATTGTTTCGTTTCCTCCATCTTGGATTTCAACTCGTTTGCCGAGAATTTGGATTGGTTTTTTGTGACGTATTCTGTTTTTTCTCTGGCTTGGCATACGCTTTTATTGTGGACTGTTTTTCGACTTTGGTTTTGACTACTCTTTCACGATGTCTGACGCTAAGGCTTCACCTATGTTTAGAGTTTTGCAGTAGGGAAGACTGTAAGGTTAGGCTGCCTAAATCGGCATTAGATCCGCATAGTATTTGCGCTAAATGCAGGGAGAATGAATGTTCTTTTAGTAACACCTGTGTGGAATGCGAGAACCTTACGGAGCTTGAATGGAAGGAATTATCATCATATGTTTAGGAAGCTTGAGAGAGATAGAGTGGAGGAAGGCTTCAGCTAGGTCATCTAGTAGATCCTTTAGCTCCTTAAGAACAAGAAATTAACTCTCCCTTCTAACAATTTTCTTTCCCCCCTCCCCCTTAGCCTCAGCTGCTTCTCCTGTTCTGAATCCAAAGATTCTTCATCATAGAGGGAAAATGTAAAAGCTTCTATTAAGAAAAACTTCAAGCTCAGCTACGAGCTCTAAACCAAGGTAAGAGTGGTGATAGTGACTTGTGCAGTGTCCCCAGTGCAGTGGAGGGGGCGTCTGACCGGTTCCCTCATTGCTCCTAGGCCTAGACCTCTTCCAAACTCCCAGGACCAGGGGAGGAGGAATGTCGAAAGCCCGCAGGGAGGATGCAGAACATCCCCCAACGGTCAGGCGTCCCTTCGGCAGATCCTGTTGTTAAGTCCCCAGGCTGCCTCGGATTGCCGCAGAAAAGGCGTCCTAAAGGAGTGTTTTTTCGGCCTCAGACTCTTCCTCTCTAAACGAGGATGGAGTTCGGCCTCCCTTTCCGTTCGCGCCCTTGAAGAGAGCCTGGAAGGCGCCTAAAGGAGACGCTGTTGCTGACTCCAGCCCCCCAGAGCGTTTTTCCCGAGGATTGGCCTTCGGGACCTAAGACTATACAAAGAGGAGCCTGCTCTTCAGGGATCCGACAAGAAGTTTTTGTTGGTTAATCTGCAAGAGCAGTTAGCGTCGCTCGTAGGCTCTTTTGCTAAGGACTCTACAAGGAGGAAGGATGTCTCGCTCCCTGTGAAGAGTTCCGCTAAGCGTCCTTCTTCGTATAGGAGAGAACTCTCACGATCTCCAGGGCGTTTATCGCCTTCGTCAAGGGACTCGTCGTCGGATAGGAGTTGGTTCTCCTGAGAGAATAGCCCTTTCGCCCTATAGGCTGGCTTCCCCGAAGCGCCCTCTTAGACACAGCGCATCGAGCAGAAGTCTCGAGCGGTTTAGCTACAAGGAACCGGAAAACCGATTTAGGTATCAGGATCCCTTGGGTCTTCAGGACCAGAGCCAGACAGGCGCAAAGAGGCAGCAAGACGCAAGAAAGAACGTCAAGAGCCTCTTGAGAACGCCTCTAGAACGCTGGATTCAGGACGTCAGGATTCTGCTAGACGGCAGGAATCAGGACGCTATGATCCAGGACCCGGCCCCATGAGTCAGGGCGCCAGGAGTCAGGGCGCCAGGAGTCAGGGCACCAGGAGTCAGGGCGTCAGGAGTCCAGGGCGCCAGGAAGTTAGGGCGCCAGGTAGTTTAGGGCGCCAGAAATCATGGACGCCAGAGTACCGTTAGGCGTCAAGTGTTTAGGGCGCCAAGAGCCTGTTAAGCGTCAGGAATCAGGACGCGGGGATCTGTTCAAGCGCCCTGAATCAGGACGCCAGGAGCCTAGCAAGCGCCACGAACCCGACGAACCTAGACAACAAGAGTCTAGTAGGCACAAGAGTGTTGCCGACAGACAGGAGCCTCACTCTTCGTATAGGAGTGCTAATGTTCCGCAACTCCCCTTCTCGGGAAAGGAGTTCTTCTCCCGGAAGAGCCAGATCACTCCAAAACGATCTCCTTCTGTAGATCAGTTGGACCAGGTATCGGAAGACGAAGAGCCTGTAGATGTAGCAGTTTCGGACTACAATAGACTTTCTCTTTTGCTGCTAAAGGAGTTCGGAGACTCCCTTCATCCTGCGGACCCTCCTTCACCAGGATCGTTGATGTCCAGCACTAAAGCTCTTAAATCGTCTTCCTTCGTTAAGATGCGCCCGCTCTTTGTATGAAAAAGGCATTGAAAACTTTTTCAGAGTGGTTGACTTCCAGAAGGGAAGCGGGCAAGACAGTTTTTTCCTGCCCCCTCCTTCCAAGTTAACAGGCAACCAGGAAGGTGGTACGAGACCAAAGAGCCGATGGGGTTAGGCCTGCCTTCTTCCGCGGATGCGGTTTTGCGTCCTTAGTGGACTCTGCTAGGAGGAAGTCGTTGCTGTCTGCTAAGGCGACTTTGGGGCATGTGTGAGCTGGACCCACCTTCTAAAGGGCCTCTTTTTTAAAGAAAACCCTTGAAGTCTTCAACTTTATGGACTGGGCGTTAGGAGCATTAGCGAAGAGAGCTCAGGACACGGACTTTGTTTCCATGGAGGAACTTCGAGCGTCCTGGCTTGCCTGGACAGAGCGGTCATGGACGGTTCTGTGGAAGTTGCCTCTCTTTTTGACGGGAGTTTGAAGAAGAGATCTGTCTTTAGCTCTTTCTTAGCAAGAGCAGTATCACCCTTGCAAAGGACATCTCTTCTTTTTTGCTCCTTTATCCCCGCACCTTTTTTCCACAAGAGACGGTTAGAGAGGTTTCGAAATCTCTTACGGAGAAGGCAACTCAAGATCTACTCACGCACCTCAGCCAAGAAGTTTAGGCCCGGCAGTGCCGATAGAGAAGAAAGAGACCCTCTTTTGTTCAGCCCTTTCGAGGGGCCTCCTCTTTCTAGACCCCCTCTTAGAGGTCGAAGACCAGAGAGAAAGAGTAGACCATCTATAAGGTCCCCCCGGTCTTCGGGAAGTCTAGATGAACAGCAAGTCCTCCAGACGAAAGTAGGCGCCAGGCTACTCCACTTTGCCAAAGTCTGGGCGCAGAAGGGAGCGGACTCCTGGTCCCTCTCTATCCTGAAAAAAAGGATACTTGATCCCCTTCAGGGAAAATCCTCCCTTGACGACAACTCCCAAGGGAGTTTTAACCGCCAGATACTCGATCCGGTCCGAAAGCTTGCTATGTTGCAAGCAGTGGAACGATGATTTCCAAGGAAGCGGTAGAACTGGTTCAAAAGATCTCCAGTCCCCAGGATTCTACAATCGTCTATTCCTGGTACCGAAAGCATCGGGGGGGATGGAGACCAGTTCTAGACGTCAGTGCCCTGAATTTCTTTGTCTTGAAGAAGAAATTTTCAATGGAGACGTCTTCCTCTGTTCTATCTGCTCTTCGTCCAGGGGACTGGATGGTGTCCCTGGACCTTCAGGATGCGTTTTCCATCCATGTGCCAATTCATCCGGCAGCAAGGAAATATCTGAGGTTCATGTTCCAAGGGAAAGTGTTCCAGTTCCGAGCGATGTGCTTCGGACTTTCGACTGCCCCTCAAGTCTTTACGGACATCATGAAGAATGTCGCTTATTGGCTACATCTGGAAGGGATCGGATCTCGTTATATCTGGACGATTGGCTAATAAGAGCCCAATCGGAGAAAAAATGTCTGGAGGACCTTTTAGTGACTCTAAAGATTGACAAAGTCCTTAGGACTTTTAGTAAATCACGAGAAAATCCATGCTGACTCCCCAGCAAAGTATTGTCTATCTGGGGATTCAGATGGATTCTCGGGATTTTCTAGCGTATCCTTCGCAGGAAAGGAGAGAACGCTGCCTAGAAAGGGTGTCAGTCTTCTTAAGGAAAGAACATTGTTCCGCGAGGGAATGGATGAGCTTGCTGGGGACCCTCTCCTCGATGGAACAGTTCGTTTCCTTAGGAAGACTTCACCTACGACCCCTTCAATTTTATCTGAAGGGAGAAGTGGGATTGGAAGTCCAACAATCTGGGAGAGGACTTTTCCAATCTCGAAACGGATCAAGGAGAATATCCGTTGGTGGTTAGATCCACAGAAACTAATTCAAAGGAATCTCCCTTCGCTTACAGAACCCCGCGCCTAGCGTTGTTTTGCAGACGCCTCAGATTCAGGGTGGGGAGCGACACTAGGTTCGCAAGAAGTGTCAGGCATTTGGGAAGGATGAAGACAAGTGTCCTGGCACATCAACAAGAAAGAGCTAACAGCCATTCATCTAGCTTTGGTTCATTTCGAGGAACAGGTCTCAGGTCTGGGGATTCAGATTTCACTCGGACAACACAACAGCCCTCGCTTATATAAAGAAGCAAGGGGGACGCATTCCTTTTCCCTGTACGAATCAGCAAAGGATCTGCTGATTTGGGCACAGGAAAGGAAGATCTCTCTCCTCACAAGGTTTGTACAGGGAGAGAAAAATGTCCGGGCAGATCTGTTAAGCAGAAAAGATCAAGTCCTACCCACGGAATGGACTCTCAATCCTCAGATTTGCCAACAACTGTGGCATCTGTGGGGAAGGCCCCCAATATAGACCTGTTCGCGACCAACAAGAACCACAGATTAGAAAAAAAAAAAAAAAAAAAAAACCTATTGCTCCCCGATCTCGGATCCTCAAGCAGTACGCAGTAGACAGCTTTCTGCTAGATTGGACGGGCTTGGACGCGTACGCCTTCCCTCCTTTCAAGATAGTAGAGAAGTGTTGAGGAAAGTTTCGCTTGCTCGAAGGACAAGAATGACCCTCATCGCTCCCTTTTGGCCGCTCTCGATTGGTTCACAGAGGTGCTGGAGTGGTTAGTGGATTTTCCAAGATCGCTTTCCCACTAAGGAACGATCTTCTCAAACAACCCCACTTCGACAGGTTTCACAAAACCTCCCCGCTCTAAAGTCTGACCGCCTTCAGACTGTCGAAGGACTTGTCAGAGCAAGGGGCTTTTCACGAGAAGTGGCGAAGGCTATTGCAGAGCCAGAAGAGTCTCCACTTCTAAAGTATATCAGTCGAAGTGGGAGTTGTTTAGAAGATGGTGTAGGGAAAAGAAAATATCCTCCTCCAGTACCTCTGTAACTGAAATCGCAGATTTCTCCTATATTTGAGAGACGGTAACCTGGCAGTTTCAACAGTGAAGGGTTACAGAAGTAATGCTGGCCTCAGTTTTTTCGACATAGAGGAATAGATCTGACAAACAATAAAGATCTTCATGACCTTATAAGGTCTTTTGAGACCACGAAAGAACATGTAATCAAGAAAGCCTAGCTGGAACTTGGATGTGGTCCTCAAGTTCCTAATGTCCGGAAAAAATTCGTACCGTCTCCACGCAGCTTCGTTTAGGGACTTAACAGAAAGTCTTTATTCCTTTTTGCGTTAGCAACAGCCAGAGAGTGAAGCGAGTTTGCAAGCTTTGGAAGGTAAAGTGGGGTTTAAGAAAGATTCAGCGATTTGCTCCTTTCAACCATTTTTTCTAGCGAAAAATGAAAATCCCTCAAAGCCTTGGCCAAGAAGCTTTGAGATAAAGGAACTATCTTCATTAACAGGGAGAGAACTAGAAAGGACTTTGTGTCCAGTCAGGGCACTCAAGTTCTACCTGGAGAAGAAGAAGAATTGCTGAAAGGTACAGAAGAAAGTCTTTGGTGCTCTGTAAGAGATCCGAAAAGAGCGATTTCTAAGAAACCCCCCCGCCCTTTACATTCCTTTCATAAAAGATGTAATAAGGGAAGCTCACCTTAAATGCGAAGAAGAGCATTTCAAGGTTCTCAGAGTGAGAGCTCATGAAGTGAGAGCCATAGCTACGTCGATGGCTTTTCACAAAACATGGTCGCTTCAGGCTCTTATAGAGTCGACATTTTGGAGATGTAATTTCGTGTTCGCCTCGAATTACCTAAGAGATGTTAAAATTTCGTACGAAAAGTGCTTTGCTCTGGGAGCGTATGTTTCGGCGAATTCAGTGCTAGAAGGGGGCTGAGGCTAATCCTTCCTATTTAGTTTAAGGCTTAAATTACTGTTTATTGGTGGTTGTTTTTATTGGTTAATTGTCAGAGGGAATAGGGACCCTCTTTACAATTCATAGATTGTAACAAGACTAACATGGTCAGGTGATCGGGATTGGCTTCAGTGCTCTTTTGTGATTTATTGTTTAATAACCTTAACTCTGTCATGTAAGAGGGCGAGTCTCCATTGATATGGACAAAAGGTCAAGGCTCTACATGTAAGTGGGTCAGCCCCCATTGGTACGATCCAGTATAGGCTCTGTCGCGTAAGCGGGCTAGCCCCCATTGACACGATCCAAAGAGTTATTCAACATAGGTTCATTCCTCGTTGAAACTCTTGAGGCAAGCAGACTCATCGACAGTAGTTCATGAAGTCTTCAGCCCAATAAGGTAGGAACTATTGGATTATGTTATCCAAGAACATAGGTTGTTTTTTCCCTGTTTTTTAATGTATTTAGTTAAGTATTATTTTTTTGTTTTTAGCTGTCTCTTGCCCGCCACCAAGGGTGCCAATCAGCTAAGTATATATCTGCTGGGTAAGTTACTTGTACAAAAATGATATTGTTAAGATACAATAAAGTTTTGTACATACTTACCTGGTCAGATTAATGCGTTAATGGCCCACCCAGCCTCCCCTCAATGGAGACAGGTTTAAGAGAAATTATGGCTTAGAAAACGGGAATAGTTCCAGACCCCGCCACCCAGCGGCGGGAATGGTGGATCACCTGACCTACCTGTCGCGTGTGCCGCGAGTTTTTGAAATTCTGTCGGGACGACCGAGTCTATAGCTAAGTATATATCTGCCCAGGTAAGTATGTCAAAACTTTATTGTATCTTAACAATATCATTTTTTCATATTAGGCCAAAAGAAACAATTCAAAATCTTACAATAGGTCTAATGAATTCCTAAATGTCCTCCATAGGCATCATGAGCTATTTCCATTACAGAATTCCTAACAGAAAGAGGTAGCACAATTTGTCGCTTTTCGCTCCAGTTGTCTTCACTAGATCTCTTAGGGGAACGGTAAAACCTCATTAACAATCAGATTCAAAGTAAAAACATGGGGATTTGCTAATCTCACTTCTAGAAACCGCTTGGTCATGAAGCTTACTTAAAGTGTTATCGTGCTTCTGAGCTTTAATAAGGTTATCTCTACTCATAACATTTCATGCTTCAAAATTTACAGAAGTGACTTTAAATTCATCCGAACTAGATTTCTGGCTACGAGTGACAACACAAGAAGGATTTGCAGAGCAATCGAGATCAGGTTCAATGTTTTCACCTACAGGTTTTTTTTTTTTTTCCATTACAATGACATTGGGAACTACCAAACGTCCTGCAAGGTCATTAGCCAATAATAAAGTTACACCTTTTACTGGAAATTCAATATCTGTTTTATGCCTACCAGCACATTAACCCTTCTTTATAGGACAATCAAGATGAACATTAGCAAGGGGAACTTTAGATATTTGTGAAAGGTCTTTCACGAGAGCATGTTCATTAGTTACGTTAGCTTCAATATTTGGGAGAGCATTTCTCAAAAGTATACTTTGCGAAGCACCTGTGTCACGCGTAATCCTGACTTTATACTTATCCCCATCAGAGTTCAAAGCTACAGTTTCCATATTAAAAGTAAAATCATCAAATAGATTTACAGGCTTTTCAGAATGGATATGGGAGACAGGCTTAATCTGACCATCTGTTTTCACAATTTAAAGTTAAAGTTTGAGAAAAGGGTTAAATGGGTCCGACAAAGCAAGGAAGTTTTACATTTAGGATCTGGACAGTTTTTAATTGTGTGACCGTCCTTTCTTACATAACTACAACGAACATTAGACTTGCCATATCAGTCAGAGTTTCAGAGTTTTTAGCTGGAAATGGTTTTACATTCTGGTCGGTTCTCTTACTGTTGCCAAATTTATGTTTTGTTCATGAACAAACTTACCGCTGTCGATATATATATAGCTGTAATTTCTGAAGTCCGACAGAATTTTAAAACTTCCGACACACGCAGTGGTCCGGCCAGGTGGTTAGTACCCATTTCCCGCCGCTGGGAGGCGGGTATCAGGAACCATTCCCATTTTCTATTCATAATTTTTTTGTCCCGCTGGTGCTGAAAACACCTGTTTTCAGTATCTCCGTCTTAGGATTTTGGAAACTTCATTGCCGCTAAGTATCCTAATTGTCTTTTGAGTTTATTTACTTGGATTTGTGGCTAGGCATACGCTATCTTAAATTGATTTGAATTTGATTCATTTTTGCATAAAATATCTGAATCTAGTTTAGGCTAGTTTCAGACGGGTTTTTTTTTTTGTCCTGCAAAGATAGGGTGTGGGCTACCGAAAGCTTCGGTATATCCGCACTTGGTATGTACGAGGGGTATGGGTCTTGCTTCTTTGTTGAGATTTGTCATGTAAGGAGTGTGAGACTTTGTCTATTCCGTAAGGAAGAACTTATGATTTGTATGTACGCAATTAATCAGTAAACATGTCTAATTCCGTAAGGAAAGGACGTATGATTCGTATGTACGCAATTAATCAGTAACAAAAGTCAGGGTAGTGAACCTGCTAACCTTCCTGTAGACTTTATTTTGCCTAACCCTGTAGTATGGCCTACGGGCTATGAATATGTCTACGAGAGTGCTCGCTCTCCTTCATTGCTGTGAAGTGCTACTTCTGTAATTGTTACTCCTAACCCTGCAGTGTTGCCTTCGGGCCCTAAGCAGTGTCTGTAGAGGAATTACCCTTTCTCTGATACTCTTTCGATTCGTATCTTAGAATCGAAAGTGCTTGCTTTAGAGAGTAAAAGTGAAGTGCAGAAGTGCAGTGATACCCCTTGTGTAGTGGTAGGGTGCGTCAAGATCGGCCTCGTTTCGCCTCTAGGCCGGGACCTCTGCTTGACTCCCAGACCCGGAGGGAGCATGTCGAAAGCCTAAGGAGGGTTACAAGGAACCCCCACCGATCTGGCGTGCCTTCGGCAGTTTTTTTTTCTGATGAAAATCCCCAGACTGCCCAAGTGCGTGCGCGTGCACGAATCCTGAAAGATTGCTTCTCGTCCTCCGAAGCGTCCTCCCCATGCAGGGGTTTGGAGCTTTCGGAAGGACTCGCGCCCTCTAAATAGAAGCTTTATAGAAGAGGACGCTTCACGTCCTCTCTCTCTCTCTCGTTATGCGTTTCAGTGAGAAGTAAGAAGGGCGAACGTCGCTGAACTCGTGTCCGTCTTTCCACCGAGAAATACGTAAAAGAAGTCATAGTAAAGCGGAAGCTTTTGAGAGCGTACGCCCGGGACGCTCGGATGGACTCCAGGCGCGCGCGGGTGCACGCCAAGTGCGCGCCAGTGGACGCCGAGCGCGCTCCAGTGGACGCCGAGCGCGCTCCAGTGGACGCCGAGCGCGCGCCAGTGGACGCCGAGCGTGCACCAGCGCACGCCAGGTGTGTCGCCTGGCTGAACGTTTCTGTTGAACTCTTCAAGCTCTTGTTTCAGATATGGGCCTAAAGAATGTTTACCTCTACCTCCGGTGATACCTTCTACCTCACCTGCAAAGAATGTGAAGTAGGCAGTGCTTCGGAGGAAGTTTAAAGTGAACAGACAACTTCTTCTTCGAAACCCAGCAAGACATCGGGTTTCGTGAA
The DNA here is from genome assembly GCF_015104395.2 of Macrobrachium nipponense. Taxonomy (NCBI): domain Eukaryota; kingdom Metazoa; phylum Arthropoda; class Malacostraca; order Decapoda; family Palaemonidae; genus Macrobrachium; species Macrobrachium nipponense. The sequence goes on along the minus strand of NC_061100.1, from coordinate 126,231,797 downwards.
TTCAAGAGGTCTCTGTCAATTAATATTGCTTTTCGCATAGGTGGATGGAGTTAAGGAAAGCTCAAGGGAAGATCTCGTTTGCTCTACCACAACCTTTGCCATTCGGCAATAAATTTAAGTTGCCACTACCGCAGTCAAGACTTTGCGATAAGGCAGTTACGGGTTATGTAAGGCTCGATGTCCTGCACGTCAGGACTCTCGGCAACGTTCAGTGGGATTCTTGCAAAGGCACTCATCAAAAGGACGCTCTTCAGGAAAGCGCAAGACAGGACTTCCTTTGCCATACTGCCAATAAATTTTAAGCTTTAGCAGGCATTAGTTGTGATACGGGAGAGGAAGCTGGTTGGAGAGTTTCTTCCTCTTCCCTGGCTTTAGTGTTAAGGAGTTCTTCAAAAAATGCTCCTTCATTGTGTTTGCACAAAGATTTGAAATCTTTTATCTGAATGCTCACGGGGTGGGTGAGGGCGCGGCCTCGGAAGCATTTCAACAGAGCATGGCACTCAGCAACATCCTGAGTACCATGTTTTAGCGAAGCAACTCTGTGTTCACTTCACACTCCCTGCGAGATGTGAAGATGGCATATGAGATTCTGCCTGCTCGCTAGGGCCATACGTGTCTGCAGACACAATCCTGGGGGCAAGAAGTACCACTCATCCTATCCTGTAGAAAATGGTTAGGAAGAGCTCTTAATTTAGTTGTTGAGTCGCCGACAATGGCGACTTCTTAACTCTTAAGCCTTAGTTAACACACCTTAACTTTGGCTAGGTTGGTCAGGTGGTGATATATATATTTATATATATATATATTTTACTTCTTAGCCCTCATGGTATGGTCAATATGGTCTAGTCACGTCGTGGTCTCGCCCCTGTTGACAGATCATCTGGAGTGCACCAGCTATATAGGTTCTCTACCCTCGCTGGCAAACTCTAGTAGCACAAGCAGACTTACGTGGCAGTAACCACGAAGCCAGCTATGCTAAACAGGTGGAACCAAGATGTAAATCATCTGCATGCATTTGTTTCCCAAAATCCTTCTATTCTGTCCCTTCCCACCTCCAAAGGTGGGATTCAGCTATATATATATCTGACAGGTAAGTTTCATGAACAAAATGATATTGTTATGATACAATAAAGTTTGTTCATACTTACCTGGCAGATATATATAATCAAGTACCCACCCACCTCCCCTCAGGGGACAGTGGAAATAAAAATTATGAATAGAAAATGGGAATGGTTCCTGATAGCCCGCCTCCCCAACGGCGGGAATGGGTACTAACCACCTGGCCGACCCACTGCGTGTGTCGGAAGTTTTTAAAATTCTGTCGGACTTCAGAAATTACAGCTATATATATATTGCCAGGTAAGTATGAACAAACTTTATTGTATCATAACAATATCATATTAAAGAGTAGTGTCCTGCTAGAGAAGCTGCCTTTAACAAGTCTTTTCTTCCCTATCCTCTAAATACATCATAATGTTCAAAAGGAAGCTTTCGTTTTAAAACTCTTTAAGTACAATCAAATTCTCTAATTCAGCAAAAGTACTTACTGCAGCAGATTTTACCCATTTCCTAAACTCCCTTAATTTCTCTGAAGCGAATTCTACATAGGTTTGAGTTGTGAACTTAGTTTTGTTACGAAAGGTCTGACGATACCTTCGACAGAGATTGAAAAAGCATCCAAAATTGCTTGTTTAACATTCTGGTAATCTATAGTATTTTCGAGATGTCTACAAACTTTCGTAGCTTTCCCAGTTAATTTCGGCCTTAATAGCCAAACCCGCTGATCGCGTGGCCAATCCAAATGCAAGGCAGTCTTTTCAAAAGTCTTTAAATAATCTTCAGGGTCATAATCTGTGAATGTGGGAACCAACTTAATGTTTTTTGCTAAATCAAAGGGTTTCTCCTGAGCTTCCAAAACGGAAATTTCATGTTCCTTATTCTCTCTAGAAAGCTTTGCTTTTTCCTGTTCAAATTTAAGTGCTAACGACGCTTCATAGTCCAGTTTTTCTTTCTCTCTCTCTAAAGCTAACTGAAGTTTAGCTTTCTCCATCTCGAATTCTAAATTTTTAAGTTCGACATTTGTCTCTCTGACTCTAACCGTTTTCTCTTCGACTTGTTTTTCTCCAACATGCAAATTGTCTCTCTGATTCAAACCTTTGAGCTTCTGCTAATCTCTCAGATTCTAATTTCTGTGCCGCAAGTTTCTCGCGTTCAAGGGAAATGCGCTCATATTCTAACTACTGCTCGTGGGCTAGTACTGCTGGTTCACGAGTTATATACTGTCTAACTTCATTGCCTAGTTTACCCACACACATATAATGCTCAAGAATCCGGTTGCGAATTTCATTCTTCCACATGCTACTCCTAGTTGCAATTGACAAATGACTAGCTAACTCTAGAAGCTCTAGTTTCTTAGCATTTGGGATACTAGCTAACTCAGCAGAGGGATCCGCAGCAAACTTCTGAACGTTAAATTGAGCCATGGTTAAAGTTAAAGAAAACTTCCTTTAGTAAACAATTGAATTCCTGTTTTACAATTATGATAGACTAACACACGTTCCTGCTGCCATTCAAGTAAATGCATTACAAACCACAATACAAAATTATCATGTTAGCGAGTTTATAGTTTCCCGACAAAATTAAACAACAAGCATTACAAGTAATAAGATTATTTTAGGGTTTTTAGGGAAAAGGGACAGTCCCGATTCGAAAGCAAAAGGTAATAAAGAACACGAGGGAGTGAAAACCATTTTTACATTCCCGATTCAAGCTGATATGGAGGAACTAAGGAAATAACCCGTTGGTCCTAAACAAGCGTTATTTACTCCAAACAACTTGAATGACAACTTACAAACCTTGAACGTCGGCACAGAGAAAAAATAAAGTAAATAAAGGTTTAACCGATTCCTCACCTATCGTCTAAACTACGCGATCCTGGTATCGTCCAACCCAGGGGAAATGACTGCACAAGTCGTAATTGTAATTATATAAGGACAAAATATGGATAAGAGCTTCCGGATAGCTCTTGTGAGTCTCGAGGAGTCGTCGACTCGGCGAGGGCGAAAATGAAAAATATACTACTGCGTTAACATTACCCTAAAGAGCAAACCGTCAATAAACAATAATACGAAAATGGTTTCACAGCGCGCACATATATATCATTAACCCTAATAACAGGTATTCAGAATGTTTACAATAAATCTTGAGTGAAACTAAAAATATTGAACACTATTTGTGGCGACAATTGTCTAACTGAATGAATCCTCAATACAGTAAACGAGATAGATCCCGGTCAGGCCCCCAATTTATGTGACGGCTTTATGGCCAAGGTTCAGAGAATAAAAAGTTCTTCCATAGGTCACATAAAATAAGTAAGGAAAGGTTTAATTTCAAAACAGATAAAAAAATTAACACTTTAATATTGAAACAGTTTACATAATTACGTTAATCCCTTTCTTAACCGCATAAACAGGAAACACTCAAACAATCTGCACCGCACAAATACCAAAATCAGTAAAACCTTAATATACTAATTTTAAATACTATAAGTTTACGTTATCAGTTTCACTAGGGTTCACTCAAGATTTATATAAAAGAACATTAATACATTACAAAAACTGAAGAAGAAGAAGACAGCTACTCCAATAGGACACTTATCACAGTAGAGGACCAGGTGAGACTAACTATGCATGAAATAGGTGGTCCGAAGAAAACTTGAAGAAGGCGGGAAAAACAAAAGCACTCTGAAAACGGGATAACTAAAGATACAACCAGGGATCTTAAAAACAGGTACAGGAATGAACTGTACATTTCCACAAAAAATGAAAATTAGAGCTACTATATACAAAATTAAGATGCTAATCTGGCAGATGGGTGACAACGGTCACCCACGGGTGACCGTGCAGCCAAGACCCAGGCAACCGAGTCCGCTCGGCGCCAGGATCCAGGCACGGGGCGGAAGACTGGCAGGGGTCGCTCAGGTGACTCCCACTAGACCAGCGATCGCTCTCGCGGCAATCTCTGGTACCCAGGGCCGACGCAACAGTCCCAGACCGGCCGCGGGCTGAGGCTAGGAAGTGGTCCCCTCGGTCACCTGATTCAGCCTCGGCTAGTCCAAGCGGCGTGGCGTGCCGTGAGGACAGGCCTCGCTCCCACCATGACAGCGGACTCTGCAGGTCCCCTGACCGCCGCTCCTACCGGGACCGGGCGGAGAGGGGGACCAGCAGCAGCTCTTCTGACACTCGGGACTGTCGCCGCTGTTCTCGGTCCAGTCGCTCTCCCAGAGAGAGCCGCTCGACCAGGCCTGCAGCTCGATCGCCACCTGGGCGCTGGGAGAGCATCAGGTCCCTCCCTCTCCCGATCCCTTCAACTTCCTCGAGCTACACCGGGAAGAGCGAGGCATCAGGAGTGATTGCGAGGGGCGCGCTCCTCGCGATCCCGCCACGACGCCCTACGAACCTGGCACGGTCCTAGGGACCGACCAGATCGCACGCGCAAGTGGCAGGAGACCATGAGAGGTCTGTTGCAGTTCCTCCTGTGGAAGGAGGAGGATCTTGGGAGGCGTTCTCGCTGGAGGGGCTTGACAGTCAAACTCCGCAGGATGCAGTCACTCCCGAGATCCAGAGGTCGTTCGCTGAGGTTATTGCGCTGATTCATCAGCACAACGGCCTCAGGGAAGGATTGCCGCTCCCACCTTCCGAGCCTACATCAGGTTTGGAGGCGTTCTGGGGACCTAAGAAGGAACCCAGGATGACGGTGGGTCTGCCGCGATCGGCCTTGGCTGACAATACTGAGCCAGGTGGACACTTGTCTCCGGACAGGAGGGTTCGCTTCGGTCCGGTAGGTCTTCCAAGCTCCTTCCACCACCTCTACTGCGACAGAGGCGATTCAACGTGTCTTCGGAAGACCCTCTGCCGCCCAAACAGGTTAACCCGGAGCTAGCAAGGCTAATTCCGGGGGTGTGTCTGCAGCAGCTCCTGTCAGAGAACCTCTGGTTCTTGCAGCAAGAGGCACTCGCCCCTTGGAATCTACCGCTATGGCAGCATTCCAAGCAGTCTCCATGGATTCGACCTGTGGTCTCTCGCAGTGTCAAAGGCCGTGGGGGCCGCCTCCTTTAGGGAACATTTCTCTTGAAGGGGACCCGGCTTTTTGAGAGACTGTGCCAGTCTGGAGGTAGGGCCATCTCCTACTTGGCCCACCAGATGGCTAACCTGTGGGCCAACCTGGTTCTCCGGCGTAGGAAGGCTGTTCCTCACCCGAGACCAGGGCGGCTGGGCGAGAGGCGGCCTTGGGTCTTCGCAACAGACCGGGGCGAAGTTCCTCTCTTCCCCAGAGAGATGGTGGATGCTGCGGTGGAACAACGGCGCACTGACGATAGTGACCATCTTGTCCACCAGGCAGTCTCGAAGGTGGCTGGGCAACCTCGGACGACTGCGGCTAAGCCCAAAAGTTTAGCTAGCGCTTCCTCTGCGGCTAAGACGATTGCCTTGTCGAAGCCGAGAGGAAAGACTCTGCCTTCGACTTCTGCTGTAAGGAGTGACCGTAACCAGCCCTCCTCCCAGTCCTTCTCTCGAGGGGGATCTGGGAAGAAGTCGAAGAGGAGGGAAACGCTAGGGACGGCGTTCCCCCTCACCTGCTGCTGGAAGTGGGGGGGTGCCTGGTAAGCCATTGGGGCAACATGGCAGCGCTTCAGAGTGGAGACTTGGATAGTAAACGTCCTTCGGGAGGGACATCTACTACCCTTCAAGTCTCGGCCACCCCTCTCCTCCAACCCGGTCCAACTGCAAACAAACGTTCCTGGTTCGACCAAGGACGTAGCGCTTCGGCAGGAAGTAGAAGCCATGCTGAGCAAACGTGCTGTGGAGATCGTATGGGATCAGTCGCCGGGCTTCTACAGTCGACTTTTCCTGGTGGAGAAGTCCTTGGGGGGCTGGCACATGGTGATAGATCTTTCTCCCTTGAACAGGTTCGTTCGCCAGACTCGGTTCACGATGGAAACAGCACGATCAGTGCTCGATTCCATCAGGGAGAACGTCTTCATGCTTTCTGTAGATCTGAAGGACGCATATTTCCAGATACCCATCCATCAATCCTCCAGGAAATACCTCCGCTTCATCCTCAACAGGACGGTGTACCAATTCAGGGCACTTTGTTTCGGTCTCTCAACCGCCCCACAGGTGTTGATGTGAGTGTTCACGCTGGTGTCGGCTTGGGCCCACTCGGTAGGGATACGTCTGCTGAGGTATCTAGACGATTGGTTAGTCCTGGCGAGCTCCCGCTCACAGTTGCTGCAGGACAGGGATCAACTCCTCGAATTCTGCAGCGATCTGGGGATCGTAGTGAATTACAAGAAGTCAGATCTCGAACCCAAGCAGAGGATGAAGTACCTGGGCATGCTGATGGACATGGTAGCAGGGCGAGTCTTCCCCGCAGATTCGCGGATCAGCAGGTTCAGGGAGGCAGCAGAACAGTTCCTGTCCCTTCAGGAGCAACCAGCACAGCAGTAGCAAGTCGTGATTGGCCACCTGTCGTCTCTCGAGAAGCTAGTCCCTCGCGGGCGTCTTCACCTGTGGTCTCTTCAGTGGAAACTAAAGGAGTGTTGGTTACAGGCAAGGGACCCTCCTTTCTTCCCCGTGTCCCTCACAGATGTTGCTCTTCTCAGACGCATGATTGAGGGATGGGGTGCACACCTGGAGGAGTTGCTGGCTGCAGGTGTGTGGGATCATCACGACAAGCACCTTCACATAAACGTCCTGGAGCTCAAGGCAGCGTTTCTTGCTCTCCAAGAGTTCCAGGATCGTCTGGTGCGACACTCAGTGGTGTTGATGAGCGACAACACCATGGTAGTGGCGTACATCAACAAGCAGGGGGGCCTAGTGTCCCTTCCGCTGCACCAGTTGACGTTGCAGGTGCACAAGTGGGCCGTGGCACACTCAGTAGAGCTGTCAGCCTGCTACATTCCAGGCAAGAAGAATGTGGTAGCTGACACGCTCAGCCGTCGGGATCAGGTGATAGGAACCGAGTGGTCCCTTCACCCAGACGTGGCGGAAAGGCTCTTCAACATGGGGGGGCATCCAGTCGTGGATCTGTTCGCCACCCGGCACAACAGAAAACTCCAGGTTTTCTACTCAGTTGTGCCGGACCCATAGGCAGCTGCAGAGGACACTCTCCAACACCTGTGGGACAACCTCTTCGTTTACACCTTTCCCCTGTCCTGTCTTGATTCGCAAAGTTATCAGCAGGGCGCTGATCACTGCAAATCTTTGGATGATCCTGGTGGGCCGTTTGGTACCCGGACCTGCTGGCTCTGCTCGCCGAAGCACCGAGGGAGATTTCCCCCCTGGCACAACCTCCTGTGCCAGCCACATGTAGAACAGTACCACCGGTCCATCGAGTCCCTGTATCTTCACGGCTGGCTGTTATCCACCATCTCTTGTGAGCGAGAGGCTTTTCTCGCAGTGCAACAACAGAGATGGCTGGATACCTCAGACAGTGTTCTCCACAGCCTGTATACCAGGGAAGTGGTCTGTCTTCTGTGGTTGATGTCGTGGACGGGGTCTCTCTCCTCTCAGAGCCACTCTCCAGCAGGTAGCGGATTTCCTCGTCTTCCTTCACCGAGAGAAGTTCCTCTCCGTCTCTGCAGTTAAAGGATACAGAGCGGCCCTGGCCCTAGCCCTTAACTGCGAGGTGTGGATATCTCCTCCTCTTTCGAGATCTCCCTCCTGATGAAGAGCTTCGAGAGGTCTTTCCCACCCAGGGAACTCAGGCCCCCTGGGTGGGATGTCACTCTCGTCCTTAGGAGTTTGACTAGCAGACCCTTCGAGCCACTCCAAGAGTCGTCAGACAGGGATCTGACTGTAAAGACCCTCTTCCTGCTGGGCCTGGAGGCATCGACGAAGAGAGTAGGGGAACTTCATGGTCTTTCCTTTGAATTCAAGCATTCCAGGGGATGGGGATCCGTGACGCTCGATTTCATCCCGAACTTCGTAGTGAAGACTCGGAATCCTTCGGTCCCTGACGACCGGTTCGAGTCTTTCACGATCCCTCCCTGAAGGAATTCACCGATAATGATGCGGATGAGATGCTGCTCTGTCCTGTGAGGGCGCTACGGCGCTGTCTGAAGAGAACTCGGCACCTCGGGCCTGAGTGTCGACGCCTCTTCGTTAGCACCCGGGATTACCAAGAAAGAAGTGTCCAAGAACACACTTTCTTTCTGGGCTGTGTGAGGTGATCAGGAGGGCGTACGACACGGCTGGTAGTGACGACACCCGTACCCTTCGTCCGAGAGCCCACGAAGTCAGAGGTATTGGTCCAACCCTTGCGTTCCGCAAGAAATTCTCCCTGGCGCAGGTACTGAAGGCAGGGGTTTGGGCCAACCAGACCACCTTCACTTCATTCTACCAAATTCGGGATATTACCCACAGGTCCTTGGACACTTTTTTCTTGGGACCCGTGGTGGCTGCTCAACAAGTTGTGTAGTCTACCCAGTACCCGAGGGACAGAAACAGCATCGCTTCCTTGTGTGACTGCATGAATGGACGAGTGAAAGAGAGTGTGACTGGTTTCTCTTCCTCCTTCGTTCTTCTCCTCTACCTGTGGGCAGAGGGCCACGGTTGTCACTACGCTGAACAGGAGGCCGATGCAGGTAAGCTACACAATCGAGCTCCATCCTATCCCTTTCAGTAGGGATAAGAGTATATATCCGCCACTCCCCATCAAGGGGGGGAAGAGTGGAAGCCAACAAGAGACAAACCCATGACTTCATTTTGGCTCTTGAAGTAGGAACTAGTTCTTGCCTTTTGCTATTTATAAGAGGTACGCTTGCCTTCCTCTTATAAATTTTGGTCCAGAAGTCTGACCACTGATCCTGCGGTGCACACTCCAATCATCTGGGCAGAGGCTAGTATCCCTCCCTCTGCTCCTTTACGACCAGGGAGCGATCCAAGGTAGGACGAACACCAGTCTGTTCATAAGACTCAGATTCCACCCACCAAGAAGTGTCTTCCTATTGTTAAAGGACCGAGGTTTTGTATACGTATCGGAACAAATAACATTTGTCGAAAATTTTATTTTTCCTAGCTAACGTATACAAACCTGAGGTCCTTTACACATAGTCCCACCTCATGCCACCCCTCACTCTGCGTTTCCTGGGCCTAAAGCAAAGTGACTCCTCTCCTTGCAGTCGGACTGACTGCCAACTGCCGGACAAGTAGTTAACTACCGAACCCCCTTGTTCGAAGCTTTCGACCGGTTCAGCTGCCGCTAAGTACCTTCCTATTGTTAAAGGACCTCAGGTTTGTATAGTTAGGAAAAATACAATTTTTGACAAATTGTTATTTTTGTAATAAAATTTAGTAAAGTTCAATGAAGCCTAGTTCACTTGTCCTTCGTGATAGACCAAGAGCTGTCCTTTAAGGTAGGTCCTACTGCCAATAGTATATGCCCAATGTTAACCCCAGTCATGGAGATTTTCATGACAGATTCCTTCCCAGAACTGGAGAAGAATCCCAAACACAGCTTCACAGAAAAAGCTGCAATTTTAGTAGAGTTTAATGTCCAGGATGCTAGAGAAATTTTGAGTCATTTCCTTATTAAAGCCTTGGGAACAATAATAAAACTCTAGTTATTCTCATGTAATAAATACGTATGTACTTTATATCTTTGAGTAGATCTGAAATATCCACAATAGTATATGTAGTACATGCTACTGCATCAGCTTAAGGATCAAAACTTGCACAGCAAATCTAATAGCAAGCTTTGAAACTATAAATTGGATCTTGATGAAGTTAACATGTGTTAATTTTGGTACGGGAAAGATCTATTACTTTTTCTGGTTCATATTAGTTATCCATGGATGAAGTGGGCATGTAGGAGTTAATGGCCAGGTTTACACTGAGGAAGACTTAATACTAACAAATTTTTAGTACATACTTGTAAAAGGTTGATTGAAGTCCCCTAACTGTGACCATCTTTTGTTATAAAAAGGCAGTACTACATTGGAATGTCCAGCTGCTCCCCATCCCCCATTTTTTGTTCCTTTGTTTTTGGTATGGCTGGATTTTTAGGAATTAATCTTGGAATGTACTTTTGATTCAGTTCATTAAACCATAGTGTTTGCAAACCTAGCCACTGAAAATTTGTTTGGGCAGCACATGATATTGTAGGATGAAGGAAGTCTTCAGATCTTGTATACTACTTGTTTTCATACAATCAACTTACCTGTCAGATATATACATAGCTAAGACTCCGTCGTCCCCGACAGAAATTCAAATTTCGCGCCACTCGCTACAGGTAGGTCAGGTGATCTACCGGCCCTGGGCGGCAGGACTAGGAACCATTCCCGTTTTCTACTCATATTTCTGTCGCCGGTGGTATCAACATCGTTGCTGCCACCTCTTGACTGGAATTCGCTTTTCTAGACAATTGATCATCTTTTGTGACTTTTGGTGACGTACCTGGATCGTTGTTTTGGCATTCGCTACTGTGGACTGGATTTGGACTTGCTTTTGATTTTTCTTCAAGAATGTCTGATTCAAGTGTTGTGTGAGAATGTGTGTGAATGTAGGCTGCAAGGTGAGGATACCGAAAGCTTCGGTTGATCCTCACACTGTATGTCGCAAATGTAGGGGTTTTGATTGTTCTATTTCTAACACCTGTCATGAGTGTGAGAGGTTGAATGTTGAGGAATGGAAGACTCTAACTTCTTACTTGAAGCAAGTTAGAAAGGGATAGAGTCAGAAGGGCTGCATCTAAGATTGCGGGTAGTAGTACAAGGCCTATTGAGCCTTTGGATAATTCTAACTCTTCTCTTAATTATGATTCTGTATCAGGGCCCTCACTGGCTTTACATTCAGATTCGGCCTCGGAAATTGCTGAACTGAAGGCTACTCTTCACAGGATGAGATCCAAAATGGCTACCATGAAAGGTAAGGACTGTGAAAGTGATTATAGTGAAGTGAGTGTCCCCAGTGTTGTGGAGGGGGCGTCTGACCGTCTCTGCGACGCTCCCAGGCCTAGACCTCTTCCAAGCTCCCAAGCCCAGAGGAGAAGGAAAGTCGAAAGCCGTACGGAGGTTGTGGAGAATTCCCCCCGGTCAGGCGTCCCTTCAGCAGGTGCTGTATATAGACAGACTGCTCAGGACCGCTATCGGAAAAGCGTCCTCAGAGAGTGCTTCTCTTCGTCCGCTTCTCCCTCTCCTAAACGAGGGTGGAAGGATTCGGACTTGTCCAGGCCCCTGAAAAGGCACTGGATTCAAGCCCAGAACACTTTTCGGAAGAAGCGCCTCCTTCCATCAAGAAGGCGAAGAGGGTTTTGACGTCCCATGATGTGGGCAAAACGCCTTCGAGGTCTCCCTCTCCCGTTCAAGAAGACGCAGGAGAGGCTTCCAAGAGGATCAGTTTGGCGGTGCAGGAACAGCTATCCGCCTTGGTAGGAGTCCTTTCGAAGGATCCTCCTCGTAAGAAAGACGAGGACTGCCGGTCAAGAAGACTCGTCTTCCTTCTCCCGCCAGGAGTGATGGCTCCTGGTGGGACGTTGCGTTCCTTTTGAGAATGAACTCGGATAGAGACTCTTTGGACGATTTGATTCGCCAGACAAGCGCGTCGCGCCAGTCAAGCGCGAGGCGTCCTACAGACGAGAAGTGTCTTCTAGGATTAGGAGCGTCAGACAAGCGAGAAACGCTTTACAGGCGCGAGGATACTCCCAGATGGGATACGTCTGCCAGACCAGCAGCTTCAGCCGAGCGCGAGGTAACAACCAGGCGTGAGGATTCAGCCAAGCGCGAGGCGCCAGACAAGCATCTGACATACAAGGATGTGGCACCAGAAAGGCGCGAGACTCCAACCAGGCGCGAGGCGTCAGTCAGGCGCGAGAGCTTTGAGAGGCGCGAGACACCAGTCAGGCGCGAGGCGCCAGCCAAGCGCGAGGAGTCAGTCAGGCGCGAGACGCCAGCCAGGCGCGAGGCGCCAGCCAAGCGCGAGGAATCAGCCAGACGCGAGACGTCAGCCAGGCGCGAGGCGCCAGCCAAGCGCGAAGAGCCAGCCAAGTACGAAGAGCCAGCCAAGCATAGGAGCTCTTTACACTCTCTTAGCCCCTCTCCTCTTAGGAGTTTGTCTCCGTAGAGAGAGTTTTTGAACAGGAAGACCCGGAACGGGAAGTGGCCTCTCCTTCTGATCCGATTTTGGAAGAGGACTCAGAGGACGAGTCTCACGGCAAAGAAGGACTGTCTAACTACAAAAGTTTTGACAGCTCTCCTACTCCAGGAATACGGAGATGCATTGATCCCTGCCGCTCCTCCTTCGCCTCGTTCACTTTTTTCATGCTCTAAGACGCCGAAATCGTCGGCTTTCTTGAAGATGAGACCGACGATTTCTATGAAGAGAGCTCTGCAATCGCTGGATAGCTGGATGCTAACTAAGAAAGAGCTAGTAAGGACAGTGTTTTGCATGCCTCCTGCTTAGACTCACGGGCAAGAGAGGGATTTGGTACCAGACTGGGGAGAATATGGGTCTCACACTCCCAGCTTCAGCTGAAGCTGACTTTTCCAGTCTGGTAGATGCATCCAGGAGACATAGCCTTCACACTGACTCAAGATTACTTGGGGTCTTTCAGAGTTGGATCATCTCCTCAAGGGACTTTTTCACATTCTAGAAGTCTTTAACTTCCTAGATTGGTCCCTTGGGGTGATGTCCAAGGAGGCTCATGCCCCTGAAGGGCTAGAAACCGGACGTACTCCTTGCATTTTGTCATGTATTGACAAGGCGGTGCAGGACGGCTCAGGGGAAGTTTCTTCCTTATTTGGAGCAGGTCTCTTGAAGAAGAGATCTGTTTTTAGCGCTTTCTTGATGAAAGCAGTATCACATTCGCAAAGAGCAGCTTTGTTATTCGCCCCTAAGTCTGATTTTCTGTTCCCTTCACAGTTGGTGAGGGATATTTCCCGATCTCTGACGGAGAAAGCGACACAGGATCTTCTCCTGCAATCTTCCAGGAAGAAGAGACCAGTGATGGTGGGGAGAAAAGAAAGGGGTGTCTACTCCTGTTCGGCCCTTTCGAGGAGGCCCTCCCACTAGAGTTACCGCTAAAAGGAAAACGACCGAGAAGAGAGGTTCGAGCCTCGGTTCCGCCCCTTTAAAAGGGGAAAGTGAAGTGGCGCTCCTCCAAACACCAGTAGGTGCCAGGCTCCGGGGATTTGCGGAAGCCTGGACTCTCATCGACACAGACGCTTGGTCGATGTCGTGCTTCAGAAGGGATATCTCATTCCTTTCCTGGACAATCCTCCCTGACGTCAACTCCGAGGGAATTGTCCGCCAATTACAAGGACCCTGTGTTGAAAGATACTCTTCAACAAATGGTGGATCAGATGTGGGACAAGAGAGCTATAGAACTAGTGCTGGATCAAAGCTCCCAAGGGGATTGGATGGTGTCTCTGGATCTCCAGGACGCCTATTTTCACGTCCCGATCCATCCTTTTTCGTCGAAGAAGTAACCTAGCCGTTCATGACGGGGGGAAGGATCTTCCAATTCAGAGCCTTGTGTTTCGGCCTGTCTACGGCGCCTCAGGTTTTTTCACGAACCTTTTTTGAAAATGTGGCGAGATGGCTTCATCTGAAAGGAATCAGTATATCTCTATACCTAGACGACTGGCTTATCAGAGCAAAGTCAGAGAAAAAGTGTTTGGAGGACCTGACTGTGACACTAAACCTGATAAAGACATTAGGATTACTCGTGAACCTCGAGAAGTCCCAACTGATCCCCAGCCAGAACTTGGTCTATCTGGGGATTCGGATGGATTCTCGGGGGTTTTCGAGTATTTCCTTCTCAAGAGAGACTAGCGAGAGGTTTAGAAAAAGTCTCTCTCTTCCTAAGGAAGGAACGTACTTCGGCGAGGGAATGGTTGAGCCTGTTAGGGACCCTTTCCTCGCTCGAACAGTTCTTTCATCTAGGAAGACTTCATCTCCGTCCTCTTCAGTTCTTCCTCAGAGGTTCGTGGAACATGAAGACAGGACTCCTCTCGGACAGTTTCCCATTCCAGATCTGATGAAACGCCATCTAGAATGGTGGTTACTCCCACTGAGGAAAAACAAGGGTACTTCCCTGGAAATACAGAGCCCAAACCTTGTATTGTTTTCCGACGCGTCGGAAAAAGGTTGGGGAGCAACTTTGGGAAAGAGAGAAGTGTCAGGCACTTGGAATGCTCTTCAAGTGTCCTGGCACATAAACTGCAAAGAACTGTTGGCTGTACACCTAGCTCTAAAGAGCTTCGAACCGTTAGTGTGCAACAAAATAGTACAAGTGAATGCGGACAATACAACCGCTCTGGCATACATTCGGAAGCAAGGAGGTACTCACTCGTATGCCCTTTACGAACTCGCAAGAGACCTGCTGTTGTGGACATCGCAAAGGAACATCTCTCTATTGACGAGGTTCGTTCAGGGAGTAAGGAACGTGAGAGCGGACAGGCTGAGCAGGAGGAACCAGGTCCTTCATACCGAATGGACCCTCCATCACACGTCGCCGCAATCTCTGGTCTCTTTGGGGGGACTCCTCATGTCGACCTCTTTGCCACGTTCCTCTCGAAGAGACTGGAAGTCTTCTGTTCAGTAGTGGAAGATCCCAGAGCTCTAGCAGTAGACGCCTTCCTGCTAGATTGGTCTCAGGTAGACGTTTTACGCATTTCCCCCATTCAAGATTCTAGGGCAAGTGCTCAGGAAGTTTGTGACTTCAAAGGGGGACAAGAACTGACCCTGATAGCCCCCTTTTGGCCAGCTCAAGAGTGGTTCCCAGAGGTACTGGAGTGGATAGTAGACTTCCCCAGATCCCTTCCACAAAGGAAGGATCTTCTCAGACAACCACACTTCGAGAGGTTTCATCAAAACCTCCCCGCTCTCGCTCTGACTGCCTTTCGACTATCGAAAGACTTGTCAGAGCGAGAGGCTTTTCTAGCAAAGCAGCAAGCTCGATCGCTAGAGCCCGGAGAACTTCCACTATCCGGGTTTACCAATCCAAGTGGGAAGTTTTTAGAAGGTGGTGTAAGTCGAAGAAGTTGTCCTCCTCCAGTACCTCTGTAACAGAAATAGCTGATTTTCTGTTATTTCTGAGAGAAGAATCGCAGCTCTCCGTAGCCACGATAAAGGGCTATAGGAGTATGCTATCGGCCGTCTTTAGGAATAGAGGCCTAGATTTGGGAAACGATAAAGATCTACATGATCTGATTAGGTCTTTTGAGACCAAGAAGTCTAAGATTACTTCTCCCCCTAACTGGAATCTAGACGTAGTGCTGAAGTTCTTGGCTTCAGAGAGATTTGAACCCCTACATTTGGCCTCGTTCGTGATATAACGAGAAAATGTTTATTTCTTTTGTCACTGGCGACGGCGAAAAGAGTTAGTGAACTACACGCCCTTAGTGACAAAGTCGGGTTCAATATAGATTCAGTCATCTGTTCCTTCAAGGAATTATTCTTGGCGAAAAATGAAAATCCTTCGAATCCCTGGCCGAGAAACTTCGAGGTAAAAGGATTATCGGGTCTCGTCGGCAGGGAACCGGAGAGGTCTCTTTGCCCAGTAAGGGCGTTAAAGTTTTACTTACAGAAAAAGGAACAGTTGGGAGGTTCTAGACAAGGTCTTTGGTGCTCAGTGAAGGATCCATCAAGACCTATGTCTAAGAATGCTTTAGCCTTTTTTGTCAGGAACGTAATTACAGACGCTCATAAGGCTTGCACGGATGATTCTTTAAAACTCCTGAGAGTAAGAGCTCATGAAGTGAGAGCGGTGCGACGTCTCTCTCTTTTCAGAGAAATATGTCACTGAAGAATATCTTGGAAGCGACATATTGGAGATGTAATTCTGTGTTTGCTTCTCACTATTTGAAGGACGTGCGTGTGACCTATGAAAAATGTTTTTCCTTAGGTCCTTTTGTGTCTGCGGGCACAATCCTGGGTACAGGAGCTGACAACAATCCTTAAAATTTTTTTTTTACTACTTAAGTCTAATAGATATGTTCTAGACTTTCTGCTGAACAAGTGCAGATACCGCACAAGTGGCCAGTCACTTCCGTTCAGTAAGGAACTCTTGTGATATCTTTTAATAGATGAATATTTTTTTTTTTGGAAAATTATTGTGTGCGTGTGCAATTTGGTTTGAGTTACGGTTGTTGCGAAGAGTTGGGGATAACTCGGAGCAATTTTTAATACTAACATGGTGGTTAGGATCAGGTGGTCGGGATTGGTTGTGTGCTCCTTAATAAGGTGTATTGTCATATAAGTGGATCAGCACCCATTGACAAAGTCCTTTCAGGCTCTGCCGAGTAAGTGGATAAGACCCCTTCGGCAGACCCACAAGAATTCTTGGCCATAGATCACATATCTCGCTAAAGTTTCTTGAGGTGATAAGTATATCTTAGTTTTACCAGACCACTGAGCTGATTAACAGCTCTCCTAGGGCTGGCCCGAAGGATTAGATATTTTTACGTGGCTAGGAACCTTTGGTTACCTAGCAACGGGACCTACAGCTTATTGTGGGATCCGAACCACACTATATCGAGAAATGAACTTCTATCACCAGAAATAAATTTCTCTGATTCCGCGTTAGCCGAGCCGGGAATCGAACCTGAGACCACCGGATTGGCAGCCCAGCTCGAAAACCACTCGGCCAGCGAGGAACTTCTTGAGGTGATGCAGACTACGGGACAAACACACGAAGTCTACCACCTATCAGGTAGGAACCAAGGTTTTTATTTTATACCTACAACAGATGTTGTTTACCTGTCTATTCCAGTAGTAGCTGTCTCTTACCCTCCACCGAAGGGTGCCAATCAGCTATGTATATATCTGACAGGTAAGTTGATTGTATGAAAATGATATTGTTATAATACAATAAAGTTTCATACATACTTACCTGGCAGATATATACGATTAGGGCCCACCCAGCCTCCCGCAAGGAGACAGGTGGAATGAGAAAATATATGAGTAGAAAACGGGAATGGTTCCTAGTCCTGCCGCCCAGGGCAGGCCGGTAGATCACCTGACCTACCTGTAGCGAGTGGCGCGAAATTTGAATTTCTGTCGGGGACGACGGAGTCTTAGCTATGTATATATCTGCCAGGTAAGTATGTATGAAACTTTATTGTATTATAACAATATCATATTTGATTAATCTTTTAAGGAACATCAATTGAGGGATGATAGATTAGACTTGAAAACTAAATATTTCTATAACTCTAGAGAAGGTTTGATAACATATTGTATTGCTCAGACTAAAGCTTATTGGCTTTTCTCCCTTCAAGATTTATTAGCAAATATAGGTAGCCTGCATTGATGTTAGAATTGCCTTAGTAGAGCACCCAAATTAAATAGGGGAAGGTTTGGCAAGATTTGGGTCAACCTGACAGCTAATGTAGAAAGGACCTTTTGAAATAATCCAAGAATGAACAGTGAATTTGGATTAGAATATGTAAGCTCAAAACAATACATAGTTTTATTCAGGACAGATTGAATAGAAATGTGAAACAAGGCATGGGAATTTACAAGTATTTTGCAGGGACTTATTACTACAAATAGCTAGCTCTTAGAAGTCTTTTGCAGAAGTATCAGTTTGCTAAAGTAACCAGTTATTACATTAGGAAACATAATTTCACCAGATTTTGGGAAGGAGTAAAGTACTTCATTAGGTAATAGTCAGGCTCAAGTACTGTAATCCATTTTACCTTACTCCTTTTCCTTTTTAAGGGGTGTTAACCTTAACACTGTGGCTTCTCTTGAAGTCCTATGCCATTTCTACCATGGTTGAATCAACTGCTGTCATCTAATCACCAAGTATGTACTGGACTGCAACAGGGCCATTATGGATTTTTCAGAAAGCTTTCTCAAATGTTTCTTTTCTGTTGGATCAAACTCGTGTTTTAAGCTGGAGAGGCAAAGCCATTAATCACTGAAATAATATTAATAATAATAATATGTGGCGCCGTGGCAGAGTGGGTTAGGCCGTCAATTGACTGGTTAAGCAACATTGGGGCTGGTCAGTCGTTGGATCGGTGACCGCTCTCCTTGGCGTTGATTCCTTGGGAAAGGATCTTTACCATAATTTCCTCAGTCTACTCAGCTGTAAATGAGTACCTTTATTTCCTGATGGGTTGTTAGGGTCCAGCTATGGGTTAAATAGCAAAAAAACTCAGCAATGATGAAAAGAAATGAAGGATTAAACGACAACAACGTAAATGGAACATTGGCAACAGAGGGGCTTTGTCCGGCAGCCAGGTATTCAGCCCAATTGAAGGGGAAGACGGTCAGGTACTTGGAGGTCGTCATCCAGCAACTGACCACCACAACAACAGTAACCAACAACCATTGACTGGAGCTACAGACGCAAACCAGAGGGAGAAATGGACAAGAGAAGAAAATAAGGAAATATGGAATTTGGGTCAACCTGACAGCTAATGTAGAAAGGAAACTAGTGATGTGGTATAAAATGGACATGAAATCAGGAATTTTGTCTTTGAGAAGGATAGGAGTGCAGTAATCTTTCTTTGGATTGTATCTTGTTGCAAGCACCTAGAGAAAATCTTTTTGAAATAATCCAAGAATGAACAGTGAATTTGGATTAGAATATGTAAGCTCAAAAACAATACAATAGTTTTAGTCAGGACAGATTGAATAGAAATGTGAAACAAGGCATGGGAATTTACAAGTATTTTGCAGGGACTTATTACTACAAATAGCTGCTCTTAGAAGTCGTTTGCAGAAGTATCAGTTTGCTAAAGTAACCAGTTATTACATTAGGAAACATAATTTCACCAGATTTTGGGAAGGAGTAAAGTACTTCATTAGGTAATAGTCAGGCTCAAGTACTGTAATCCATTTTACCTTACTCCTTTTCCTTTTTAAGGGGTGTTAACCTTAAACACTGTGGCTTTCTCTTGAAGTCCTATGCCAATTTCTACCATGGTTGAATCAACTGCTGTCATCTAATCACCAAGTATGTACTGGACTGCAACAGGGCCATTATGGATTTTTCAGAAAGCTTTCTCAAATGTTTCTTTTCTGTTGGCTCAAACTCGTGTTTTAAGCTGGAGAGGCAAAGCCATTAATCACTGAAATAATAATAATAATAATATGTGGCGCCGTGGCAGAGTGGGTTAGGCCGTCAATTGACTGGTTAAGCAACATTGGGGCTGGTCAGTCGTTGGATCGGTGACCGCTCTCCTCGGCGTTGATTCCTTGGGAAAGGATCTTTACCATAATTTCCTCAGTCTACTCAGCTGTAAATGAGTACCTATTCCTGATGGGTTAGGGTCCAGCTATGGGTTAAATAGCAAAACTCAGCAATGATGAAAAGAAATGAAGGATTAAACAACAACAACGTAAATGGAACCTCTGGCAACATAGGGGCTTCGTCCGGCAGCCAGGTATTCAGCCCAATTGAAGGGGAAGACGGTCAGGTACTTGGAGGTCGTCATCCAGCAACTGACCACCACAACAACAGTAACCAACAACCATTGACTGGAGCTACAGACGCAAACCAGAGGGATGGACCAAGAGAAATAAAATAGGAAAATTTGGGAGAATCCTACCATCAAAAGCAACCAGAGAGAAGAATAAGGAAATATGGAGATGCTACATCAAAAGCAACCCAAGGGAGAGAGGATATAGAAGAAATTTGGTCAACATCTGGAATGAGAGGAATAACACCCCCCAAACAGAGCAGAGGCTGGCAGACCGAGTAAGGAACATAAAGAAAAAGAACTGGCTCTCCCCAAAAGAAAGAGAGGAATTTGGAAAGGGAACGGCAATGAATTACAAGTAGACGAACTGAGAGACAATGCCACAGAAGCGACAGGGATGATGAGGTATCAAACAACGACAGACGAAGAAACACCTACGAAGTAACAGAGAGGACGGAAAGGGTAGAAAAGATCAGACAATGGATTAAGTTAGATACAGAAAGAACAAAGGTTCCCTCCGTGAAAGCCTTCAACACCAAGAAATTAAGGGAGAAAACAAATGAGGTCAATGAAATAATGAGACAGACTAATACACACCACCAATATCACAGAAACAAATAACTTGACATATGCAGGAGCAAGTTTAGTAGCAGAACTGATGGGGATACGAACACCAACACCACCAGTACAACCAACCCAACAGAAGCCAAAACAGCAACTGCCTTTTAAAAGGTGCCTAGAAAAGCAAATCATGGTGATGAGATTGGACTTGAGTAAACTGAAAGAGATGGCAGAAAAAAGGCTAAGAAGCAAGAAAACAAGGGAGGAACTGAACGAGAAATACAAAGTACAGGAGAGGGGACTAAACAACACAATAGAAAATGTAAAACAGAGGCTTAAGGGCAAAGCACATAAGATCCAACGGTACATGAACAGGAATAAGGGATACCAACAGAAAAAACTATTCGGAACCAACCATGGACGACCTCGAAGTCTATGCCTTTTGCCCTTTTTGTATGATTACCTGGTGATGAACAGTTTTTTGACCACCTCGAATCTTCAGATAATTCTGGTGATATCCCAACCTTCTGGCTCTTCTGTCCAAGGCACCGAGAGAAATTCCTACATGGCACGACCTTCTATGTCAACCACACGTAGAACGTTTCCATCATGCAGTGCCTCCGTGTCTTTACAGCGGGAGGTTATCCACCATCTCTTGCAAGTGAGAGGCTTTTTTTGCTGATTACCAACATACATGGGAGGATTCCTCTGACAGTTCTCTGCAGCTCTATACCAGGGAAAGTGGGCCATCTTCTGTGGTTGGTGTCGTAGATGGGGTATCTCTGGTCGGATCCAATCTTCAGCACATCGTGGATTTCCTTGTCTTCCTTCGCTGAGAGAAGCTCCTATCAGTTTCAGCTGTGAAAGGCTATAGGGATGTACTAGGCCTAGTCTGGAAGTTGAATGGTATCGATATCTCTTCCTCGTTCAAGATATAGTTACTCGAGGAGCTTTGAAAGGTCTTGCCCACCCAACCATCTCAGGCCTCCTGTGTGGGATGTGGCTTTCGTGTTGCAGAGCCTGACTGGTACACTATACGAGACTGTTCAATAGTCTTCAGATAGGGATCTGACCCTCAAGACTGTTTTCCTGCTAGCCCTGGCATCGGCGAAGAGAGTTAGCAAATTTCATGGTCTTTCAATGCAAAACACGCAGGGGAGTGGGGATCGGTTACGCTTGATTTCGTAGCGAAGACTCGGAATCCATTGGTACCTGACGCTAGATTCAAGTCTTTCATCACCCCTTCCCTGAGTGACTTTGTTGATGATGATCCAGACAAGATGCTCCTTTGTCCCATTGGACAGCAGACACAGAATCCCTCTTTATTCTTCTTGGAGCTTCGGCCTTGAATGAGAAAAGTTAATTGGGAAGAAGTGATAGTTCTTTGCTGACGATTACCACTCATAATTATGTAGTGGTGATCTGCTCAGCTCACTCAACTTGGCTAGCCGAGTCTTTCGCTCTATTGAACGAACTCTCTGCTCTTTATCAGTGTGGTCCCTAGCCATGACATAGCACCCTCCCTTCCATGTTGCAGCGAGTTTTCATGGGTGTCCTGTTATCACCATAGAAGTCTCCCTTAGGGACTGCTTCACCGTCGCTCTTTTCATTGGAGAATGAAGGAGGTTTGCTTCCAGTCCTTATTCTTGTCTCTCAAATGAAGAAGAATTAGGCTGGAGTGTGATTTACAGGAACCTACGAATATACTATTATGTTCTCCTCGCAACATGTGTCTGTATTGGTTGCACCGTCCGAGTAATAGGCACATATCTGTAAGTTAATTCTTCTGATATGTGACAGAGATGATTTGTTTGTTTGTTTGTATGGTGTCTTTACATTGCATAGAACCAGTGGTTATTCAGCAACAGGACTAATGGCTTTACGTGACTTCCAAACCACGTCAAGAGCGAACTTGTATCACCAGAAATACATATCTCCCACTCCTCAATGGAATGCCTGAGAATCAAACTCGTGGCCACTTGAGGTGGCAAGTCAACACCATACTGACCATGCCACTGAGGCACTTGTGACTGAGATGAATGGTACTTTCTATTAATTAACTTGAAACTCAGGACAGTCATTCAGGACCCCCAAAAGTTTCCGGTTTTGATTTTGAGATGACTTAGCAGTATTGTGTGACAACAGCAACATATTTGCATTACATATCGCCAAACAAGAGGGTTTCTTTCCCTCCTATTTCGGTTAAAATGCAGATGCTCGAGTGTATTTTTTTTTTTTTTTGCGCTCGATATTTCTAAGCTGAACGCATTTCAGCATGGAATGCACTACCAGGCAACTCAGTATAAGGAGTTAAGCGAGGGGCAGAGCATGTACTGCCTTCTCTCTATGATTCTGTTTGTCTTAGTATAGTTTCTTCTCTATTGAGGATTAACTAACAATTTGAATCTCTGTGTCCTGCCATCACATTGTATAACAGAAGTCTGTAGTCTTCTGTTCCATCGCACCTGCCTCATTGGCTGCTGTAATGATGCAAATGGTTATTTTCAGACAATTTGAGTTTTGTCTTCTGATATACATTTTCTAATTCATCAGGTGTCCAATTATTCTTTGTTCACCCCGAATTGAAAACAAATAACGGAAGACTTTGCCTGTTCCCTGCCCAACTGGCTCTGCCTCCAAAGTAGATAGGAAAGTTCCTCCCTGATCCAACCCACAAGAAGCAGTTCTTCAGGCAGTACAGTAGGTTTTCATTACTGAAACTCTTGCCTTCATTGCTCGCAGACTATCTCGCCAAGCAGCAATGAAATAGTGTAATAACTTTTTCAGTGCTTTGTAAAACACCAGGGATTAGACCTGCCTTCACCGTTTGGTGTCATAGATAGGACTTTTTCTATGATCAGAATCGTGAGAGTTCATATCTCTCCAATTCAAATGTGAAGATGTAGGTTTTCACTCACCTTACTCATTCACTAAGTAATATTGTTTCTCCTTAGATAAGATTCAACTAAAGTATATGGGCAACCCAACAAAGTTCAATATGGAATGAGGCTGCAAGGTACTTGAACACTTTATTGGCTAACGGGGAAGTATGATAAATACTTTGAGAAATGGGCCAAATACGTAGACTGCCACACCCTACACACACGTGTGATGGGTCTTAGGACTTGCATTTATAACTTGCTTTTTTGAGGTATAAATGGAAGATATTTTGAACTATTCACTACATTAAAAATTAAAAAGTATAATTATTAAAGGATATGTCTTTGGACAATGTAGCACATCCCAGCATTCACTGTAGGTGACACAGCCAGCTGTGTGTGTGATTGTAAAGTCCCTAATGATAAATAATTAGAGCTGAAAGACATTGTTATCCACAAAAGCTTAAACGTGCAAGTTCAGCTTTCTAATTTGCTAAAAATTCTCAATTATCAGTTTTGCCTTTGAACATAAGAAAAGAAATTCAAGCTGCCACTTGACTCATAAACAAAGGATTTATGTACTCTGACTGTCATCCGATTGGTGTGGGTTGTGGGTTGCGGCTAACGTGGAAACAAATGAGTGCTCATTACACCATCAAAATGTATATCACTATTTGTTAAGTTCATATGAATGGGCCTTGAGTTAATTATCACCCACCAGAATCAAACTTCTCTGCAGAATTTTCTCTCTTGTATGAGGCATTGTTATACAGTGCAGCACAAAAGGAAGGATTGACTCTAGTCCCTTCAAATGACTTATGAATAGTAAACCTTAAAAGGGGTCACCAACTGCTGAGAGAGGTGTCACAGTAGTTCCCGACTTTCACCACTTTACACTTCAGAAAATCAGCGAGGTACGCCACTTTGCTTCCTGTGAAGTAGAATTGCTATAAACTTGAAAGTTGGGATTTTGTTTTTTATTTTTCTAAAAGTACATTGCATATACACATATATCTGAATGGACATATGAGCATGTAAATTAATTAAATATTTTAGTTACAATACAATATACCATTTTGATAGTATGTATTTATGATTAAAATGCTCCATATTATAATGATTTTTAAGTGACTGCATCATTGGTTCTGGAAGTCTGATGTAAATTGGTAGCTCTCTTAACCAACTAAGGATACTTGTCAAATGACTAAGTAAGAAATAGAGGACAAAGCATCACATGATGGTTTAACTACTCTCGCAAAAGTGAATCCAGTTTATAGTTTGAGTTGAAAGCTCTGATCATGTTTGCAAAATATATCCTTGCTCAGCTTGCAAAACTGAGCATGGCATGTACACTGATTGAAGCAACTTCAAGATTAAATAACAACAGTCCAATTAGAGTAAGGTTGAGGATTTCTTCTAGCTGCACCAAACACTTTATCCTAATCCATCACTTTCAGGTCACCCAACTGTCCCCCATCTGTTAATATCACATTCCTCTAAATCTGCCATTATTATTGCAGTGCCACATCTATAGCCCAGTCCTTTTGTTTCTTCAGAGATTACATCTTTCTGCCTCTGGATGAAATGTGGTGGCACTCCCAGACATTAAGGTGATGTAATGTCTCCCAAGTTCCACTAGCTACAGATACCAGCTTCAAGTATCACAGAGATAAAGATAAATGTATGGTACAACAACTTGCACTATTATTTCATAGATGTTCTGTAGTTTAAATTAGTATTTGTTCATGAAACTTACCTGTCAGATATATATATAGCTGTATTTTCTGAAATCCGACAGAATTTTAACAACTCCCGACACACGCAGTGGTCGGCCAGGTGGTTAGTACCCATTCCCGCCGCTGGGAGGCGGGTGTCAGGAACCATTCCCATTTTCTATTCATAATTTTTCTGTCGCCGGTGCTGAAAACACCTGTTTTCAGTACCTCCGTCTTAGGATTTTGGAAACTTCATTGCCGCTAAGTATCCTAATGGTCTTTGATTTATTTACTTGGATTTGTGGCTAGGCATATGCTATCTTAAATTGATCTGAATTTGATTCATTTTGCATAAGATATCTGAATCTAGTTAGGCTAGTTTCAGAAGGGGTTGTCTGCAAAGATAGGGTGTGGCTACCGGAAGCTTCAGTAGATCCGCACTTGTTATGTACGAGGGGTATGGGTCTTGCTTCTTTGTTGAGATTTGTCATGTAAGGAGTGTGAGACTTTGTCTATTCCGTAAGGAAGACGTATGATTTGTATGTACGCAATTAATCAGTAAACATGTCTAATTCCGTAAGGAAGACGTATGATTCGTATGTATGCAATTAATCAGTAACAAAAGTCAGGGTAGTGAACCTGCTAACCTTCCTGTAGACTTTATTTTGCCTAACCCTGTAGTATGGCCTACGGGCTATGAATATGTCTACGAGAGGTGCTCACTCTCCTTCATTGCTGTGAAGAGTGCTACTTCTGTAATTGTTACTCCTAACCCTGTAGTGTTGCCTTCGGGCCCTAAAACAGTGTCTGTAGAGGAATTGCCCTTTCTCTGATACTCTTTCGATTCGTAACTTAGAATCGAAAGTGCTTGCTCTAGAGAGCAAAAGTGAAGTGCAGAAGTGCAGTGATACCCCTTGTGTAGTGGAGGGTGCGCCAGATCGGCCTCGTTTCGCCTCTAGGCCGGACCTCTGCTTGACTCCCAGGACCCGGGGAGGGAGCATGTCGAAAGCCGAAGGAGGTTTACAAGGAACCCCCACCGATCTGGCGTGCCTTCGGTAGTATCTGATGAAACTCCCCAGACTGCCAAAGTGCGTGCACGTGCACGAATCCTGAAGGATTGCTTCTCGTCCTCCGAAGCATCCTCCCCGTACAGGGGTTGGAGCTTTCGGAAGGACTCGCGCCCTCTAAATAGAAGCTTTATAGAAGAGGACGCTTCACGTCCTCTCTCTCTCTCTCGTTATGCGTTTCAGTGAGAAGTAAGAAGGCGAACGTCGCCTGAACTCGTGTCCGTCTTTCCACCGAGAAATACGTAAAAGAAGTCATAGTAGCAGGAAGCTTTTGAGAGCGGACGTCCGAGCTTTATTACTGTCAGAATAAGAAGGCGTTCCCTCTCGACTTGGACGGGACGCTCGGATGGACGCCAGGCGCGCGCCAGTGGATGCCGAGCGTGCACCAGCGCACGCCAGGTGTGTCGCCTGGCTGAACGTTTCTGTTGAACTCTTCAAGCTCTTGTTTCAGATTTGGGCCTAAAGAATTTTTACCTCTACCTTCGGTGATACCTTCTACCTCACCTGCAAAGAATGTGAAGTAGGCAGTGCTTCGGAGGAAGCTTAAAGTGAACAGACAACTTCTTCTTCGAAACCCAGCAAGACATCGGGTTTTGTGAATTCAAGAGGTCTCTGTCAATTAATATTGCTTTTCGCATAGGTGGATGGAGTTAAGGAAAGCTCAAGGAAAGATCTCGTTTGCTCTACCGCAGTCAAGACTTTGTGATAAGGCAGTTACGGGTTATGTAAAAGCTCGACGTCCTACACGTCATGACGCTCGACTACTTTCGGTAGGATTCTTGCAAAAGCACTCATCAAGAGGACGCTCTTCAGGAAAGCGCAAGACAGGACTTCCTTTGCCATACTGCCAATAAATTTAAGTTGCAAGCTTTTTAGTCCATCTGAAAAGGGCTTTTCAGATGATAGATTTTGTTAGTTTTTGTAAGTTTGTCCCGTAAATGGGTTAGTTCTCATTGACAAACATCTCATTAACTTCATATTGCGTAAGCGGATAAGCTCTTATTGACAAGATTCGGAAGAGCTCTCATTCGTCATTCGCAGACTCGTACAAGAAATAGACTTGTAGACTACGTCAATGAATGCTTATGTCCAATAACATAAGAAGCTTGAGCTGTCTGCTTCGATTCTCGTAAGTTTTGTTCATGAAACTTGCCTGTCAGATATGTATGTAGCTGTATTTCCGAATTCAGCTATATATATGTCTGCCAGGTAAGTATGAACAAACTTTATTGTAATATAATTTCATATTTTGCCTTGCGTTATTTTACTAGTGGTTGGTTCAAGTCATATACGCTTGCTGTAGTTACCTCTTCGGATGGCAACCGAGAGGTCTATTGTCTATTATTTTAAGGACATTTAATCGTTGTATGGTAGTGTTATGACGACACAAACGCATCTATATATTTAGCGTTTTCTGTTTTGCTTAAATATACCAGCTTGAGAGTCTCTCTCTGCTCAAAAATAACGGACCTATTTCTTCGTAGAATAGGGTAGCTGGCAACCCAGGCATAAAGTTAAGAGACGATGATCGTAAGCTGCTGGCCTGCTGCTGTCACTGACTCACTGTCCTCCAGACTCCAACGAGCCAGTACCAGCTCGTTCGCTGTCGTGCGCGGTAGGTTACGTCTCTCTCTCCTGCAGGATTGACTGACTAACCGTATCTCTGTGCTGGCGGTTACGTCTCTCCTGCGGGATTGACTGACAAACTGTATCTCTGTCCTACAATCACAGACTTTAGCCTAAGATTGAGGGGATTTCTTACGTGAATGAATAAACATTGCATTCGTTTTGCCTTACTATGTTCAACAGAGATATCTCTTAATCCTTTCGGTGCTCGTTACCGCACGGTATAGAACTACGAGTCTACCGCAACATTGCACTTTTATATGCTCTCCTGCTTAGGCAAAGCGCAGCCTCATTAGGGAAGTAAGCATACTCCGGGGGGGGAATGGATGAGCTTGCTGGGGACCATTTCCTTCCTGAAGAAGTTTGTTTCCCTGAATAGACTGCAATTCAGACCTCCACAGTTTTTTCATACCGGGAAACTGAAATATTGTTCAAGATCTAGGAATGATTCTGAACATCTCTCAGTGCGTCTTTCACCTGAGGTGATAGAAAAAAGAAGGTGCCGGACATCTGGATAGGGTTTCAGATGTCCTGGATCTTAATCTGAAAGAAGTAGAAGCAATTCGGTCGTCCCTCCAGTCCTCTAAACGAGTGGTCCAGATCAACTCTGATATTCCACAGCTCTCTCATATCTTAAGAAGTATCTTCTCTCGGTCTCTGTTCGAGTTTACGAGAAAGAGCCTATTATAACAACAGGCGTAGAATGTAACGATCCTCTAGAGGTTCGTTACAGGATTGCAAAAGTCCGTACGAAACGTCTCGATCGACGGCAGCAACTACTGACTTCCGAGTGGAATCTTTCTTTAGAAGTATGTTGAGAGTTGTGGAGACTTTAGGGACGCCCTTTCATTCTTCTCTTCGATATGTTGAGGACGAAGAGGCTTCTTCTTCTCTGCTCCCTTATTCTCGATCCGGGATCGGTACCATTAAACGCCATCCTATGATATTGAACGGGGATGGATGGTTAATCTCTTTTCCCCTTTTTCAATCGCTTAGGAAATGTAATAAGAGGATTTATGACGTCACAGGGAGCGACAATGACGCTGATCGCCCCATGTTGGCCTTCAGGATCCTGGATTCACAGAGGTCACGTCCTTCCTAGTTCACTTTTCAAGGACCTTTTCCGAAAGAGTCGGTCTACTCTAACTCGAAAGGTACCTATAACCTCTCCGCTCTGAGTCTGACTACGTTCAGACTATCGAGATGTTGACAGGAATAAGATTACCGTCTTCCCTTTCTGTCTGAAGAATGGGATAAGCTGGCAGTCACAACTATTAAAGAATACGCAAATATGTTGTTGACGGCCTTTGGGCTCAGAGATTTGCTTCTGCCAAACAACAAAGCCCTTCACGATCTTTGAGTTTCTGTGGAATCTCGAAACCCGTCACTCACCATCTACTTTTTGTCTCACCTGTTTTCTCGGAGTCAGAACACTCGTGCGAGATCAGGCGACATATAGTAGCCCTGAGTTTCTTGTTGACGAAGTCGGTTGCGTTTATACACCCCCGATGATCGTGTAACATGAGACCAGGTTGGACTGTCAGGCATTCTTCCTTCGGGACTGAATCGCCTTTTTGCTCCTCGCTCCTTTCTCCTGGCACCAAGGCAAGCTCGAGTCAGGAGTTGGTCAGGAGTTGATTCGCTGACGACGTTGGGTTGCGTTGATACACCCCCCAAGGTTTGCTTAGATTGAATCGCCCAGGCAGTCCAGACACTCATCCTTCAGCGAAGAATAGTGCCTTTTGGTCTTCAGGGTACAACCTTGCTGTCCTTGATTCGTCTGACTGGTCAACTGGTCGGTCACCTGACTTTAGTACAGACGGACTGACTGTGCATGTCCAGATCGAAGCTTTCAATATGGAACTTAGACATAGTCTGAAGTTCTTGATGTCAAAGCATTCGAACCTCTCCTACCTGTTAACTTCTTGCATGTGATCAGGAAGGCCTTCTTCTAACCACCCTAGATACGACAAAGAGGGTTAGTGAGATTTTAAGCCATCGTCACAAGTTTTGGCTTTAGAGAACACAAGGCGGTGTGCTCTCTAAGCCTTCCGTTGTGGCCTAAGAATGGAAACCCGTTTTGTCCCTTGGGCAGGAGCTTGGAAGCAAGGATGGCATAAGTTAGTGGGCAGGAGCCAGAGAGAGTCCTGTGCACTGTCGAGTCTCTCAAGTTTTATCTACATAAGACTCAAGAAAGTCGAAGTCATTCGGGCAATCTGCAGTGTTCCGAAAAAGACCAGACTTGCCCATATTGAAGAACACCCTGGCTTTAGTGTTAAGGAGTTCTTTCAAAAAATGCTCCTTCATTGTGTTTGCACAAAGATTTGAAATCTTTTATCTGAATGCTCACGAGGTGAGGGCGCGGCCTCGGAAGCATTTCAACAGAGCATGGCACTCAGCAACACCGAGTACCATGTTTTAGCGAAGCAACTCTGTGTTCACTTCACACTCCCTGCGAGATGTGAAGATGGCATATGAGATCTGCTGCTCGCTAGGGCCATACGTGTCTGCAGACACAATCTTGGGGGCAAGAAGTACCACTCATCCTATCCTGTAGAAAATGGTTAGGAAGAGCTCTTAATTTAGTTGTTGAGTCGCCGACAACGGCGACTACTTAAACTCTTATGCCTTAGTTAAAACACCTTAACTTTGGCTAGGTTGGTCAGGTGGTGATATATATATATATATATATATATATATATATATATTTATTTTACTTCTTAGCTCTCATGGTATGGTCACTATGGTCTAGGTCACGTCGTGATCTCGCCCCTGTTGACAGATCATCTGGCAACTCTAGTAGCACAAGCAAACTTACGTGGCAGTAACCACGAAGCCAGCTATGCTAACAGGTGGAACCAAGATGTAAATCATCTGCATGCATTTGTTTCCCAAAATCCTTCTATTCTGTCCCTTCCCACCTCCAAAGGTGGGATTCAGCTATATATATTTATCTGACAGATAAGTTTCATGAACAAAATGATATTGTTATGATACAATAAAGTTTGTTCATACTTACCTGGCAGATATAATAGTAATCAAGTACCCACCCACCTCCCCTCAGGGGACAATGGAAATAAAAATTATGAATTAGAAAATGGGAATGGTTCCTGATACCCGCCTCCCAGCGGCGGGAATGGGTACTATCCACCTGGCCGACCACTGCGTGTGTCGGGAATAGTTTTTAAAATTGTCGGATTTCAGAAAATAGCTACTATATATATCTGCCAGGTAAGTTATGAACAAACTTTATTGTATCATAACAATATCATTTTTATAGTAAATTGTATTTTATGTACAGTCCAGCATATATGATTGGCTAATGACATAAAGTAGGTAGTTGTATACTGCACCATATTTGCTGGACAGTGCAGACATCA
>NC_061100.1:126146795-126200637 GCF_015104395.2 Macrobrachium nipponense | reverse complement strand
GATGTGTCAGGAGGTCCCAAGCTTGGTTGTGACCAGCTTCCACCTCGTATATGTATGGTTGCAAGATGACACGGATTCCTTGCTTCACCATATTTGATTGTTTTTAACCGGTTTCCAGCCCGCACTAGATTATCCTATTGTTAAGACCGAAGGTTTGTTCTGCATATGAACAAAGTTGCATTTTTGAAAAGAAAAATAAAAAAACATTAGTATGATGAAACTACCTTAAAGTTGATAAAACACTTTGTCTATATGAATTTTTTCAATTTCATTGTTTTTGCTCAGCCAGCCAATCTCCTTAAGCAAGCAAGCAATTAAAAGCTATGCATTAGACTCTTGAATATTTGAAGTGGAGGAACAGGCAGGTACACAATTAGAGCATACTTAACAGACTACTTGGCAGTACTATTTATTTGTTAATAATGACAAGTTCAACAACAAAATTACACTAATTTATTTAGCTCTCACAGGGCTGACCAGGAGTATTTGTCTTTATCAATATTTCAAAGTCATTAAATTACACAATAAAAACTTTATAATAAGCTCCTGACATAAATTGTTTCCAGACCTCAAAATTTGTTATAAATTATATTTTGGACATTCACACGAAAAACTAACTGTTAGTAGGCAATGGCAAATCGCAGAGAGGCTCAATAGTCAAGATAAAAGTAACATTTTCACAAAGTACTAGAATATAACCTTTATTACTAACTGGGTAGTTGAAGGAAGAGAGTCTGGAAAGTTGGTTTGAGTTAAGCAAATCAGGCTATAAGCCAAGCATGGGGGAATTTTCAGTCACGCAGCGCTTAAAACAGTGAAAAAGAGGGAGCCGTAGTAGTTGTTGGACAGCAATGTGGAAGAAAGGAAATGGGAACGGAGGTAAATCGTACCACTAAAAAGTGGATGCAAGTATTGAAAAGATGCAAGAAAATGAAATCCGCAATTTCTTCTTTCTTAAAACATGTGTAAGTCTATTCTTCAAGTACTCTCGCTCAGCCAAATTCTGTTTCCTTAAATGAGGGGTAGAAACTCAAAACATGGCAAGGGTGAAAGAGGAAATGCTAAAGACAGGAACACCTTGGCTGGGAACTGGATACTCCAGGTACCCGTAGCAATGCCTTGGCATACTGCAGCAGAATGCTCTGAAAACTTGAAAATTCCTTAAATACTCACCCCGCTGAGGCAGCCTGTGAGCTTGGTGCGGACTGTGTTGAAGGTGTTGATGTACTACTCGTCGTTATACTAGTAACAGTTGGAGCACCAGCAGCAGCAGCCTCTGAAGGTGGATTACTAGTGCTCTGCAATTATATATAAAAAAAATTTTTTAAGAAAGCTTCAAATTCAAATGATAATAGACATAAAAAAATATATAAAGTATAAAACCTCTTACTTAAAAAGGACCTTGATTTGAAGACAAGAATTAGCTGTAAATTATTTTTGCTGCCAGTAGAAACATGACAGGCGACAGAGGAAGACCTGCTCTTTGCTGATCATAGCCTACAGATATAATGTGATGGGGTGCTGTTGGCACATGGCATCAGCAGTTGGAAACTGTTTACATTTCACTGTATCACATATGGCAACCTTGCTACAGCAGAATTGGTGTTCATTATAGTAGATGACTTAAAATATTCTGAACTAAGAAACAGGGATGTGCATAAATCAAATTTTAATATAAAGCCTTAGAAGAGAAAAGCTAGAATTTCTTATATTGTAAATCTTGACATGAAGCAGTTTTGTAGGACAGGAAGTGATTTCTTCTATTTTCATTTATGAAATTTTCCTCATGACGAGACTGTGATATTATCAAAGTTATTACTACTTTACAATCTACACTGAACAACAAATTCTATCGACATGGATGTTCTATTCTGAAAAATATTTTCAATTTTTTTAATGATTAATTATTGTGAAAAAAACTGCATACATGATGTCCCAAACTATTCATATACAGGCACTCCCTGGTTATCAGTGGACTCTGTTAATGGCAATCTGGCTTTAAGGGGCTTGTCTAGTGCCATAAAATCAGCGATTTATGATGCCATAAGCACAGAGTTTATGGCGCCAATAATGTACCTAACAGAGGGGCCATTAACCGGTTATCAGCACAATAAATCGCCGAGTTTCAGCTAGTGGTGGTTTTTTGCTTATCGGCACCCTGCTGAGAACGGAAACCCCCCACCCCCCGATAACCAAAGACTGCCTGTACTTAAGTATATCTTAGTTTTACCAGACCACTTAACTAGTAACAAGAAAATTCAAATGATATTGCCATAAGCAAAGAAAAAATTAATTAGACCAAACACAAAGGCCAATTTATATATGATTTACAGCTTTGATTTTTACTTTACGATCATATCAAAAGCAAAATGCCATGGAGAATAACTTAACGTATAGTTCTTTAATCAAATGCTCTATGCAAACAAAATGTCCAACTGTCTTTAAACCTATTAAATGTCACTTACCTAATATGACAATTTGTCGAAAATTGCATTTTTCCTAACTATACAAACCTGAGGTCCTTTACATATAGTCCCACCTCATGCCACCCCTCACTCTGCAACTTTTTGCATGGGCCTAAAGCAAAAGTGATTCTTCACCGCCCGCGCGCACGATCGGACAAGCAGTTAACTACCGTTCTCCCCTTGTTCGAAGCTTACGACCGTCCCAGCTGCCGCTAGTTACCTTCCTATTGTTAAAGGACCTCAGGTTTGTATAGTTAGGAAAAATGCAATTTTCGACAAATTGTCATTTGTTCCGATACGTAATACAAACCCTCGGTCCTTTAACAATAGGAAGACTCACTTCTTGGTGGGAGGAATCTGAGTCTTTTTGGTGAACAGACTGGTGTTCGTCCAACCCTGGAGTGCCTCCCTGGTCGTAAGAGCAAGGGAGGGATCCAAACCTCTGTCCGATTGATCGGGGTGTGCACCGCAGGATCAATGGTCAGACCTCTGGGCCAAGTACTAAGAGAGAGGCAAGCGTATCTCTTCGTACCAGCAAGCAAGAACTTGTTCCTGTTTGCAAGAGACAATCATAAAATGATGGGTTTGTCTCAATTTGGCATCCACTTCCTCCCCCTTGTTGGAGGAAGTGGTGGATATTTACTCCTATCCCTACTGAAAGGGATAGGATGGTGCTCTATTGAGTAGCTCACCTGCATCTCGTCCTTACCCAGCAGGGTGACGACCGTGTCCCTCTACCCAGAGGTAGAGGGAAGAAAAAAAAAATGGGAAGAGGAGCCAGTCACACTCTCATTCCTCATCCAATCTTACGGTCACACCAGGACTCGATGCTGTTCAGCCTGCGAGGGTCTGGGTTAACTACACAATGTGTTGAGCAACTACCACGGTTCCCAAGGAAAAAGATCCAAGGAACTGTGGGCAATATCCCGAAGGTAGAAGGAGGTGCATGCGGTCCGGTTGGACCAGGCGCCTGCCTTCATTACCTGCGCCACGGAGAAGTTCTTGCGGAACGCGAGAGAATGATGAAGAGGCGTCCACACTCATCCTGGGTGTCGAGTTTCTTCAGACAGCTCCGTCGCGCCTTCACAGGACAAAGCAGTATAGCCTTCGTATCGGAGGCGGTGAAGTCCATTAGGGAGGGTATTGTGAAGGACTCGAACCAATCGTCAGTTACCGAAGGGTTCTGAGTTTTCGCTACGAAGATCGGTACGAAATCGAGCGTCACAAATCCCCATCCCTTTGTGCTTGACTTCTCAAGAGAAGTCATGCAGTTACCTAAGACGAAAAGAAGGGGATAGTCATATGACCTATCCCTCTTCTCGACTTTGGTTATGTACAGTACTCATACTGACAAGCTATTAAGACGAAGTAATGATTGCTCTGGAACAACCGAACTAAGTCCACAGCATAGTTCGTAACTGACTCGGGCGCTCTGACAGCTGCCGACTGACTGGTTCGGAATCAGTAGAGGCAAGTTGTCCAAGCATCCGGGTAAGTCACGTGACCTTCGCCCTTTAAAGAGTTATGCTGAGAGACCAAACAAATAAAATATTTGTTAGTCACCGATGCCGGACGGCGCGGCGATGATTCTCTTAATGCATAAACTCAAAAGGCGAAAGTCAATTGCCTTCAAAAGACCGAGGTCCCTGATGGCAAGAAAATCTCATAGACGTTGAATCTCAGCTTAAGGAGAAACAACACTATGTGACGTTGAAGACGAAGGTAGGCAATGAATGCAACCTACGTCTTCCAGCTGAATCGAGAGAAGGAATCTCAAGATTCTAAACCTGTGCTTACAAATGACTGAAAACGCTAACCGCCATTTCATTGCTGTCCGGTGTGCAATGAAAGCGGGGCGTTCTTCAGTAATGAAACACAGGGGAGTGCCGCCTGAAGAACTGCTTCTCATGGGCTGAACGTTTGGAAGTAGAGCTGGCAGGTGTGGGAGTAGGCGATGTCTTTCAATACATCTGCTAATCCGGGGTGAACAATGAACAATTGCACACCTCCGAATACAAGATATTTTGAGGACAAACTCAGATTCCGCAAAAATCATTCGCATTATCGATATACGATGCAGCAACCGAGACTATTACAGAATTCTGTTACCGTGCGGTAAACAGAAAGATGAGAGTCGAATAGATATCTCTGTTTAAAATTCTCGCAATACCGAAGACGATGAATACTAGCGTCACAGCAGTAGATGGTCATTCATGTATGCGAGAATCCCCATTAATCAGAGACTTAAGTCCGTGATTGTTGGGCAGAGATACGGTTGGTATTCAATCAAAGCAGGTGAGAAAGACATAACCAACCGTCCAACTCAAAGCGGCAGCTGGTACTGAAATGCCTCGGGCAATTCAATACGCAGTAGCTGTCGCTGACTCGTCATCCTGAGTTGCCAAGTAATCCTTTCCACGAAGGAATGCGTTCGGCTAGAACCACCGAGCATAAAAAGATATGCTCGAGCAATTATATTTATGCGAAACGAATTTCGGTAAATATAAAAGCTTAAATGGTGTTGTTGTGACAACACCATAAGTATATAAAATTGAAACTGGAAACTCCTGGGAGGTTGCAGGCAACCCGAGTTGCAGTTCAATTAGAATACTTTTCGTCTAAGTCGCAATCCGTAGAATAACCAGGATATGCGCCTACCCCTCGGACCATTCAACTGCTTAGCAGAATCATGTCGCGAGGTTAATATACGTAGTATATTTGTAGGATTCTGAACAACGATCTCCATCCTAAATTCTTTCCTTCAAGAAAACAAAATAAGGATTGGAGATCGACCACCTTCGGTCTCTATCAAAGAGAGTGAAGAAGTCTTCCTCGAAGGAAAGCTTCAATGGTGAACAGAATACTAAGACGATAGTTCAAGCCAAACTGGATATTCCCGTCCGTTCTTCTCTATTCCAGGTTGGTCGCCTACTGTGAGATAGTCTTCTTCCTAATGCTAGAAATTCCAGGAATTCGAGCATAGGCGAGGTTCCCGATTATCGTGTAACATATCGGGGATTCTCGTCTCGCTCACTTTGGACCGTGGTCTCGCCTAATGTGTTTTGGAGATCGTAAGAAACTCTAACACTCTGAATGCGCTAGAAATTCCGTAGAATTCTAAGCAGTCTGCGAAACCCCCACCGAATTCGTCAAACGATATCGGCTGGTGGTCCTCTCGATTCCCGTAGAAATCGAGAATGGGGCAGGATCCCTCCTCAACGACCGGGGCTTACGTCAGGTAGGACCCGAAGGTCCCCCCTCCCCCGGTAGCGCAGTCCCAACGTGGAATCCTACAGAGAAATCTCTGTAGGATCCCTCCCCTTTCCCTCGTAGCCGTAAGGAGAGAGGGAATGGGGGAGGAATTGGATACTCGCTCGCCTTCCCAGTGGAACTAGCAGTTGGAGAAGAGTAGGAGCAGCCATCGCCTTGCGGCGATGGCCTCTCAGAGTCTGGGAAAACGTATCGTCAGGAGAAAACGTTTTCCCGAGGAGGGTTACGAACTCTCACTGTAGGTAAGGGTCTGCCGCCACTGTGAACGTCGTCTGGGTGGGGCTGATCGACACCTGACAGGAGAGAGCCGATACCGTCCTCCGACTCATTCCAGTCCTCGTCGAGGTCGAAACCTCTCAGGAGGACCGAAGGAGTATTTAAATACGGTGTCCGAAGACACGTAGAAACGCCGCTGTCGCAGTAGAGGAGGTGGAAGTAGCTTGATCGACCGGCCAGAACTGAGAGCCTTCTTGTCCGGAGACGAGAGACTCTGGTTCAAGACAGAATCGGCAAGCTCCGATCGCGGCAAACCCACCGTCGGTTTGGGTTCCCTCTCGGGCCCCAAAACGACTCGAGCAGAGACATGGGCTCTGCTGGTGGGAGCGGCGATCCTTCCCCCAGGTCGTTGTGCTGACGAATCAGTGCAATAACCTGGGCAAAGTTACTCTGAATCTCGGAAGTTACAGCGTCTTGAGGAGTAGGACCATCCAGTCCCTCCAACAAGAGCAGCTCCCAGGACCCTCCTCCTTCAGAAGAAGGACCAGCAACAGATCCTGACGGTTGCCTTCCAATCACTTTGCGCGTACGTCCTGGTTGGTCCTAAGACCATACCTGGCACGTGCGGCGTCGTGACGGGATCGTGAGCGGCGCATCTCTCACGATCACTCCTATATACCTCGCTCTTCCTGGCGTATGCCGAGGAAGTTGAAGGTATCGGAGAGACAGAACTGACGCTACCCCCTCCCCCCCCCCTGACGGTCGCCTCCAATCACTTGCGCGTACGTCCTGGTTGGTCCTAAGACCATACCTGGCACGTGCGGCGTCGTGAAGGGATCGTGAGCGGCGCACCTCTCACGATCACTCCTAGCTACCTCGCTCTTCCCGGTGTAGCCCGAGGAAGTTGAAGGTAGTGGAGAGACAGACCTGACGCTCCCCCACCGCTCGCTGGCAGGACCAGCGTACGTGGGGGGCTGCAGCCGATCACCAACCCGCGGTGGGGATCGATCTGCAGGCCTGGCCGTGCCGCTCACCTGTGGCGAGCGGCTCGACTGAGCACGTCGACCCCGGTCCCGTGCGTCAGACGAGCTGCTGCTGGTCACCGTATCCGCCCGGTCCCTGTGGGAGCGGCGGTTCAGGTGACCTGCAGAGCTCCCTTTCGCGGTGAGACCGGTGAGCGTCCTCGCGGCACGTCAAACCGCTGGTTACCAGCCGAGGCTGGTAACCGTCGGTCGAGGGGACCTGGGGGACCTCTTCCCAGCCTCAACCCGTGGCCGGTCAGAGACCGTCACGTCCACCCAGAGGTACCGCTGGTCGCTACGAGAGCGGCCGCTGGGCTGGCGAGAGTCACCTGAGCGCTCTCGACAGTCTTCTGCTCCGTGCCTCGGTCATGACGCTGAGCGAACTCAGGCGTCTTAACTTTGGCTGCACGGTCACCCGAAGGAGACCGTACACTCGGAACTTCTCGCGGACGAGAAACCGAGCCGGTACCTGGCTTAGCAGCAGAGCTGCCAAGACCAGGCGAGGGTGTACCAGCGGTAGCCAGCACACCCTTGGTCCCCGTCTTCTTCTTCTTCTCAGAAGGGGAGACGGGCCCCGTTCCCGAAGGAACAGGAGGACCAGCAGAAGAACCCCCCCGTCACACCGGAGTGTGACGAGCCCTTCGAAGTTCCCGAAGGAGTCTTCTTAGGGGGAATATAACAAAAACCCGGTTACCAGCTGGTCGCTGCGAGAGCGGCCGCTGGCCTGGCGAGAGTCACCTGAGCGGTTCTCGCCAGCCTTCTGCTCCGTGCCGTGGTCTTGGCGCCGAGCGAACTCTGGCGCCGAAACTTTGGCTGCACGGTCTCCCGAGGGAGAGCGTACACTCGGGATCTCCCAGCGAACAGAGAGACCGAGCCGGAACCTGGCGTAGCGGCATCGCCGCTAGCACCAGGCGAGGAAGTACCAGAGCTAACCGATACTCCTCTGGTCCCCGTCTATCTCTTCCTTACGGAAGGGGAGACGGGCCCCGCTCCCGAAGGAGCAGGAGGACCAGCAGAAGGACCCCCCGTCCCACCTCGGTGGGACGGGCCCTTAGAAGTT
This sequence comes from Macrobrachium nipponense, assembly GCF_015104395.2. Lineage (NCBI taxonomy): Eukaryota > Metazoa > Arthropoda > Malacostraca > Decapoda > Palaemonidae > Macrobrachium > Macrobrachium nipponense. The sequence goes on along the minus strand of NC_061100.1, from coordinate 126,192,604 downwards.
CCCGAAGGAGACTTCTTAGGGGGGGGAGGCAGCCTTCTTCTTCTTCGGCTTATGGGCCTTAGAAGTCGAAGGGGAAGAGGCAGCAACAGACGAAGACGAAGATGACACCTTCCTCTTCTTCGTCAGCTCACGCAGGACAGTCGTCAGGTCCTCCATCCAGGCCAGAGTCGGGCCTATTGCCGAAGCAACACGGCCCGACTGCACCTGTCCGGAAGGACCTGGGACTGGGGAAGACACACCATGGGCAGGACCAGCATGGACAGGCGCAGGAACCAGGAGCGACAGGAACAGCAACCAGCTCAGGAGCGGCAGGAACAGCGGCAGGAACAGCGGCAGCGGTAAACACAGAAGGGACAGCCAAGCCAGTAGCGGGAACCACATCAGCGACAGGTACGGCAGGCCCAGCCATCGCCTCGTAGAATCATCGGCAGCCAGCGGGAACCTGGTACTGGCGGCCGGTCCAGGGGCGAGCTGCTGGAACAGCGGAAGTCTGGGGCAGGCAACACGAAGAAAAAACAGGCGGCGGCAGCATACCCCTCCTCGGTACGGCGGCGACCGGCCCTAGAAGCGGCAGACGGCGTCACCGACACAGCATGGGGAGTGTAGACCAGCGGGGGGAAGCAGCATAAGCGGCCGTGAAGGTTGTAGTGGAGACCACTCCAAGGTCACCGCCCCAGACCTCGCTAGACGCTGCAGCAGATCGTGGATGCTAGGCACGCCCTGCAGCCGCAGTGGCCCATACCTGTCCAAGGTCGTCTCCCACGGATGTAGCACCTGCGGTAGCACAGACAGATTAGTAACGAGTGGTTCCCTCACGCACGGGGGGGGGAGACATGCCCCACCCCGAACGGAAGGAAGAACCCCCAAAAACAAAATACGAGGAAGCTGAGCGGGGGGGCAGGAAAGAAGACGAAGAATCGGATACCAAGGGAGTCGCGGGAGAGCTTTCCGACGACTTCCTGGCAGACCTTCGCTTCCCCTACCCCCGCACAGCAGTGAAAAGTAATATGAAAATGAAACAGAATACTGCACTTGCGATTCACTTCATAGAACTTAAAGGGGGAAAGATCAATTCCCGGGTAAGGAGCGGAAACTTGATCCATAATAATATGATGCTATCATAAATATATATGAAAATGAACAATACTGCACTTGCTATTTTCACTTTCACAGCAATAAATCGTAAGGATTAATTCCCGGGTAAGAGCGGAAATTGATCCAAAATTAAATTTGATGCAATTAATAAATGAAAATGAAAAGAAAACTGCATTGCAAATCCACTTTCATTGCATTCTATTCATACAAAATAAGAGGCTCGTGCCGAACGCAATCAAGCTCTCGGCAACGAACGCACAGGGCAAAAATATAATGAAAAAGAGTACTTACATCTTTCAATTACACACTTTCGCCCAAAATACATGACTCGGCGCGAGTGCGCCCGCCCTCGGCACCGAGACATTATTCAAGGGTTCAATTCATGAAAAGAGCGGAAATCGCCGTCTCTACGGCGATAGCTCCATGTTGATTCATAATTAAGTAATGAAAATGAAAACAGTGTACTTACAGTTTCATTTTCAGGTCAAACAAACCATTAGTAGAAAACACAATATAAACAAAGCATACGACGATGAAGCGGGCAGACGAGCGATGACGAACACGCCTTCACACCCGCGGCCGAAAGCAAAAGTGATTCTTCACCTCTCGGGCGCGTGGGCGCGCGCACGATCGGACAAGCAGTTAACTACCGTTCTCCCCTTGTTCGAAGCTTACGACCGTCCCAGCTGCCGCTAGTTACCTTCCTATTGTTAAAGGACCGAGGGTTTGTATTACGTATCGGAACAAATGGACAATCTCAAAGATAATAACACAAAGTACTAACTTGCAGCAGATTATAAAAGAATATAATGAAAATTTCATGGACAAAACAAGAAGTACTACATCTACCCTAATCCTGGGGGTGATGAAACAATAAACATGTGTACGTGTCCAAATAAAAATGTTCTGGTCTATTTTCCCTCTTGAAGGGGAAAACATGAATTTAGAATTTTTATTATGTTTACTAATCATAATCACCATGTACCTGTGACTAGGAAGTTTCTCATCTTTCAAAAATTTCTGGAAAACCCAAAAGTAATTTGTAGTAAAATCCAACCTGTTCAAACTTATCTATACACTAGAGAAATTAATTCTCAATAAAATATTAGTTTTGGTGTCATTTTGAGCAAAGTACAAAATCAAATGACTTTGATACAGAAAAAATACAACATATTGGACCAAATTAAATACTACTGTATTCGTGATGCATTAAATTTAGGAAAATTAAACTTTTTAGCAAATAATTTTCTGAAAGAAAGTCATTAACATATTCTTCCCGCAATAATTTCTTTTCCTATAATATAGCGAAGTAGCATGGCTTCAGCAGATACAACATACTGACTACTGTAGCTCTGTCAGTTCACTTTTCAAAATATTGTTTTGCTTTTTTCTAGTTAATTTATTTTAATATTTAATAAGATTTCCTGAAGTTGACATACTAAAGAACTGTATATCTTACATGATTACCAATTCATGTAGCTTGTATTTTGTCAAGACTATTCTTGACCAACAGTTTTTAAAACAAAAATGGATGGGACTACAGCAGTGCAATATTTCAAGACTTTCACAGAATTTGATATTGGCTTATAGTAAAATATTTATTTTTTAATCTCAGAATAGGAAAACTAAACACCACGATAGGAAACATTAGAAACATGGAACAATATTTTGTTGCACAGTTACTACTAGTGAAAATGGGCACAACCATGACATCATAAATAGCAAAAAAATTTAATAATAAAATCTACACAATAATGATATTACAAATAAGAAAAAAGATCATTCTTCAAAATCTGAAAAACATTTTGCACACTGTTACCATCTGTAACATATGCTGTAGTGCTGGGGACCCTCTCGATAATAATAACTTCCAGATATGGTGAAAACAGATGAACAAGGGACTACTGTTATTCAATTACAATATTCGTGCTATGAAAAAATTTACCAGTAGCAAACCCTTTTTAAACCTTCCCTTTAGACGCCGAAGCGGTAAAAAAAAAATTGTCTCCCGTGTGCCGGAGGTGTTTCGGAGTGAGCGCGGAAGCGGAAAAAATATTTTTTTCAAAAAAACACAGCGCTCTTAGTTTTCCAGATTAAGAGTTCATTTTTAGCTCCTTTTTTTGTCATTGGCTGAATTTTATTATGCAACCATCAGAAATGAAAAAAAATATCATTATCATAAATAAATAATGCGATATATGATAGCGCAAAAACGAAATTTCATATATAATTGTATTCAAATCGCGCTGTGCGCTAAACGGTTAAAGGTAACAAGTTACTTTTTTTTCGTTGTAATGTACACTAAATTGCGATCATTTTGGTATATAACACATTGTAAAACGATAAAAGCAACACAGAGAAAATATTATCACAAAATGATGCATGAATTCGTAACGCGCAGACGTAAAAAAATATATTTTTTTTAAATTCACCATAAATCTAAATATTGTTATAGATACTTCGAATTTGTTTCAAGATGAAGTTAAATGATGGAATATTACGATACTGTAAGAGTTTTAGCTTACAATTGCAGTTTTCAACCATTTCGGAAGAGTTAAAGTTGACCAAATGTCAAAATTTTTTTTATAAATTTTTTTATATGCAATTATTTTGGAAATTAGAAAAGCTACAACCTTCAAATATTTTTCCTTTTATTCTACATGAAATTGCGCACATTTTCATATATAAAACTCTATGAAATGCCTAATATGAAACGGAGCAAATTTTCCGAGAATGTGATGTACGCATTTCGGAGATTTATGGCCGAGAATCCGAGCGCGGAAGGAAGGAAAGTTTTTTTCATAAATTCACCATAAATTGAAATATTGTGCTAGAGACTTCCAATTTGTTGCAAAATGAAGGTAATGATTGAATATTACTAAAAATATAAGAGTTTTTAGCTTACAATTGCGTTTTTCGGCCATTTCGGTAGAGTCAAAGTTGACCGAACGTGGTTTTTTTCTATTTATCGTGATTTATATGCAAATATTTTGAAAATGAGAAAAGCTACAACCTTCAATTATTTTTTGTTGTATTCTACATGAAATTGCGCACATTTTCATATATAAAACTTTATGTAAAGGCTAATTTAAAATGATGCAAACATTACCACAATCGCACGTATGATTTTTTCGGAAGAGTTACCGCGCGGACGTAAGGAAAATGTTATTTTTTTCATAAATTCACCATAAATCGAAATATTGTGCTAGAGACTTCCAATTTGTTACAAAATGAAGGTAAATGATTGAATATTACTAAAATATAAGAGTTTTAGCTTACAATTGCGTTTTTCGACCATTTCGGTAGAGTCAAAATTGACCGAAGGTTAAAATTTGTCACATCATTTTTTATATGAAAATATTTCAAAACTGATAAAAGCTACAACCATGGGTTGTTTTTAGTTGTACTATTGTGCATGAAATTGCGCACATTTCCATATATAAAACTTTATGTAACGGCTAATTTTAAAATGGTGCAAACATTACCACAATCGCATGTATGATTTTTTTCGGAAGAGTTACCGCGCGGACGTAAGGAAAAAGTTTTTTCATAAATTCACCATAAATCGAAATATTGTGCTAGAGACTTCCAATTTGTTGCAAAATTAAGGTAAATACAGTAGTACCTCGAGATACAAAAGGCTCAACTTACGAAAAATCCAAGTTACGAAAGCAAAGACGAAAAATTTTACTGCTCTACCATACGAAAAGTTTCAAGATACGAAAGGTTTCTGAAAGTCCGAGATTCGCCCAATAACAATTTTGAAACTCGCGCCGCACGCCGCCATCTTAGTTATAGTAGACTCGCCACCATCCTCCTGCTCTCCCATTGGTTCCTGATGCTAGCCAAGCCATGAATCCTTCTCTGTAATTGGACAGCATCCCTCCCATCATGCATCTTCTATACATACGTACTACGTGTTGGCATGCTTTACCTCGGCCACTTCGCACCCGAAACTTTACCGTACGCAATCGGCATTCGTTCGCTCCAACGATTTCGTTTAGTAACGTAAATTCGTTAGTGATTTCGTTGCAGTACGTACATATTGTCGTGTTGTGCTACTTTATCGTGTTGTGAGAACGTAACTTAATTACGTACAGTACATAGAGTCATGGGTCCCAAGAAAGTTGCTGAAGTTCACAGAAAGAAGAGAATGCTTTCTATGGAGACAAAAATGGAGATAATAAAAAAGTATGAAGCTGGCTTGCGGTTGAGTGTGATCGCTAAGGAATACTGGCCGAAAGAATCCGTCAACGATAGGCACCATCCTTAAGCAGAAGGAAGCCATCAAAGCAGCTACACCTTCCAAGGGCGTCACTATTTTATCCAACAAGAGGAGCCATGTGCATAATGAAATGGAAAGGCTGCTTCTTGTATGGATCGAGGACAAAGAAATCGATGGCGATACAATAACCGAGACGGCAATCTGCCAGAAGGCCAGCGCTATTTTCGGCGATTTGATTGCCCAAGCCAAAGACGACGGCGGAGAGGGGACATCAACGGCAACCCCAGAGTTCAACGGACTGGCATCCATTCGGTGGTGAAGAAATTGAAATTACGTAAACTATATAAAAGTAAAACGAAATGTAAAAATAAAAAAGACAAAATAAATTTTATTTTAAGTTTTTTGTAAAGTGTTACAGTTTTGTTAATGTGTTTTTTAAAGTTTAGTTTGTTTTTTGACATTTTTTTATGTGTTTCGTAAAGTTAAGTGTACGTATCTGCCGTTTGTCCTCCTCCTCCTCCTCTGCCGCCACTTTCGGAGATAGCCTCACTCGAAAGGTAAGCTTCCACATTTTACGTTACAGTAATAATATTTCTTGTACACTAATATACACTTTATTTACAGGTTTGGATTTTTATTCTTAATTTAGGTATTGAATGGTCCAAATGTTGTAGTATTTCATTGTTTATAGGTCAATTTAGCTTTATCATGAAATTTAATGGGGTGTTTTTGGAGGGCTTGGAACGGATTAGCCATTTTACATGTAAAATGTGTTCCAAGATACGAAAAACTCATTATAAGAAGGCCGCCTCGGAACGAATTAATTTCGTATCTCGAGGTACTACTGTAGTTGAATATTACTAGAATATAAGCGTTTTAGCTTACAATTGCGTTTTTCGACCATTTCGGTAGAGTCAAAGTTGACCGAAGGTTGAAATTTTGGCACTTATCGTTATTTATATGGAAATATTTCAAAACTGATAAAAGCTACAATCATGAGTATTTTTTGTTGTAATTTAAATGAAATTGCGCACATTTTCATATATAATACTTCATGTAACGGATAATTTAAAACGGTGCAAAAATTATGTCAAAGTGACAAAATAATTTTTGAGATGTCACTGATACTTTTTAGTGCGATAAGAAAGAAATTCGCGCCTGCGTAACGATTGTAAACAAAACAACGCCTTGATCCGTGAACTCCCAGCATCCCCCAAGGCGCGTGATTCAAAAGTTTTTGGCTGGTAAGCCTATAAGTATTTTTCCGCGAATTTAAAATAAAACTTTTTGAGTCGACGTATGGTACGTCATTCGGCATATGGGAGACATTTTGACTCGACATTTAATACGTCCATCGGCGTTTAAGGGTTAACATATACTTCAATCTTACTTTAGCTTGCTAAAGTCATGGCCATTTAAAGAGTGAAAACACTGGTTATACTGATATGCAAAACTTAAGTTACTCTCTGTTATATATACTACTGTTCAAGATATGTTATGAATCTTGAACTATGTATGTATGTTTCATTTTTCTTACAATTCTGTTATTTAATAATTCTCTTACTTACTAAGTATAATTTATAAGCATATCATATATGGGAGTTCTGATTACTGTCTTTAACAACAATAATCTTCCTCTGGTATTACAATAAGTCAATGAAAAACAGCCTTCAGCTCAACGGACCGAGAAGGTAAATTCTGATAGCTATTTCAAGAAAAAACATTGTACAAGCGGCCCGCGGTTAACGGCGCAATCGCTCAATGGCGAATCGGTTTTACAGTTGTCGTCAAAAATATTCATTAAAAAAATAGAGCATTTTAAGGTATTTTTACGGCACAATTTTCGGTCAACAGCGCCGTTATGTCTAACAAGTTCATACATTTGTAGAAATACCGTTCAGCCTAAAAAGGTTATGCAAATGATATTAAAAAATTGTATTGAGAGTTATTTTACATAGGTATTAGGGTAAAATATATGCCTCTGATGCTGTTCTATGCCAAAAATATAGTTAATTAAGTGGAAATTTATCTTTATATGTGTCGATTTATAAATGTTCATGCTTTTTATGTTTAAAATGTGTATGAAAATGTATTACGTAAAGGTATTTTTATTTCTACACATAAATATGATACTAAGGCAGCTTTTGAAACTGCCCTTCACGTTATCAAATACGATGTTTTTTCATGTTCATTATTGTAAGCCGCTGCCTGCCACTCTTCTGAAAATATGGAGTTATAAAAAGTGCAAATTTAGCGATGGAAGTCAAAGGGGAAGAGGCGGCAGAAGATGAAGACGACAACACCTTCCTCCTCTTCTTTGCCTACTTCCTCAGGACAGCGGACAGGTCTCCCATCCAGGCTGGAGCTGGGGCAGTTGCGGTGGCAACAAGGCCCAACTCCACCTGGCCAGAAGGACCTGCAGGAACACCAGCACTTCCACAGGCATGAACAGGGGCAACAAGGGCGATCCATGGGTGAGCTCTTCAGGCACTCGAAGTCAGGGGAGGAGCGAGGACAGCAAAACCAGGTGGAGGTGGAACCAGCTCCTTCTAGAACACATACAGCAACGGAGCTTGTACCGCAGCCGAGGGGGTGACCGTGGTAAACTAGGTGAGGAGCAGCAGCATAACCCGGTGTCGACACACTCTTAGTCGTCCTCATCTCCATCCCGTGAGTGGCCGGGGCTGCAGCAAGATGATGGATAAGCCCCTGAATACTCGGAGTGCCCGGAAGGCTCAGCGAGCACCACACCTACTGAAGATCCCCACCCACAAAGGCAGACACACCTGAGGAAGCAACAGTCGGGTTGGGGGGGAGGGGGTTCCTGTTCGCTCAGCGGGGGAAGGATCCCACCCTGCGCGGACAGAAGTCCCCGAATACAACTCCAGGTCGGGGTGTCGCCCTCCTTCCTCTGCACTCGACAAATCGAGTGAAGAGGCGGAGGGGGAAACGTCCCTCGAAGGGGAGAGCGCCATACGCAGGAGCCGACGCTCCCACTGCTCCTCCGACCAAGACACAAATATCACAGGTTAAGGACCGAGAGCATTCACGCCCTCGGTACCTAGTACACAATGGATGAGGGTCCACATCGCTGGACCTGAAAGCCCCACACTTACGGCCTCCCACTCCAGGGTACAGTCTCTAGTTGGATGGGGGGCACGAGGGCTTCGGGCACGAGGACTTCTCCGATTCGTGGGACTGCATGTTCAATACAGCGATGTAATTCCACAAATAATAAATAAATAACAATAAGAGTACTTACATTCACTTCACACTAGTATTCTAAGAAACAGGTTGAAAAGTAAGTAGGCTTGAAACAATCTCACGACGGAGGCAGGCAGAGGCGAGCACACGTCTTCACCCGACGGCAGTCGAAAGCAAAGTGGTATGTTTACCTCCAGTCGGGTGGGACCCCGACCATCGGACTAGCAGTTACTGCCAAACTACCTTGTCGGTAAATCTTACGACCGGTCCAGCTGGTGGTGAATAGTAATTCCTTATGTAAAGGACCGATGGTTTGGATAACGTGTCGGAACAAATACATTTTGGAGGAAAAAACGGATTGAAAAAACATCTAACAAATAAAAAAACAAAATATAAATAAAAAAATCAAATATAAAAAAAATCAAATAAATCAGATTTTCTTTTAAATAAAAAAAAATCACCAGCCCTAAAGCACCAGTTGCACTGGTGAGTCAATTATTCCAACCCATGACAATATCACACTGCTACTTGACATTGTAACATTTACAATTTATTACTTATTTTTTAAAAAGGATGAAATCACCCCATGTCATTGGCATTGGAATCTTCTTTAAGGATAGAATATGCATGTCACTGGAATCTTAATTAATAAAGATGTGATGAAATAAGTATGTTAAATATGGATAAGGCCACACTACCTACATATTCTTTTAATCAGAACCCCATTAATCACATAAATGGCCTTACCCATTTCCAAAAGATATATTGTACATAGTATCTAAACAATATCTTGAATGCATTTCAATTCTTTTCTTTCTCAATCCTCATTATTTTCTTTGCTTAGTATTTCATAAGCTTTGCTCCCTTATCTTACTAAATCAAAAAACAAATATGCAATCAACCCTGTATTCGCAGTCTTACAATTCGTGGAACCACCTATTCTCGGATTTCTCCATGGAACATATAAACGTCGTTCGCAGAAAATTCGCCTACTGGAGTATTTTTCACTGAGAGAGATTCACTAATTATGTAGTATATTTTCATGACTAAATGCACTTTTTGTGACAAAACTATTAAAACACTGGTATAAATCTTTTTAAAAGTATTTTTTTTAAAACTATCAAAATAGGGAGTTCTAAGCATTTTTAGATGGGTTTTAAGTATTTTGGGATTTTAAAGGGGTTTTAAGTATTTGCGGATTTTAGCTACTTGCGGGTTGTGATACACATCCCCTGCGAATATAGGGACTGTATTACCAAGATACCTTTATATGTGTCCAATTCTTTTTCTTTTATACCTGTGATGTGTTGGTGGTGGCTGGTGTGGTTGCAGTTGCTGAGGCGGAAGCTTCCTCTGACTCGGCAGGGGCTGTAGGATCAGAAGGAGTGGAGGGAGGCGGCACAGGTTTGGGTTTTGTAACCATGATGACTAAAAACTTCTTGTCATCAATATTATAGGATTCTAACGTCGTATCATCTTGTAAAATTTTCCCTGCGAACGTACACACAAAAAAAAGTCGGTGGCTTAAAAAGTATTGTAAAGTCACATATGAAAATAATGTAAAGGACCAGCCTCCCCTATTCAAAGGGGGGAAAAAATGTGGACAGCACATTTTATCTAGATTTAAAAAAAGGTTTAATTGTAAAAAGATAAATTTTTTTTCCCTTTTAATGAACATAGTGGGAGGAATTTGATGTAAGTAAATGACTGTGAGAACTCATTTCCAATAACATTCAGACAAGGGAAGTTCTTCAAATAAGCTTCTAAAATAAGCTAAAGGTCAGTCATAAGATAAAAGAAATGGTGCGCATGTACAAAGTGCTACAAACACCAACTCCAGCCTGTCAGTATAATGAAATGCAAAATTCCATTAGAATTATTATATTATTTGTAATTCAGATATACATTGCATCAGTTCCAGGTGCACATTCATCCATGTTCCATAAGGTCAAGTTGAAAGTCTTCATAAGCTCATAGTAAATATAAGTAAACATTCTGCACATCCAACTTTAAACAAAGACACTTACTTTTATAAATAAAATTATCACTATAGATCTTTAAACTACAGTGATTACAAAATTCCAAACACTGCGGGCTGATAACCACCCACATACATGAAAAGACTCACATTGTAATATTAACTGACAATAAAGGTAATAAAACCATTCTCACCTTATATATTATTGGCATATCTTCATAATAAATAGCCTATCCAAGGTATATGTATAACGTTCATTGGTAGGCTAAGCCTAGTTGCAATGCAATAACCACCAACATACATGAACAGATTCACATTATGATATTAACTGACAATAAAGGTAATAAAAATGTTATTGTTAGTATACAATAAGGTTTTGTACATACTTACCTGGCAGATATATACTTAGCTTTACGTCTCTGACGTCACGACAGAATTCAAAACTCGCGGCACACGCGACAGGTAGGTCAGGTGATCTACCTTACCCGCCGCTGTGGCGGCTGTAAGAACCAATCTCCCTTTCCAGCCAGAATTTTTCCTTCCACCTGTCTCCTGAGGGGAGGCTGGGCGGGCCATCAATCGTATATATCTGCCAGGTAAGTATGTACAAAACCTTATTGTATACTAACAATAACATTTTTGTACATGAACTTTCCTGTCAGATATATACTTAGCTGATTGACACCCTTGGTAGAGGGAAAGAGACAGCAATATAAATATGGAAAAAAGGGGAAAACAACACTAGTTGTAGGATGTAAATACAACCTTGGTTCTTACCTGTTTAGGCAGAAGACTTCGTAGTTACTGTCTATGAGTCTGCGTTGCCTTAAGAGCTTCAGCGAGGGCGTGACCTACAACTGACAGACTCTTTGGGTCTATCAACGGGATTTTTGGTTATCCGCTTACTTGATAGAATCCGAGCAGGATCTGTCAACGGGGATTCGCCCACTTATATGACAGAACCTAACCACTATCATTGCAAGGAGCTCAAACATAAACCGATCACCTAACCAATCTAATCATTGTTAGAACTACGAAATGAAAAACATGCCTACCCGCATGTTCTTTCAAACAACCAAAAACTTACAACCTAACAAGGAGAAAATATATACTACAAAGGATATGTCTCAGCTCCCTGCCCCAGCACCGAATCCGCCGATACGTACGGGCCTAACCCGAAGCACTTTTCATACGTAATTTTGACGTCTCTCAGATAGTGGTTTGCAAAGACTGAGTTGCAACGCCAGAATGTTGCCTTCATAATATTACTCAGGGATATGTTTTTGTTGAAAGTCATGACGTGGCAATAGCTCTTACCTCATGAGCTTTGACCTTAAGAACTTTGAATTGACTTTCATCACATATCGCATGCGCTTCTTTCACCAGGCTTCTGATAAAGAAAGAAAGCGCATTCTTCGAAAGAGTCCTCCTTGGATCTCTTACAGAGCACCAAAGGTTGACATCATTGCCCTTAAGTTTTTTCTTTCTCTGTAGATAAAACTTTAAACTTCGTACTGGGCAAAGCGACCTCTCTGCTTCCTCGCCTACTAATGCAGACAAGCCTTGGACTGCAAAGCTCCTAGGCCAAGGATTTGAGGGGTTCTCGTTCTTAGCCAAGAACGAAGGTAGGAATGAACAGATAGCTGCATCTCCTCTGAATTCCACATTTCCTTCTAGTGCATGGAGTTCACTAACCCTCTTTGCGGAAGCCAATGCCATGAGAAAAAATTGTCTTCCTCGTGAGGTCTCTAAACGAGGCAGACTGAGGCGGTTCGAACTTAGTGGACCTCAGGTAACGTAGCACTACATCCAGATTCCAACTCGGAATCCCTGGCGAAACCTTGGATGTTTCAAACGATCTTATTAGATCATGAAGGTCCTTATCTTCTGAAATGTTTAAGTTTCTGTGCCTAAACACTGCAGACAGCATGCTACGATAGCCTTTAATGGTTGATACCGCCAATCCACTTTCTTCCCTAAGGAAAAGTAAGAAGTCTGCTATTTGGGTCACAGAGGTACTGGAAGAGGAAAAGTGATGGTTCCTACACCATCGCCGAAAGACGTCCCACTTCGATTGGTAGACTCTAAGGGTAGAAGGCCTTCTTGCTGCTGCGATAGCTGTTGCAACTCTTGCAGAAAAGCCTCTCGTTCTGACCAAACTTTTGACAGTCTGAAGCCAGTCAGATCTAGAGCGGGGAGGTTTTTGTGATACTCTCGAAGTGGGGTTGTCTGAGCAGATCGATCCTCTGTGGTAATGTTCTCGGAAGATCTACTAACCATTCCAGTACCTCTGTGAACTATACTTGTGCGGGCCAGAACGGGGCTACCAGCATCATCCTTGCTGCCTCCGATTCTGCAAATTTCTTTAGTCTCTTTCCCAGTATCTTGAATGGAGGAAAAGCATACATGTCTAGACCCTTCCAATCTAGTAGAAAAGCGTCTATCGACACTGCCTCGGGTCCGATATCGGAGAGCAGTAGTTGGCTATCCTCGCATTCTTGGCTGTGGCGAAGAGGTCTATATGAGGCTTGCCAAAGAAACTTCCACAGGTCCTGGCAAACATCCTCGTGAAGAGTCCACTCTGCAGGCAGGACTTGATCTTTCCTGCTTAGGAGGTCTGCTCTGACGTTCTTTTCTCCCTGTACGAACCTGGTAAGGAGACAAATCTTCCTTTCCTCTGCCCACAGCAGAAGTTCTTTTGCTGTCTCGTACAGGGAGAAAGAGTGAGTCCCCCCCTGCTTCCTGATGTAAGCCAGGGCCGTGGTGTTGTCCGAGTTGATCTGTACTGCTGAAGCTAGGACGTGGGGCTCGAAAGCTTTCAAAGCTAGCCAAACAGCCATCAGCTCCTTCTTGTTGATGTGCCAGGTCACCTGTTCCTTCTTCCAGGTGCCTGACACTTCTCTTGAGCCGAGCGTTGCTCCCCAACCTGTTTCCGAGGCGTCGGAATACAACACTTGGTTGGGGTTCGGAATGTGAAGGGACATCCCTTCTGCAAACCTGAGAGGGTTGGCCCACCAAGAGAGGTCCTTCTTGATTTCCCTTGAGATCTCGAAGGAGAACTCTAGGTTTTGCGAACGACACCTCCAGTTTCGATGTAGAAAGAACTGGAGAGGTCTGAGGTGCAACCTTCCTAGAGAAAGGAATTGCTCCAACGAGGAGAGTGTCCCAACAAAACTCATCCACTCCCTCGCTGTGCATACGTCTTTCTCTAGGAAGGCTTTGACTTTCTCTGACCCTCAGGCTATCCTTTCTGGAGACGGAAAAGCCCGAAAATCCAGAGAAGCCATCCGAATCCCCAGATAGATACGATCTTGACTGGGGATCAACTGAGACTTTTGAAAGTTCACCAAAAGTCCCAGAGAACTTGCCATGAAAAGGGTCTTTTGTAGGTCCTCCAAACACCTTTTCTGCGACTTGGCTCTGATTAGCCAGTAGTCCAAGTAAAGGGACACTCTGACTCCCTCCAAGTGTAGCCATCTTGCTACATTTTTCATTAGGCCTGTGAAGACCTGAGGGGCTGTTGAAAGGCCGAAGCACAAGGCCCTGAACTGGAATATCCTTCCTCCCATCATGAACCTGAGGTATTTCCTTGAAGAAGGATGGATAGGCACATGGAAGTAAGCGTCCTGAAGATCTAGGGACACCATCCAATCCCCTGGACGAAGGGCCGCCAACACTGAGGATGTCGTCTCCATGGCGAACTTCCTCTTTTCTACAAAGAAATTCAGGGCGCTTACATCCAGAACCGGTCTCCATCCTCCTGAGGCTTTTGGAACTAGAAAAAGGCGGTTGAAAAAGCCCGCTGAGCAAGGGTCGCTCACTAGCTCTATAGCCTCTTTCTCGAACATTTGTTCCACTGCTTGTGTTAAAGCAAGGCTCATGATGGGATCCCTGTACCTGGCCACCAACTCCCTCGGAGTCGTCGTCAACGGTGGTCTTTCCGTAAAGGGAATCAGGTATCCTTTCCGGATAATCGAGAGGGACCAATTGTCCGCTCCTCTCTTTGCCCAGGCTTCCGAGAATCTTAGAAGCCTGGCACCTACTGGTGTTTGGAGGACTACTTCCCTACTTCTTAGCTCTGGAAGAGCGTGAGAAGGATCTACCTCTCTTGAAAGGTCTATTACCTCTCGAGGTAGAGGCTCTAGAAGGAGGGCCCCCTCGAAAGGGCTCCTGTCTAGCTGGAGTCTCCTTCTTCGTCTTCGTCTGGAAGGAGGTCCTAGGCTTCCGTGCCGACTGCGCGAGCATGTCCTGAGTCGCCTTCGCAGAGATAGATCCTGAGATGTCCTGGATTATCTTCTTCGGAAATAGCAGAGGCGAGAGCTGCGAATACAGAAGCGAGGCTCTTTGGGCATGCGATACAGACTTTGTCAGAAAAGAGCAGAAGACTGATCTCTTCTTAAGGATCCCTGCTCCAAACAGGGAGGCTATTTCGCTCGATCCATCTCTAACTGCTTTATCAATGCACGTTGGAACACTGTTGAGATCTTCTGGCGAAATAGCATCCGGGTTCTGAGTCTTCTTAGCCAAGACCCCCAAAGACCAGTCAAGGAAGTTGAAAACTTCCAAGACTCTGAACATTCCCTTCAACAGGTGGTCAAGCTCGTTCATAGCCCAGGTAGTCTTAGCAGACAAAAAAGCCGAGCGTCGTGCTGCATCCACCAGTGAAGAGAAGTCCGCATCCGCCGATGAAGGAAGACCCAGGCCTAGGGGTTCTCCAGACTCGTACCAAAACCCTAGTCTGCCCGTAAGCTTGGAAGGAGGGAAAGAAAACACAGTCTTCCCTTTCTCCTCCTTAGAAAGCAGCCAATCACCAAAACCTCTCAAAGCCTTCTTCATTGAGATGGTTGGCTTCATCCTCACACAAGCGGAAACTTTCGTCTTCTTCGAAGTCGAGAATAAAGAGAGAGGAGACGGAGGAGCGACGGGAGTAAGGGAGTCTCCAAACTCTTGAAGAAGGAGATCTGTAAGGATCTTATAGGACGAAACTGAAGAGTCCTTCACCAAATCCTCTTCTGAAGGTTCAACTTCCTCCACTGAAGAACCCTCCGCTTCTTTACGAGGGCAGTTAGACTTCTCTAAAGAAGTGCGTCTGTCTAGTGAGTGTCTAGTAGCAGTCTGGCGCCTATCAGGGGAAGCCAAAGCTTCTGGAGAGCTCCTCTCGAATGAGTCCTTCCTACTCTGATGAGTGCGTACTCTTTGATCCTTAAGACTACTCCTAGAATCCCGGGCTTCCAAAGGGGAGCGCCTGCTAGGAGAGGAGAGCCTACTATGCTCAAGGCGCTTAACAGGATCCATGCGCCTGTCCAAAGGAGAGCGGCTGCCAGGCGAGCTGCGCCTACCATGAGGCGAACGCCTACTAGGCTCTTGGCGCCTACTTACAGAAGAGCGAAGCCCTGTAGAAGGTCGCCTACTAGGTGACCGGCGTCTACCATGCTCCACAAACTTCGATCTAGACTTGTGTGTCTCTTCAAAAGGTAGTCTCCCAGAAGAGACATATCTTTCAGGCTCTACACGCCTGTCCCGAACAGAGTGGCTAATAGGAGAGCCGCGCCTATCAGGAGAAAAGTGCCTATCTTCCGCACCGCGCTTGGGAGCGGGAGAGCGTCTACTTGGGGAGTAGCGCCTACTAGGCTCAAGGCGCCTAACAAAAGGCGAGATCCTGTCTCTTGACGAATCCATTAAAGAGGAGGCTCTCTTATCCGGAGATTGAAGGATCTTCGGAAAGGAGCGAGAAGACGAGGCTGTACGCCTGTCTTTAGACGAGCGCCTACTAGGCGCTAGATCCCTTTCTACTGGAGAAATGTAGTCACCAGGAGAAAGCTTCTTGGGCGATTGACGCCTGGAAGACGACAAGCGTCTGCCGAGGAAGAGCGCCTCCTTCCATCCGCTGATACAGGAGAGCCGACTCTGACTGAGAAGGTAACACAGGCGAAGGAATCCTAGACTTCTTGACAGGGAGAGAGACGTCTTTCCGACGCGTTCCTCCTGCCAAGGAGCCCGCCAGCGCCGAAATCTGCGCTTGCAGCCCCGCAAGAATTCGAGCTGGAGATCTTGCAAAATCCTCCACCGGAGAAGAGGCTCGAAGCCTACTATGAGGCGAGAACTCCTGCTCCCTCCTGGGTTTCTTGATCTCTACTTCCGGCTCTTCTGGAAAAACTTCCGGGCTGGAAGGAAAGGCGCCAGGAGCCTTCCAGGCTCTCTTCAGCGGTCGTGAAGAATCCGAGGCGCTCCATCCTCTTCTAGGCGAAGGTGAGGAAGAAGAAGAGAAGCATTGGCGCAATACCTCCTTCTTCGCGCGAACAAGGGCAGCCTGGGTACGAACATCAGGATCTACCGAGGGGACGCCTGATCGGTGGGAGTTCTCCCTAACCTTCCTGCGGCTGTTGACTTTCCTCCTCCACTGGGACTGGGAGTCTGGAAGAGGTCTAGGCCTGGAAGCATTAAGGAGCCGATCAGACGCACCCTCCACTGCACTGGGGTCACTGCACAATTCACCTTCACTACTCTTACCTTGCAACGAACGAATCTTCTTTTCCATGCTAAGGATCGTGGCTCTCTATGGTTGCCACTTCCGTAGTCGTATCCTTAGGTTCGATGCAGGGCGCAGGAGCTGAAACTGGAGAAGGTTCTAATGCTACAACAGGATTTTCTTCTACCTCGCTAATACGAGACTTACTAGAACTTCTAGACGAAGCCTTTCTCAAACTTCCTCAAGTAGGAAGAAAGAGCCTTCCATTCACCCTCATCCAACTTCTCACACTCATTACACGGGTTAACAAAAGAACATTCTTTCCCTCTACATTTAAAGCAAACTGTGTGAGGATCTACCGTAGCTTTCGGTAGTCTCACCTTGCATTCATCCATAGAGCACACCCTAAACATAGAAGATTTCTTAACCTCTAAATCAGACATCTTGAAATCAAAGAAAAATCCAAATCAATATCCAAAAACAATCCACAAATGCGTATGCCAAGCCAACAAGATCAGGTACTTCACCGAAAGTCAGTCCAAATAAATCCACGGCAACGAGAATCGAATAAAGCTGTCAGGAGGTAACAACCACAGGTGTAGTCGTCACCGGCGACAGAAAAATTCTGGCTGGAAAGGGAGATTGGTTCTTACAGCCGCCACCCAGCGGCGGGTAAGGTAGATCACCTGACCTACCTGTCGCGTGTGCCGCGAGTTTTGAATTCTGTCGTGACGTCAGAGACGTAAAGCTAAGTATATATCTGACAGGAAAGTTCATGTACAAAACCATTCTCATCTTATATATTATAGGCATATCTTCATAATAAATAGCCTATTCAAGGAAGAATTCCACATCACTGCACTCAACTTACACTCCAAGTGGCCAGCCACAAAATGTAAACAAAAGTCACAAAAATGTAGTATTATACAGTTGCGTTCACAGCGACCTTTCTTGTTCAATAACCTTTTAGAATTTTTAATAGTAGTAGTGTAATTACTGTAGTGATAACATTAAGGCTAAAATCAATTCAAACTTCAGTATTATTTTGGTAGTATACACATATAACTTCTCCGAATAATGCAGTCACATGAACAATAATTGTCATTGATTATCATATTGATGTTTGCTGTTGGTGACGAAGCATAAACAAAATACGTAAAACCATTTTTTACCTTATATATTATCGTCATATCTTCATAGTAAAAAGGCTATTGAAGTAATTCCATATCAGTGAAATCAACTTTTATCTATGCGAGGCCAGCCAGCTGACAAAATGTACGTACGTACATGAAAATCAAATTATGGTAGCGTTCACAGCAAGATTATCTTTCGAAATTTTAATAGTACTAGTCATGGTAGTAATAATGTTTGGAATATAAGTAACATTCATTTTCAATACAAAATATCATCGTTATTTTGGTACTAAATAATAGTTTAGAATGATCACATGTACACTGCATTGTTAAGGGTTTGTGGCAGCGATGAAACAAAATACAGTAAAGTTTTCCTTTTAGGCTACGCATTTAGAAAAACATGACAGAATCAGCTTTGCAACTTAAGTTTATTTTGATAGTTTTTAATGATACAATAACTATCATCTGTACTACTAAAACCATCTTCACAGAACAGTGTACAGTTGCGTAGTTGTACGATGCGTGGATCTGTCGAGTCCAGTGTTACCAATTTTGCATTTTTAAAGCTAGCTTTCAAATTCGAGAGGTAATTAGCAAGAAAATTTTCAATCTAGCATCTGGCAAGAAAACTTGTATTTGTTTTCAAATACATCTAGCATACATATTTTGACATCAAATCTTTGTAATGTTAAGTTGAATATTTCCTTTATTCTACTATGTTTGATATATCATGTAAGAAAACAGAACAAAATCTTGCAAAACCATTTTCAGGAATTGAACAGAATAGGTTTTGAAATGATTAGGAATTATATAACGTAATGTACAAGTACACTATGTATGTTAGAGGCATGTTTGAATCGAAAAAGAGAGCAATCGGTTGAAATTGGCTGGGTGGCATTGTTGTGTATAATGTGAATTTTGTAGCACTTTATGGAGCAAAATCAAGAAAGAAATTGCCATTCCCACTTGGCAACACTGGCCTACCCACATTTTGTTTATGTTGGTGTTCGCCGCGTTCTTTAAATTGCACCCATATAAAAGAGTTAATTATGTAGCATCCAAAAACCCTGATTCTTTACTCTTATGGGAAAGAAGCCTAAACGGCAGATGAAGCTTATTACGTGTAATATATTAACATGTGTCGTGAAGAAGGAAAGACAAATTGCACTGTAAAATCATCGCCATCTTTATCAACATAGATCATTGGTGAGTACCCTTATGTTTACATAATTTTGATATTTACCTTACCTCTCTCCCCCACTTTCCTTGTAAAAGAAAAGAGGCCCACGTGAGTACGTAATAGCACATGCATATGTAGGCTTCTAGCTGTAATCCATAGGATAGTAGGCTACATATGTACAGTAGTATATATGCTACATATATTTCTAAGGCTAATGTTGTAAAATAACTTTGAAACTGTCTTGAATTTAGTTTAAGGTGATAGTTGAAGACACAATTGGTGTTTGAACTAAAGTTGGCAGTTATAAACACTGGGATAGTGGTCTTGGGTGGGTTAACTATTGAAGTAGGCAGTTTTAAGCAATTTTTTAGGGGTACAAAGATAAAGAGTGTATTTACTTGTCACAGGGGGTTCTGGGCCCTATCCCCCCACGATTATCAAGGCCTACTGTATGTATGTATGTATGTACTATGTATGTATGTGTATATAATATATATATATATATATATATATATATAGATATATATATATATATATATAATATCTATATATATATATAATATATATATATATAAATATATATAATAATATATAAAAAACAACAGGGAATTGTCACAAACAAATGTCTTCAATGGAAGATGGCTGAAAGAAAAGTGGAGTGTTTTACATCCGGGCAGGTGGGTCTACCCACTTACCAGACAGTAGTTACTGCCAAATCACTTTGTTCAAGAATTTACCAGCTGTGTTCCAGCTTCACAGTAAAGTAATTCCTAATGTAAAGGATCGAGGGTTTGTGTATCATGTAGGAACAAACCAGCATTCTACTAAAGAATTGAAATACAAAATGGAATTCCTCTATTGCTTCTAGCTACTTGTAAAAAACTATGTGCACAACTAAAAATATCTAATATAAAAATGTTGTGACGTTTATAGATCGTTCGTCTACCCCGCAATTAACTAAATAATTTGATTTGGAAAACGGCAGCCATTTCTTTAGAATATCAACTGATTTTTAGTAACCGCGGGAAACCCAAAACCCGCCAGCTAGAGATAGGAAGTTCCCCAGTTGGGGGAAAAGAGTCTTTTATCAGCTGTAGGGACGTATCTCAAAAGGGAAGGGTGTAGGCAGATTGGTACTTCTTAGACCTATACCTTAAGCTCTCTTTCCTGTGACCCCTCTGCTGGCTGTATGCTTGTTTTCCAGGATTTGCCTTGATCGTGGGGGT
Source organism: Macrobrachium nipponense (assembly GCF_015104395.2). Taxonomy (NCBI): domain Eukaryota; kingdom Metazoa; phylum Arthropoda; class Malacostraca; order Decapoda; family Palaemonidae; genus Macrobrachium; species Macrobrachium nipponense. The sequence goes on along the minus strand of NC_061100.1, from coordinate 126,172,094 downwards.
TAGCTGACCTCCAACCCCCAAGCAACCCAACTGAATTCTGTCTCAGTCGGCTGCGAGACGTGATCTCGGACAGAGGTCAAATTACCTGCCTTCCTGTTAGGCCTACCCAGGGTGTGAGTGGCGCGCCGATGACCCAGGCCTCAGACAAAGGGGGCCATGCTTTTCTCCAAAGAGCCACTGAACACGACATCCAGATTCCATGAGTCACGTGCCGTCTCTGCCCGCAAGTGTGCATTAACCCAAGTGAATGAAAATCAGCTTGAATTGAATGAGACTATAAGCCCCAACGTGGGGGCCAATATCATTTAACTTTTCTCCAGGCCAGCACGGGCCTTTTTGTAAATAAATAGTTTTAAAGTAACGAGCTGATTTTCTGGCGACCTTCCCTCTAAAGAAGAAATTAATAACTATCAGTTTACGGTAAGTTCAAGCAATTCCCTCTTGAAATCCCTCAATTATTTCCGTTTACGTATCTAGCTTCTCTCAAGGCCCTATATACGTAACATTGTCGACCTTCGCCGAGGATATGAACCTAGCTTGCTTAAAAAGCTTGTAAAATCGCGTTATCCGTTGTAAAACGTAAACTGTAAATGTTTTTCAAAGCGCAAAACTAAGCACACTTGCAGGGAAAGAAGACACACTGACTCACGGTAAGGTATTTCCCATTCATTAATATGATTATTCTATAACCCAATGTTAGCTTAAGGTACGTTTAAGTATTTTTATTGTAGAAGTGTGTTAAACAAATGCGTAGGTAGAAATCTTATTATTGTAACGGCGAACGCGCCAGAGCTTTATTTTAGCGGCGAGCAAACAATTTGCCCGCGAATTCTCTGTTACTTTGTGCTGTCCTCGTCGGACGAGACAGAGCACGTGTGTAGAATAGATGCCAGAAAGAACCAGATCAAAACTAGGAAGTGCTTTGCCAGGGTTTATTGCTGTGTTTGAAAGCCTAGCTAGTTAGGAGTGTTTTACTAATAGTTACGGCAAAAGAAGTGTACAATTCTTTTGTCTGTGATATGTTAGGGTATCCATTTTTAACTTAGTCTTCATTCCAAGTGTTGGTAACTGCTACCTCTCAGCTTAAATTCAGCTTAGAGCATTCTCGCGCCTGCGCGGTCTCAACCAACCTTCGTCTCATTCACAGCGGCAGCCATGTTTGTTTCCTCTTTCAACATTGTCTAAACAATTTAAGCAAAGTAACGTAAGTCACGAAGTTTTAACGTAAATAATATCAATGTCTGTACTAGTATCTATCGTCCTGCCAGAAAAATTAACGTAATTCGCCTTGAATAAGAAAGTAGTATTTTGTGTTGTAAATTGCCTTCGCATTTACAGAGAATCAGCTGATTCGCCATCACTGCTAGCACACCGTGGTGCTAACCCGCCTCTTCTTGCCTCACGTGTTTCACCTCGCACGCTCACTCGCGCGCTGAGCGAAAATTTCATTTCACTTAACGTAACCTCATTTACAATTGTTTGCTAACATCGTTTTGTCAAATCCTTACCGTAATTTTTCACTTGTCCTTACGTAAAGTTAACGTAAATCTTAAAAGTAGAGTCACTTGCAAGAATTGTTAACGTAAAACGCGTCTTTGTAAAATTCATATTGAAACGCAAATCATTTCATAAGCGCAAGCCGCTAACATTAACGTAAAAATCGTTCACCACGAGCGCGTTATCATTTTCATAAAACGTTATCCAAAAGCAATTCTTTCATTAAAAACGTTAACGTAAGTAAATCATTTAACGCAAGTTGCGTCATATTAAACTAACATTAGTAGTTCAATTCAAATATAAGGGAGTTCATTCACATATCATTTTTTCACCCTCTCCGAGAGAGAGAGAGAGAGAGAGAGAGAGAGAGAGAGAGAGAGAGAGAGAGAGAGAGAGAGAGAGAACCAGAACCCAGTATTCACGAAGCCAAGAGTACTACATCTTACCATTAATTATAGCATGCAGAATTAACATTATTTTAGTCTCTTGTGTCTTTCCTTTACACTGAGCGTGATACGTACGCGCCTGTGTCCATTGCAGTTTGCAAGCATTTATTTCATTTATCGAGTACTTCAGCGAGTGACTGAGCCTTCCTAAAATTTCCATTACCTGTCGTTGCCCGAGTGGTCTTTTCATTTTCTTTTATCACAAAAGACTTGCGTATACCGCAAGCACAATTCGCACAGCGTGCCACGCCAATTCATTACTTCCAGACAGGGAAGTCGTTACCAGTTTAGGACTGGCCACCACCAGTGCACGTCAGGTCTTACCATTTTACAGTGCCACTAATTCTTGACACTGTCCATCGACTGGCTGCTGAAGTACTCCCACCTTTTACTTTCTCTCCTCCACTATTACACTCTGCCATGAGCAGTGCCATTTCACTTCAGTATATTTAAGTATACTGCATGTAGTGTCCGGGACACACCAGCACGATACCAGTGCTCCAAGGAACGCCTCCATAAATGCCATTGCACCTGTACAGGCCGTACAGGTAGCCATTAAACCTGCGTGTCCGTCCTTATGGAACGCCCAATAATTAGTGTGTCCGTGTACAAGGGTCAGGTGAATCCTTCAACCACCTCAGATTCATTCCTGACACTCCTTCGGAACACTCAACAAGGGAACGCCTCCCAGAAGTGCCGCAATACCAGCCCTAAGTGCTGACAAACCTGCGTCCGCCTTACGGAACGCCCAATTCTTAATGTCGTGTACCTTAGTGTCCTTGGAGGAACTCAACAAGGGAACCCCCTCCCGAAGTGCCGCAATTAACCGCCCTAAGTGACAAACCTGCGGTGTCCGTCCTTCGGAACCCCAATTCATTAATGTCCGTGACGAGGATCAGTGATCTTTCGGACCATCCTAAGGGAACGCCACCCTCCCCAAAGTGCCGCAATACCAGCACTACTAGTGCTGCCCAAGGAACGCCTCCTCATAAGTGCCGCGCACCTGTACAGACGTACAGGTAGCCCTATACCTGCGTGTCCGTCCTACGGAACGCTCATTCATTATAGAGTATCCACCATTTTGGATCACTGAACCAAGGAACACCTCCTCATAAGTGCCGTGCACCTGTATTGGACCTACAGGTAGCCCATTCCAGCGTCTCCCAACTTAGGAACGCCCTTAAGTGTGACGTACGCCGTACACTCCATTTGATTTTTTCACCTCTTTAGAAGGTGCCAATCCAGAAGTGCCACCAACTTACGGGACACTTCCCAAGTGCCACAGAGCACCCAGTCTTCTCAGACTTTTTCTCTACCACGTCGCAGAACACCTTTCCAAGTGAGTGCCACTTTCCACAGTAGGCACTCCTATTCCATTCCGTACCCTTCCTGGCCATTATTTTCATTTTTCATCAGAGCCTCTACTGCAGCCTAAGGGAAATGTCTTCCCCTGCTTCCCGCGACTTCTTTGCCGTAGAGCTCGAGAGGCTCCGAGTCCTCATAACTCTGGGCAAGGAGGCTGGTTACACTGGACCAGCACTAGACCAGTGGATAAAAGCGCAGCAGGCTGCTGCGCGCCAGCAGGGAAAGGAAGAAAGAGAAGCAGAGAGGAAAGCCGGAGAAGCAGAGAGAAAGAAAGAGAAGCAGAAAGGAAGGCAAGGGAAAGAGGAGCGAAAGCATGAGCTCGCTCTCAAGGAGAAGGAACTCGACATCAAGCGGGAGAAGGCCCGTAAGGAGAGTATCCTAGCTCAAGCCCACTCTGCCAGCTTCCAGCCCTGCACCCACTGTCTCTCTTAGTCCCGCCGTCTCTGGTCAGCCTGACATCCTTTCGATTTGCGAGCCTGGTCCTGATCCAGTGCCGGAGATAGAAATTCCTGCCGCATCCTGCCAGCCTTTTACCTTTTTACCGCCTACCTCCTCCCTTTTGGAAGAGGTAAGCCCACCAGTTAACCCCGAAATTGCTTCCGAGGGTGATTCAACGGAGGTTCCCTTAACCTCCCCACGTCACATCACTGCCAGAGAGGACTCTTCACCTGTGCCAGAGCACACTGCCAGCCTTGGTGACTCCGCAGATTCGCAACCTGTGGGGCCATCTCGGCCTTATCATCCAGTGCCACGGAAGAGGTTCTGGAACAAGTTCTGCCGAGACGTGCCGCAAGGGTCACATGTCTGCCAACTACGGAGGGTGCGCGAACCACAATATTCCTGCCGTCGCAATGGCCATTACTAATCCTTCTTCTCTAGGACCCCCAGCTAAGGGCCCTATAACCGTCGCACCCCTCCAAAGTCATTATCAGCCAAGCCACGTCAGAGCCTACGACGACTCTGGCGCTCAAGTCTCCCTGATACGGGAAGACAGAATTCCCCGAGGGGCTAACGTTGATAGACGTCGATTTGATCACCATTGAAGGTATCAATCACATTAAACTGATCCTTCCGACCGTCCAATTGAGGGTCACCAGACCTCACTTCTCCAAAGAATGTACTCTTGCAGTTGCAAGCTACATCCCAGGAGGTTACGACCTCCTCCTAGGGCAAGACATGAAGTCTCCCTCACAATGCAAAAAGCCTAGGGTCCTAACCCCATGTCCAATTCACTCCAAAGCAAGGAGTCACCGAAATTCTACTTCCTCCAGGAAGTACGTCCACCAACAGTCTCCCCCGTTACCAAGGAGGGAGATTGACCATTCACAGTTCCGTTGCAAAACCTGCAACGTAATAGGGCACTCTACTAATTGGCCTAGGTGCCCTAGCAAACTACCAGCAGCGGACACTGTCCATTTTCCACAAGGCCTAGCCTTCAACAAGAGACAGGAGCCTCTGTCTCCCATTTCCAAGGGCACGCTGAGAGGTATTGCACCTCCGGTACCCGCCACAGGTCCAGTCGACCTCAACTCTCTGCCAGTACCACTTGGCAGCACTGAGCAGTTGCCAAGCTCCGTCCAGCTGGACGTAGAGCCACCACCGAACTTGACCTCTGCGCCTGGCCCCGAGCTAGCGCCGGCGCCTAACCTTATCAAGGATCCTCCTACAGGAGATCCTCCAACAGGCATGGAGCTTACCACAGCCCATGGCCAATCACTAGTTCCTTCTTCTTCATCCTTACCTCTGTCGCCCCAGGATGAACCTCCGGCAGACCTTACCTTTGTTTTTACCCTCCGTTCTGGAAAACCAGGAACTGCCCTCCGACCAGGAGGTCAGCCTGGAGTTTTCCCCTCACGACGGTTGCCGCAGCAGCCGGAGTGAGGGCCTCCCCTGCAGGAGGTTCCACCTCTACGACGGTTGCTGCAGAGACCGAAGTAGGGTGTTCTCCTGAAATCCTTCAGGTTACCGCTGCCTCAGCTCCTGCCGGCGTTTCTGGCCTTACCCCAGAGTCGTTGCCTCCGTCTACTCCTAGGACTGGTATAGCCAGGTCCTGGAGGAATAAGAAGAAGAAGAAGAAGGGACGTAATTAACATATTAACAAAAGGAGCCACATGCTCTCCTTGACACCTGTGCCCGAGGTACAGTGTCGCATTCATTTGCAGAATGATCCTGGCACCTACCCAGAGAAGGTAGCCACAGCCTGATCTCTGCCGTTAGCACTAACCCTCTAACCCCTAGCCATTGTAATACTAACCCTCACTTAAATATAATTACCTCATTGCATTTCCCTCCTGGTCAATTAACCACTCATCATCCCCACGCATCATTACCTCTCATTATGTATTTTAACAGTTCCGTCGCTGAACTACTGCTGTGCGTACCACACTCTGGAATGATTGCGTCTTCATTTAACTGTATTGAGTAGGTTAGGCTAATGATTTAGTACCAGGGCATTAGGTTAGTAGCAAGTAGAATTTTCAAGTAACCTTATCTAGGGGTAGAGTAGACTGTCGTCACAAGACAACCTGTAGTTATTTATTAGGCTAGACTACATCACTATATTAAGTTAGTACACTTAGCATCTTTGCCTATAAGTTAGGTAGCCACTGTAGTTAGCTGTATCCCTGCTCAAAAAAAAAAAAAAACTTCAAATTGGAATAGGAGAACGGGGTAGTTCGAGACGATCAATTTATTTAAGCCAAGACCTTCACACCCGAAAGGGAGTGAATGCCTTCTTAACAGGGGGAGCTGTGACGTTTATAGATCGTTCGTCTACCCCGCAATTAACTAAATAATTTGATTTGGAAAACGGCAGCCATTTCTTTAGAATATCAGCTGATTTTTAGTAACCGCGGGAACCCAAAACCCGCCAGCTAGAGATAGGAAGTTCCCCAGTTGGGGGAAAAAGAGTCTTTTATCAGCTGTAGGGACGTTATCTCAAAAGGGAAGGGTGTAGGCAGATTGGTACTTCTTAGACCTATACCTTAAGCTCTCTTTCCTGTGACCCCTACTGCTGGCTGTGTCTTGTTTTCCAGGATTTGCCTTGATCGTGGGGGTTAAGCTGACCTCCAACCCCCAAGCAACCCAACTGAATTCTGTCTCAGTCGGCTGCGAGACGTGATCTCGGACAGAGGTCAAATTACCTGCCTTCCTGTTAGGCCTACCCAGGTGTGAGTGGTCGCGCCGATGACCCAGGCCTCAGACAAAGGGGCCATGCTTTTCTCCAAAGAGCCACTGAACAGACATCCAGATTCCATGAGTCACGTGCCGTCTCTGCCCGCAAGTGTGCATTAACCCAAGTGAATGAAAATCAGCTTGAATTGAATGAGACTATAGCCCCAACGTGGGGCCAATATCATTTAACTTTTCTCCAGGCCAGCACGGGCCTTTTTGTAAATAAATAGTTTTAAAGTAACGAGCTGAGTTTTTCTGGCGACCTTCCCTCTAAAGAAAGAAATTAATAACTATCAGTTTACGGTAAGTTCAAGCAATTCCCTCTTGAAATCCCTCAATTATTTCCGTTTACGTATCTAGCTTCTCTCAAGGCCCTATATACGTAACAATGTACATGATAACACCATACATGTTTAATATTAAATGCCTACAGAGATCCACTATTAAAATAACTCAAAATTTCTAGATATCTAACTTGGCAGTTTGCTTCTTACATGTTCAACTAACTTGGCAGTTTGCTTCTTACATGTTTCAACTAACTTGGCAGTTTGCTTCTTACATGTTCACGTTTGAAGAGCACATAACCATTGTACACTATAGGAATTGTTTGAATGATTCTTTACTTTAAAATGACTGTAATTTAATCTTTTATGGTTTTCCAGTAATAAAAGTCAAGGTTGCTTTGCTAGTAGTAGTTTGAATGGTTCCTTAGACATAAGCTACTTTAATGGCTCCTTTGATAGTAGCTTTAAATGTACTTTTTATGTCTACAAAAAATAAACCTTGTTTATAATGCAACCGAGTGAAAATTCATCCACACATACGAATAGTTTCAACCTTGAAATGATATGCTAACTTCAAATTACTATAGTATTTCTAAAATGACCAGAGCTCTCTGGCAGGGCTGTTTGGGTCCTCCCACATGTGTTTAATCTCGTCATTTCTGCCAAATTTAGTTCAGAAGAGAGAAAACCATTTCTGCCATTACAGACCTCAATATCATCTTATCCATTACGCAGAATTCTAAATCAAACACATTAGCTCACAACTGATAATGTTTTTTTATGCAATAACAAGAAACAAAGTCAGATTTTCTACAAACATGGCATCTCATTTTGGTGCTGTTGCCACTATTTCAAACAGTTCCATGTGCATTTAAATCCACGGATAAACCACTTAGATTCTCTCCAGGGGCACTTTCAGTGGTCGCTGTACATGTCGGAGGCAGTTCTTTCTACAATATCTTGATTTCTTAATATCGTAGGTATAGAATAAATTGGTGAGTAAGAAAATTTGAAGTAAAGTATAACAGAGTAAGTTTGATGAGCGAGATAAACAATCATATACAGACAAGTAATAGATAGGAAACAATGACTGCATATTGCTTGAATACGATATGGAAAAGTTTTTGGACTGATTGCAGTGTGGAGTGACTTTGAAACCAACTTTACAAGTCATTCCTAGTCATATCACAGCCTTGGGTAGACATTTTCTTCACAGCCGAGAAGAGGCAATCATATACAAAATACATAAATAGGTATTTCTAGAAAGGCAAATGGAGGGCCTATGTTATCCTATAAAAAAGCTCTCACTCAACTGCTGTAAGATTTAGAGGAAGGAGAGAGAGAGAGAGAGAGAGAGAGAGAGAGAGAGAGAGAGAGAGAGAGAGAGAGAGAGAGAGAGAGAGAGAGAGAGAGAGAGAGAGAGAGAGAGAGAGAGAGAGCAGGGCCGAATAGGAAGGAGATTAAAGTACCTGGGAATGAAAAGCCCCTATAATCTTATAATTATAGCCACGGGGTTTGTCCTCAAAGACATTCAAAGGTCTGTCATACACGGGGTCAGTTGTTGTTTTTGTAAAATTGGCAACAGGGCAGATCTTTAAATGCCAAGCAGAGAGCTCTTCTTGTGGTGGCAAGACTATAATTAAAATGATATACTAAATTCACACTAATCAGTTTTTAATCCCTTAATTGACTCTAAATCAAAACCATATTAAGGACAATTTCTGTGGAATCTCATTTGCAAGGAGAGCTTTAGTTTGAACACTTACCTGCATATATAAGTTTTTGTCCTACAGCTGGGTAGTCACCACCTTTCTCTTTTTCAACCTTCTCTTTCAGAGCTTTTACCTGAAAAATAATTTGGTTGCCACTTGAGAACATCCTTTTCAGTTAAGGACACTTTCCATGATACAAAGAAGCTACCCATCGTGTCTTCGTGTTAAAATCAAATTTAATTAGTATATGGAAACAAGTAAAATTTAACTGATCCATATGAAAAAATAATTCCTCTCTCTCAGAAATAAAGACATTAATTCTGAAGCTTTTTTTACCTATTTGTATGATTTAATCCTTTTTAAGACTCCAACCTCAAGTTTAAACACTTGTATAGCTGTTACATGCCCTATCAATTATTATAAATGTCAGGAACTGGGTTATAGTGCAACAAATTGTAGAAATGACCAAGTCTGCCCTAATTTCAGCATCATACATCATATGAATGTACTAGCACCACCTTAAAGTGTAAAAATTGTGAAAAGAGAGGCCATAATGATACTGAACATAAAACCATGCGATGGCAATACTAACTGCAAAGTATATACATAAAGAACAAGTATTAAGGGCGAAAAATAATACGGATTATGGCTCTGACTAATAATCTTTCATATGCAATTTAATAAACATACATTCAGCAGAAAATAATAATGTAAATGATTATTCTAAAATATAATTATGATTATTCTAAAAATAAACAAAATGACACCAGAGTCGCACAACTTTTACCACGTACTACTACCAAGAGAAAACGAAAATGGTGGTGGAGTGGGAATCTTTGTTAAAAAAAATATACAAAGTATCTATAATGAACCAAATGTGTTCAACAAATTTGAATTAATCAACACTAAAATTACACACATTAATTAATAAACCACACACACATTATAAGTTTTACAAACCACCAAGCACAAGAGAGAGTATCGTTCCTAGACGAATTCTGTAACTTCCTGAACATATTAGTTGATAACAAAAATACATTGATTTGTGGGGCTTCAACCTGCTTTTAGATGATAATATGACAATTTGTCGAAAATTGCATTTTTTTTCCTAACTACTACAAACCTGAGGTCCTTTAACAATGGGAAGTAGCTAGCGGCAGCTGGAACGGTCGTCGTAAGCTTCGAACAAGGGGAGAACGGTAGTTAACTGCTTATCCGACAGGCGCGACTGGGAGGTAAACAAATCACTTTTGCTTTTGGCCCATGCAAAATACTCAGAGTGAGGGGTGGCATGAGGTGGGACTTATATGTAAGGACCTCAGGTTTGTATAGTTAGGAAAAATGCAATTTTCGACAAATTGTCATTTGTTCCGATACGTAATACAAACCATCGGTCCTTTAACAATAGGAAGACTCACTTCTTGGTGGGAGGAATCAGAGTCTTTTGATGAACAGACTGGTGTTCGTCCAACCCTGGAATGCCTCCCTGGTCGTAAAGAGCGAGGGAGGGATCCAGCCTCTGTCCGATTGATCAGGGTGTGCACTGCAGGATCAATGGTCAGACCTCTGGCCGAGTACTAAGAGAGAGGCAAGCGTATCTCTTCGTACCAGCAGTGTAAGAACTTGTTCCTCTACAGGAGCAAATATAAAGTCATGGGTTTTGTCTCTTGTAGGCATCCACTTCCCCCCCACCCCCTTGTAGGAGGAAGTGGTGGATATATGCTCCTATCCCTAATGAAAGGGATAGGTTGGAGCTCGTCGAGTAGCTTACCTGCATCAAATTCCTTTCCAGCATGGTGACGACCATGTTTCCTCTGCCCACAGGTAGAGGTAGAGAAAGATGGTGAAGAGAAGCCAGTCACACTCTCATTCGCACATTCATTCTCCCAGTCATACCAGGAATCGATGTTGTTCTGCCTGCTCGGGTGCTGGGTAAGCTTACACAACATGTTGAGCAGCCACCACAGGTCCCAAGGAAAAGTATCCAAGGACTTGTGGGTCAATATCCCGACGGTAGAAGGACGTGACGGTAGTCTGGTTGGGCCCAGACACCTGCCTTCAGGACCTGCGCCACGGAGAAGTTCTTACGGAACGCCAAGGAGGGTCCATACCTCTGACTTCGTGGGCTCTCGGACGGAGCGTACGGATGTCGTCACTACCATCAGCCTCGTACGCTCGTCCTGATAACCTCACGCAGCGAGAAAGAAAAGCGTGTTCTTGGATACTTCTTTCTTGGTAACCCCAGTGCTAACGAAGAGGCGTCGACACTCAGGCCTGAGGTGTCGAGTTTCTCTTCAGATAGCGCCGTAGCGCCCTCACAGACAAAGCACATCTCATCCGCATCGTTATCGGTGAAGTCCATTAGGGAGGGGATTGGGAACGACTCAAACCTGTCGTCAGGATCAACGGATTCTGAGTCTTAGCTACGAAGTTCGGGACAAAATCGAGTGTCACAGATCCCCATCCCCTGGTGTGTTTAATATTGAAGGAAAGACCATGAAGTTCCCCTACTCTCTTCGCCAATGCCAGGGCCAGCAGAAGAGGGTCTTGAGGGTCAGATCCCTGTCTGACGACTCTCGGAGTGGCTCGAAGGGTCTTCGAGTCAAACTCCTAAGGACGAGAGTCCACATCCCACTCAGGGGGCCTGAGTTCCCTGGGTGGGCAAGACCTTTTCGAAGCTCCTCATATGCAAGGAAATCTCGAACGAATTCGAGATATCCAGTCCCCTCAGTTTCAGGACCAGGGTGGCTCTGTATCCCTTGACTGTGGGTACTGAGAGGAGCTTCTCTCGCGAAGAACACGAGGAAATCCGCTACCTGCTGAAGAGTGGCTCTAAGAGGAGATAGACCCCGTCTACGACACCAACCACAGAAGACGTCCACTTCCCCTGGTACACAGCTGCAGAGGACTGTCTGACGTGTCCAGCCATCTCTGTTGCTGCGCTGCGAGAAGGCCTCTCGTTCGCAACAGATGGTGGATAACATCCAGCCGTGAAGTTGTAGGGACTGGACTGCTTGGTGGTACCGTTCTACGTGTGGCTGGGCTAAAAGGTTGTGCCATTGGGGCATCTCTCTCGGTGCTTCCGCAAGCAGAGCCAGCAGGTCTGGATACCAAACGCCTGAGGTTGTTTGGGAGCCACCAGGATCATCCTGAGATTCGGAGTGGCCAGCGCTCAGCTGATCACTTTCGAATCAGACAAAAGGGAGGAAAGGTGTGACGAAGAGGTTGTCCCAGGGGTGTTGAAGAGCGTCCTCTGCAGCTGCCCATGGGTCCGGCACAGGCTGAAAAGAAAACCTGAAGTTTTCTGTTGTGCCAGGTGGCAACAGATCCACGACTGGTCGCCCCACACGGTTGAGAGCTTTTCCGTCACATCTGGTGTAGAGACCCTCGGTTCCTATCACCTGATCCCGATGGCTGAGCTTGTCTGCTACTACATTCTCTCTTTGCCTGGAATGTAGCGTGCCGACAGCTCTATTGAGTGAGCCGTGGCCCACTCATGCACCTGCACGGTCAATTGGTGTAGTGGGAGAGACACTAGGCCCCCCTGCTTGTTGACGTATGCCACTACTGTGGTGTTATCGCACATCAACACCACCGAGTGTCCCACAAGCGGTCCTGGAATTCTTGAGAGCGTAGACGCCGCCTTGAGTTCCGGACATTGATGTGAAGGTGCTTGTCATGATGGGTCCCACACACCTGCAGCCAGCAACTCCTCCAGGTGTGCGCCCCATCCCTCGGTCGATGCGTCTGAGAACAGCAACGTCTCCGGGGGGGAGTGCAGATGGGCTCTCCTCTTAAGAGGGTTCCTGTTGGTCGAGCCACAGGCTAGGTCCTGCCTCACCTTCTCCGTGAGAGCCACGGGAAGTAAGGGGTTGGATCCTTTGCCTGAGACCAACTCTCCCTTAGTCTCCACTGGAGAGACCGCAGGTGAAGACGCCCGTGAGGGACTAACTTCTCGAGTGACGACAGGTGGCCGATCACGACTTGCCATTGCTGAGCTACCTGTTCCTGCCGAGACAGGAACCGGCCGGCTGCCTCCCTGAATTTGCTGATACCGCAAGTCTGGCGGGAAGACTTGCCCTGCTACCGTGTCGATCGCATACCCGGGTACTTCATCTTCTCTTGGGTTCAAGATCGGACTTCTCGTAGTTTATCACGATCCCCAGATCGCGACAAAACTTGAGGAGTCGATCTCTGTCCTGCAGCAAACTGCGAGCGGGAGCTCGCCAGGACCAGCCAATCGTCGAGATACCTCAGAAGACGTATCCCGTGCAAAAGGGCCCAAGCAGACACCAAGCAAAGTGCCCTGAATTGGTACACCGTCCCGTCGAAGATGAAGCGGAGGTACTTTCTGGAGGACTGATGGATGGGTATTTGAAAATACGCGTCCTTCAGGTCCACTGAAAGCATGAAATCGTTCCCCCTGATAAGAGTCGAGCACGATCGTGCCCAACTCCATCGTGAACCGAGTCTTACAAATGAAATGGTTCAGGGGAGAGAGGTCTATCACCGGACGCCAGCCCCCCGTTGCCTTCTCCACCAGGAAAAGGCGGCTGTAAAAGCCCGGTGACTGATCCTCTACGATTTCCACAGCTCGTTTGATCAGCATGGTCTTGATCTCCTGTCGAAGAGCGTTGTCCTTTGATGAACCCCGGACATAGGTTTTGTAGATGGACCGGGTTGGAGATGAGGGGTGGCCGAGATTCGAAGGGTAGTAGATATCCCTCCCGAAGGACGTCTACTATCCAGAGATCTCGGCGCCGTAAGCGCTGCCAAGTTGCCCAATGGCTCACCAGGAAACCCCCCCACTTCCAGCAGCAGGTGAGGGGGAACGCAGTCCCGAGCGTTTCCCCACCTCGCTTAGACTTCTTCCATCCACCTCCTCCCGGGGAAAGGAGGTCTGGGAGGAGGGCTGGTTTCGGCCTCCCTCAGCAGAAGTTGAAGCAACAGGAGTCTTCACACGGGGCTTAGACGGGGCTGGCAACCGTCTTAGCCAGCCTAGGGAAAGCGCTAGCTAAAAACTCTTAGGCTTAGCCGCAGTAGCTCGAGATTGCCCAGAAACCTTCGAGACTGCCTGGTGAACCAGGCGGTCATGTCATCAGTGCGCCGCCTTTCCACCACAGCGTCCACCATCTCTCCAGGAAAGAGAGAGGAGGAACTCCTAATATGACAATTTGTCGAAAATTGCATTTTTCCTAACTATACAACAAACCTGAGGTCCTTTAAACAATGAGGAAGTAGCTGCCGCTAGCTACTTCCTATTGTTAAAGGACCGATGGGTTTGTATTACGTATCGGAACAAAGGTACGTTGCAAAGACCGAGTGCCGCCTCACGCCCAGCCCCCTTGGTCACTCGGGTAAGGACTGCGTCCCTACGACGAAGAACCAAGTTGGCCCACAGGTTAGCAGTCTGATGGGCGAGGTAAGAGATGGCTCTAACCCAAGACTGGCACAGTCTCCTGAACGCCGGTCGTCTTCGAGAGCAGAACTCCCAAGAGCCGCCGACGCGACTTTGGATACTGTGAGGGACCACAAATCCAACCAAGAGACTACCTGGAATGCTGCCATGGCGGTAGATTCCAGGGCGAGTGCCTCCTGCTGCGAGAACCAGAGGTTCTCCGACAGGATCTGCTGCAGGGACACACCTGGAGTCAGCCTAGCTAACTCCGGGTTAACCTGTTTAGGCGGTATCGGATCTTCCCGATGGCACGTAAAAACGCCTCTGACGCTGTAGAGGAGGTGGAAGTAGCTTGGAAGACTGACTGGACTTCAGCGAGTCCTCTCGCCCTGAGACGAGATTCTCCACTTGGTCCAGACCGAGTCAGCAAGCTCTGATCGCGGCAGACCCACCGTCATCTTGGGTTCCCTCTTCGGGCCCCAAAATGACTCGAGCCGGGACGTGGGCTCAGAAGGTGGTAGTGGCGATCCTTCCCCAAGGTCGTTGTGCTGACGAATCAGCGCAATGACCTCAGCAAAGTTCCTCTGAATCTCGGGAGTAACGCGCCTTGAGGAGTAGGACCGTCCAGTCCCTCCAACAAGAACAGATCCGAGACGCTCCCCTCCTTCAGAAGGAGGAACAGCAACAGACCCCTCACGTCGCCTCCAGCTACTTGCGCGTACGTCCTGGCCGGTCCTAAAACCGTACCTGGTGCGTACGGCGTCGCAGCGGGATCGCGAGAGGCGCACCCCTCACGATCACTCCTGGATACCTCACTCTTCCTGGCGTATCCCGAGGAAGTTGTAGGTACCGGAGAGGCTGACCTGACGCTCCCTCCTCGCTACGCTGGCAGGACCAGCGTTGGCTTGGAGGGTGCTGCGGCTGGATTCACCAAACCCGTCGGTGGTGAATTCCGCGCTGCATGGGCCTCTGGCCGTACCGCCCTCTTCCTGATGGCGAGTTGGCTCAGAAACCTGTGAAAACGTCGAACCGTCCGACCCCAGGATCCCGAGGCGTCAGACGAGCTGCTGCTGGTCGCCCTATTCGTCCGGTCCCGATGGGAGCAGCGGTCAGGCGACCTGCAGAGCTCGCTGTTGCGGTGAGACCGGTGAGCGTCCTCGCGGCGCGTCAAACCGCTGGTACCAGCCGAGGCTGGTACCGACGGCCGGGGGGACCTCTTCCTAGCCTCAACCCGTGGCCGGCCGGTCGGAGACTGTCACATCAGCCCGAGCTGCCGGCTGGTCGCTGCGAGAGCGTCCGCTGGCCCTGGCGAGAGTCGTCTGCACGACTCTCGCCAGTCTTCTGCTCCGTGCCTCGGTCTTGACGGCGAGCGAACTCGGACGTCGAGACTTTGGCTGCACGATTTTCCCGCAGGAGACCGACACTTGGTACTTCTCGTCGAACGGAGAAGGCCTGGCTTAGCAGCAGTGCCGCTAACACCAGGCGAGGAAGTACCGGCCGAAGCTGGTACTCCTCTGGTCCCCGTCTTCTTCTTTGCAGAAGAAGAGACGGGCCCCTGTTCCCGAGGGAACAGGAGGACCAGCAGAAGAGCCCCCGCGAATCGCCGGAGCGAGACGGGCCCTTAGAAGGTCCCGAAGGAGCCTTCTTAGGGGGGGAGGAGGCAACCTTCTTCTTCTTCGGCTTGGTAGCCTTGGAAGTCGAAGGGGAAGAGGAGGCAGCAGACGATGAAGAAGACGATGAAGACGACGACGACACCTTCCTCTTCTTCTTCCTCTTCTTCGTCAGGCTTCGCAGGACAGACGTCAGGTCTTCCATCCAGGACGGAGCCAGGGCAGTTGCCGAAGCAACAGGGCCCGACTGCACCTGTCTGGAAGGACCTGAGCCTGGAGCAGCACCACCACGAGCAGGAACGACAGGAGCGACAGGAGCAGGACCAGGAACAGCAGGAACAACAGAGCGGGTCAGCGGCTGGAACAGCAGGGAGCGTCATGAACGGCTGGGCCAGCAAACAGGTACAGCAGGTATAGCAACAGAATCAGGAGAGCCAAGCGTCTTGTTATCGGCTACCAGCATTCTCGGCACAGGAGGCAGGTCCAGGGGAGAGCTTTGGGGCAGTGGAAGTCCGGGGTCGGCAGCACAAAGAAACCAGGTGGAGGTGGCACGCCCCTCCTTGGCACGGCAGCGAGAGGCATTTGAATTGAGGCTGTTGGGGTCACCGTTGTCACACGGGGAGTGTAGACCAGTGCGGAGGGGCGGCGTACCCTGGAGTGGTAAGAGTTGTAGTTGTAGTAGTCACCACACCATGTGTGACCACTGCCGACCCCGCCAACCGCTGGATCAGCCCCTGGATACTCGGCACTCCCTGCATTCCCAGCGACTCCCACACCTGCCCAAGGTCGTCCTTCGCGGAAGGCACACCTGCGGAAGCAACAGTCGGGTGAATTAGAGGGGTTCCCTCACGCTTGGGGGGAGACGACACCCGAGCGGACGGAAGACCCCGAATACAACTGAACATCCGGTAGCGAGTGCCCTCCTCCACACTCGACGGAATGGCGTGAGGAGTAGGACTCCGCTACACCCCCCCCCCGCAGGGGAAGGCGCGAAACGTGGGGGCTGACCGGGGAGCAAGAAGGAAGACGAGGTGTCCGTTACCAAGGAGTCGCTGGAGAGTTTTCCGACGACTCCTTTTTAGGCCTACGTCTCTTCCTACCCTCGTACAGAACCCACTGCGCCTCAGACCAATTAACATGTTACACAAGGTTCGGTTCGGGAGAAGCATTCTTGGCCCCCGACACCGTGTACATAATTCATGGGGTGGATCCACATCCACAAAGGAGCGAAACTCCGCCCCTCCAGCCGGGACAAAACACACTCTACGGGAGACTGGGGGGCGCAGCAAAAGCTCCATCTCTTGATCCATCTTTGTATTTATCACACACAATGCAATAAACAAAATGAAAAAACTGTACTTACAAGTTCTTTCACGCTTACAGACAAACCAGATGAGAACCAAATAAACCAAAGCATACAATGAGTAGGAGGCAGAGCGATGACGAACACGTCTTGTCACACCACGGCCGAAAGCAAAAGTGATTTGTTTACCTTCGCGCGGCGCGCGACTGTCGGACAAGCAGTTAACTACCGTTCTCCCCTTGTTCGAAGCTTACGACCGTTCCAGCTGCCGCTAGCTACTTCCTATTGTTAAAGGACCGATGGTTTGTATTACGTATCGGAACAAGATGACAATTATGTCAATGAATTTATAGTTACTTGAAAGCCCCAACCTTATAAATGTTGTAAAGAAACCCGAACATCATTATTGAACCATGCCATCGACCTAGTGATGGAAAAAACAAAACAATGAGATTGTGAGTGACATACATGTTGAGCCTGAATGTGTGATAATCCCCAGACATAAACTAAAGCTGGTTCACTTAAGGTGGATTCTTGGGTGAGCATAGGGCTCGTCTAAGAATCTACCTCGAGTGAACCATCTATCGTTATATTTAGTAATTATACGTGTATATGTATAGAAAAGCTATGCTATGAAAAACTTTCACTTACAGAGACAAAACCAACTTCAAAGCTGATGAATTTATTGTTGACAGCATAAATAAGAAACAAGTAGCAGGAGTGCAAGTTTAATTTGAGAAATACCTAGACAGGTGACCAGACATGTGTAAGCTGTTCTAAAGACAACAGCAAAAACATAGTACTATTAGCATCAAACTACAACGATAAATGTCCAGTAGTGACAAGGCAAATAACAATTAAAGAAATTGTCAAATGATTTAACACTGAATTATGTGAAGCTAGAAAAAGAAAAGAAAAATGGAAGATCTATGGAAAAGATTGAAAGAATCAAATAATAAAACTTGCCAGAAATCAGTACGACTTTATGAAACCAAGAAAATACATTAACCCTCTTGCACATAGGCCGAAAAAATATGGGTGTAATGTACACAACTTTTCCCCTGGGCTGAAAAGAACAAGCGCGCATAGAAAATTGTTTGGTGAAATTCGGTAGGTCCAAACTATAACTGATATACAGTGGTCCCCAGTATTCGCAGGGATGCATACCAGACAACAACCCCCCGTGAATAGTTAGAACCCACGAATAGTTGGAACCGCTATAAAACGCTGAAAACAGCCTACGTATTTTGTTAGTAAAACTCAAGAAAAACCAACTAGAAAATTTTATAGTACTTTGGTTTTTTAATATATTTACCCACAAAAGTGCATTTTATGAAATCGATATATAAAACCCAGAATTTTGTGGATATTTCTCATAGAAAAAAAAATACAGTGAATATGCGAATTTTCCATGAATAAATGGCGAGGAAACGTTCCCGAGAGAAATCCGCGAATCCGGAGAATGCGAATACGGGAGGTCCACTGTATGCTTATGGTTAGTGTTAATATGTCAGCAAATGACTGAATTATTCCCAAAAGCAATAATAAAAACGATGTGATTAATGTGAAATATTTAAGTCGTAGATATTTTTGGAAATAATCATAAAAAATGTAATAATTACGTTTAGGGAGTTTGTTTCATACCTAAATTGTGTAGAAATGTTTGACAATTCATGTGGAGCAATGATTTTGCGATAAATGTGTTTGCTAATGAGCTGTAATTTATTGAAAAGAAATGCTAACCGTTTTTTATGGAGTGCAACTTTCAGATTTTCCAACCTACTTATGTTGACGTTTTGTATCGTAGCTAAGTAAGCCAGCAGCATTGTGTTGTGTTTTCTTCAAGATTCATCATCTGTTGAACCAATGGAGTCTACTATACGTTTTCTATAAATGAGTCGTGCCTTTCTTCATTAATTTTTCCAGGGAATAACTTACATATGATGCGCCCAGCGTGTCATCACTTATGGAATAAAATTTATTGACGCGCTACACGTCATCAGATCACAAGAGGGTTAACATAAAATGTTTAGTAGAGAAATTCCTAAGAAAAAAAATCCACGGTAAATTAGCTGGAATACGTATTAGGACTCAAAAAAGAAAAAGTTCTACCTGATGTACAAGTGACCAGAAGAACCTACCTGATAACTTTATGAACTACTTTGAAGAAAAAATTGTAAGAATCCCATCATAGTTTAGACAAGAAGGTCACTTCTGATCTCCCAGTGATCATAATGAGAAATAGCAAATTCAATCAGTTTGAAGAACTGAACCTGAAAGACTTTGAAAAAACTTCGAGAATAGTAAAAAAACACCTACAGTGATAATGACCCATTTCCCATAAGTGGCTGAGTTAAAGATGCTAACTAATTAAATCAGTTTGAGCTATATTTTGATATTATCCAAATGAGTTTATCACAAGATCCTCCCCAAAACAATGAAAAGTTCGGTTGTATAAAGCCGCCCAAAATGAAAGTCATGAAAGAAGAAAGCAAATTTAACATAGACCTAAAGACTCTCCTATTCTGCAGGAGCTACAATACTGATGAGAAAAAACTAACACAATTATAAAATATAAGCAGCAACTTTTTCCAAATTGTACAAGGTCCACACCACTGCAGTATATTTCCAAAATGACCAGACCTCTCCTGGGGGGCTGATTTGGTCTTCCCATGTATTTTTTAATTCCGCATATCTCCCTTACTTTTAATGGTTTGGGTGTATTAAAACCTATGTAAACTGCATCTTTATTGCTTTTTTCATAAATAAAAAATTTCAAATATTGATTATTATGCTTTTTTTGGAGTCACATTTCTTCTGTCAGATCGGCAGCGTAACCTTGGAGCAAGTGTCATAAACCTGAAATGAATTTTTTGATGATCTAATTAAAAAGTGTCATGACCTCGGAACTTCGTATACCAATCAAAAAGATTAAAAGTTTCGTCAACATAAATGAGATATACATTTGAGTGTGTCAACGGGACTAAATAAGGCATGTGAGTTTTTCGGGTAAATATGTTTCACGGCAGTTTTTTAAATCCAATATGGCACCTCATTGATCCTGTCCCTTTTTGTCTCCACAATTAGGACCACATCCTTCCAAGCGTTCATTTGAACAATATTTGTGTATGGATGTAATGTTTCTTGACATTGCTCAAGATTGGACAATAAAACAATATATTGTTGCCCTATATTAACCCTTTAACGTCGATTGACGTATTAAACGTCAACGAAAAGTTTGTTCAAAAATTCGCGAAAATAGTTATAGGCCTACTAGGCGAAACTTTTGAATCACGCGCCTTGGGGGATGCTGGAAGATCACGGATCAAGGCGTTGTTTTGTTTATAATAGTTATCCAGACGCGCAAGCGCGAATTTCTTTCTTTTTGCACCATTTTATATTAGCCGTTACATGGAGTATTATACATATAATTGAAAATGTGCTCAATTTCATGTAGAATACAACAAAAAACAACTCATGGTTGTAGCTTTTATCGGTTTTGAAATATTTTCATATAAATAACTATAAGTGCCAAAATTTCAACCTTCAGTCAACTTTGACTACCAAAATGGTCGAAAAACGCAATCAAAAGCTACAACTCTTATATTTAAGTAATTATTCATTCATTTACCTTTATTTTGCAACAAATTGGAAGTCTCTAGCACAATATTTCGATTTATGGTGAATTTATAATAATAATTTTCCCTTATGTCCGCGCGGTAACTCTTCCAAAAAAAAAAGAAATTTTTTTGAAATGTCCGATCGTCGTAATATTTGCACCATTTTAAATTAGCCGTTACATAAAGCTTTATATATGAAAATGTGCGAAATTTCATGCAGAATACAACCCATGGTTGTAGCTTTAATCAGTTTTGAAAATAGTTTCATATAAATAATGATAAGTGCCAAAATTTCAACCTTTCAGTCAACTATTGACGCGACCAAAAATGGTTGAAAAACAAATCATTTTAAGTTCAACTATTTACATTCTAGTAATTTATTTACCTTTATTTTGCAACAAATTGGAAGTCTCTAGCACAATATTTTGATTTTATGGTGAATTTATGAAATAAATTTTCCTTACGTCTGCGTGGTAACTCTGCCAAAAAAATCATAAATTTGTTTGTCCAATTGTCGTATGTTTGCACCATTTTAAATTAGCTGTTACATAAAGTTTTATATATGAAAATTTGCGCATTTCATGTAGAATACAACAAAAACCAACTCATGGTTTTAGCTTTTATCAGTTTTGAAATATTTTCATATAAATAACGATAAATAGAAAAAATTAGTCCTTTGGTCAGCTTTAACTTTGACTAAAATGGTCGAAAACTGCAATTGTAAGCTACAACACATACAGTCTAGTAATATTCATCAATTACCTTCATTTTGCAACAAAAGGGAAGTCTCTAGCAACAAATATTTTGATTTATAGTGAATTATTGAAAAGAGCTTTATTTATTTCACGTCTGCGCGTTACAATTCATGCATCATTTTGTTATAATATTTTCTGTGTGTTGCATTGATCGTTTACAATGTGTGTATACCAAAATGATCGCAATTTAGTGTACAATACAACGAAAAAAAATTAACTCATTAGCTTTAACCGTTTTGCTCAGCGCAGGCGATTTGTATACAATTATATATGAAATTTTTTTCGCACTGTCATATATCCCAATATTTATATATATTTTTTTCATTTCTGATGGTTGCATACCAAACTTCAGTCAATGACAAAAAAAAAGAAGCCAAAATGAACTCTTTTAATCTTGAAAACTAAGCGGCTGTGATTTTTTTTGAAAAAAATAAAATAAAAAATTCTGCTTCGGCGCTCACTGACAACGGCACCAGCATATGGAGACGATTTTCAAATACGCTTCTGCGTTTAAGGGTTAATGAAAGTATGAGAAGTCATATATAATCCTGGGGTCATGTTTTGAACTAAAATGCATATTTACCTTGTAATCAGTGGTTTTATCCTTACTGCCATCACAACTGAAACTCAACTATGCTTGATTGTACGGCAGTCCCCAGGTTACGACAGGTTCGGCTAACAACGTTCCAAGGTTAAGGTGCTTTTAAATTATATTCATCATAAATTATTTCCAGGTTACGACGCCTACAACTCTGACACCAAATATGCAAAATAATCAATATTTGAAGGTTTTTTTGATGGAAAAATGCCATAAGAATGCTGTTTACATATTTTTGTTTTGAATGCAACCAAAGCATTAAAAGTTAAGATTTTCTTAGGATTTTGAATGATGTTCCGGCTTTACGACGATTTTCGTGTACAAGGCGTCTCAAAAGAACAGAACCCCCTTTAATTAACAACTCAGATATATATATATATATATATATATATATATATATATATATATATATATATATATATATATATATATATATATATATATAATAGATAGATAGATAGATACATACATACACACACACACACACACACACACACACACACACACACATATATATATATATATATATATATATATATATATATATATATATATATAGATAATATATATATATATTTATTCATATGCTCTACATATACAATATCATATACATATACTATATATATGATATATATATATATATTTAATATAATATATATATATATATATAATATATATATATGATTGTATAATAAATTTCATACATGCATACATGCATACATATATATATATATATATATATATATTATATATATATATATATATATATATATATATATATATAATATATATATATATATATATCTATATAATATATATATATATATATATATATATATATAGATAATATATATATATGTACACAGGCGGCGGCCCGCGGTTAACGGCACAATCACTCAACAGCGAATCGTTTTACGGCGGTCGTCAAAAAATATTCATTAAAAAATGACAATTTGTCGAAAATTGCATTTTTCCTAACTATACAAACCTGAGGTCCTTTAACAATAGGAAGTAGCTAGCGGCAGCTGGAACGGTCGTAAGCTTCGAACAAGGGGAGAACGGTAGTTAACTGCTTGTCCGATCGTCGCGCGACTGGGAGGTAAACAAATCACTTTTTGCTTTTGGCCCGGATGCAAAATACGCAGAGTGAGGGGTGGCATGAGGAGGGACTATATGTAAAGGACCTCAGGTTTGTATAGTTAGGAAAATGCAATTTTCGACAAATTGTCATTTGTTCCGATACGTAATACAAACCCTCGGTCCTTTAACAATAGTAGGAAGACTCACTTCTGGTGGGAGGAATCCTGAGGTCTTTTGATGAACAGACTGGTGTTCGTCCATCCCTGGAATGCCTCCCTGGTCGTAAGAGCGAGGGAGGATCCAAGCCTCTGTCCGATTGATCGGGGTGTGCACCGCAGGATCAATGGTCAGACCTCTGGGCCGAGTACTAAGAGAGAGGCAAGCGTATCTCTTTGTACCAGCATTGTAAGAACTTTTCCTTTACATGAGCAAATGTAAAGTAATGGGTTTGTCTCATGTAGGCATCCACTTTCTCCCCCTTGTTGGAGAAAGTGGTGGATATACACTCCTATCTCTAGTTAAGAGAATAGAATGGAGCTCTGTTGAATAGCTTACCTGCATCTGACTCCCTTCCAGCAAGGTAACGACCGTATCCCTCTGCCCACAGGTAGAGGTAGAGAAAGATGGTGAAGAGAAGCCAGTCACTCTCATTCGCACATTCATTCTCCCAGTCATACCAGGAATCGATGCTGTTCTGCCTGCTCGGGTGCTGGGTAAGCTTACACAACGTGTTGAGCAGCCACCACAGGTCCCAAGGAAAAAGTATCCAAGGACTTGTGGGCAATATCCCGAAGGTAGAAGGACGTGAAGGTGGTCTGGTTGGCCCAGACACCTGCCTTCAGGACCTGCGCCACGGAGAAGTTCTTACGGAACGCTAAGGAGGGTCCGATACCTCTGACTTCGTGGCTCTCGTCGGAGCGTACGGATGTCGTCGCTACCATCAGCCTCGTACGCTCTCCTGATCACCCTCACGCAGCCAGAAAGAAAGCGTGTTCTTGGAAACTTCTTTCTTGGTAACCCCAGTGCTAACGAAGAGGCGTCGACACTCAGGCCTGAGATGTCGAGTTCTCTTCAGATAGCGCCGTAGCGCCCTCACAGGACAAAGCAGCATCTCATCCGCATCGTTATCGGTGAAGTCCAGAAGGGAGGGGATCGTGAAAGACTCGAACCTGTCGTCAGGGATCGACGGATTCTGAGTCTTAGCTACGAAGTTCGGGACGAAATCGAGCGTCACAGATCCCCAGCTCTGGTATGTTTAACATCATAAGAAAGGCCATGTAGTTCCCCTACTCTCTTCGCCGATGCCAGGGCCAGCAAGAAGAGGGTCTTGAGAGTCAGATCCCTGTCTGACGACTCTCGGAGTGGCTCGAAGGGTCTTCGAGTCAAACTCCTAGTACGAGAGTCACATCCCACGCAGGGGGCCTGAGTTCCCTGGGTGGGCAAGACCTTTCGAAGCTCCTCATTAGCAAGGAGATCTCGAACGAATTCGAGATGTCCAGTCCCCTCAGTTTTAGGACGAGAGCCAGGGCGGCTCTATATCCTTTAACTGTGGGGTACTGAGAGGAGCTTCTCTCGGCAAAGAAACACGAGGAAATCCACTACCTGCTGAAGAGTGGCTCTGAGAGGAGACAGACCCTGTCTACGACACAACCACAGAAGCGGCCCACTTCCCCTGGTACACAGCTGCAGAGGACTGTCGGACGTGTCCAGCCATCTCTGTTGCTGCGCTACGAGAAAAGCCTCTCGTTCGCAAGAGATGGTGGATAACAGCCAGCCGTGAAGTTGAAGGGACTGGACTGCTTGGTGGTACCGTTCTACGTGTGGCTGGGCTAGAAGGTTGTGCCAATGGGTAGCTCTCTCGTGCGTCCGCAAGAAAGAGCCAGCAGGTCCGGATACCAAACGGCTTGCGGGCCGTTTGGGAGCCACCAGATCATTCTGAGATTGGGAGTGACCAGCGCTCGACTGATCACTTTCCGAATCAGACAGAAGGGAGGAAAGGCGTAAGCGAAGAGGTTGTCCCAGGGGTGTTGGAGAGCGTCCTCTGCAGCTGCCCATGGGTCCGGCACAGCTGAAAAGAAAACCTGAAGTTTTTCTGTTGTGCCGGGTGGCGAACAGGTCTACGACCGGTCGCCCCCACAGGTTGAAGAGCCTTTCCGCTACGTCTTGGTGTAGAGACCATTCGGTCCCTATCACCTGATCCCGACGGCTGAGCTTGTCTGCTACTACATTCCTCTTGCCTGGAATGTAGCGTGCTGACAGCTCTATCGAGTGAGCCGTGGCCCACTCGTGCACCTGCACCGTCAACTGATGGAGCGGAAGAGACACTAGCCCCCCCTGCTTGTTGACATATGCCACTACTGTGTTGTCGCACATCAACACCACTGAGTGTCCCACCAAGCGGTCCTGAAACTCTTGGAGAGCGTTGAACGCCGCCTTGAGTTCCAGGACATTGATGTG